>NW_017728936.1:6546946-6596150 GCF_001723895.1 Crocodylus porosus | reverse complement strand
GAAAGAAAATACCTATCAATTTCCTCCTCTGCCTCACGGATTCCCCTCAGCCTGCTAACCTCCTCCAGGAGTTCCCGCACCCGTTCCTCCAGGGTCCTAAGGCGGATACCTACCAGGCCTCAGTTTCTGCAGGCTTAATTAAAGGTGGGCGCAACCCATCCATGGGGCTCCCGGCCTGGCTTACATCACTATGCTCCAAATTGCACCCACTGATAGTGAGAGGCTGACAATGGTTCATGCAGGACTGAGGTCCTGGGACATTCCCCCCTTGTTGCTCCTAACAAGGTGCAAGTCTCCCAGCCGGGACGAGAATACTCCCCACAGTCGTGACTTTCTTTCAGGTCCCCTTTAGCTTCTTCTAATCTCCTGCTGCCTTGCTGTCTGCCCAGGCGAGTCTCCGCTGGCCCCATTCTGCCTTCCAAATCCTGCAGCTGGAGCAGGGAGCCCTGTCAGAGGTGTTTGGTATGACACTGTGACGGTTATTTGATATTTGTGGTAGCCCTGATACTGGAGCAGGACCCCTGTGCCAGGCCCTGGACAAACTCAGGAGGAAAGAATATTCGCTGGTCGGGGAAGCTTATTCTCAGCTTTGTCACATCCATCATAAGCCAGGCGCCACGAGACTGATCTTTATCGTAATCCCCCCTCTCTGGTAGGTGATAGAGGGGAAAATGCTGAGCTGAATGTTCCAGATAGTAGTAAAATAGATCAGTGCAGGAAGGTGTGTGTTGGAAAAGGGAGGAGAGGGGGGCGGTATCTTGCTGCACTACTCATGGGGGAGGGAGTTAAGCCAAGCTGGAAAAGGAGGGGACATTCAGGAGGGGAGGAGCTCTTCCCTACCCCACTCTTCTCACTTGAATGCCTCACTGTGGGGTCTCAGGTGAGATGTGGTCTGCAGTGGGCTCCAAGGGGAGGGTTGAGACTGAGGTCCCTATCAAAGCCCCTTGGCGTTAGGCAGCCTGCACAGAAAAGAAGTTGACCCCAAAGCTGTGCATAGGCTCCTTGGTTTTTTCCTTGCACCATTTGGAACAGCACCACTCACCTGCCCCCTGGAAACGCAGAGGGCTGCTAGGACGTGGTCGTTGACCTGGCGCAAGTGCAGCTTGCTACTTTGCAAAGGATCTCGTGAGCTGACCAAAGCAAGTAGCAGGAGAATGTGAGTTAAGTGGAAACGGGCTTTGCTCAGCTGCATGCACCTCTGGGGTGAGGCATGAGAGACAGGCACATGTGCACCCTCGTGGCACCAGCAAGGCACTACCCCACCCCTGGGGTAGGTACAGCCGGGATCAGAAACCATAGCCGGCTTGCCTTCATTAGTAAAACCCCAATAATCATTGGCGAATGCTTTCAGTTGAGGCTTCCTGCTGAGTGAGCTCTCTGCCTTATAAAAGTTTCATCTTTTTGACACAAATTTAAGTGGGTGCTGCAATTATCGTGAGCTCTGACATCTGGAACAAGTGAAGCCTCCCTTTCTATAATTCATCACGCTGATCGGGTTAGAAGGCAGAGTGGGGAAAGTCAAATTATCAAAAAGAAAGAGAGAGAGAGAATAATTCTCTCCCCTCCTCCTTCCCTTTTACAGCATAGGTCTAATTTGAGAATCATTTCAAGTCTTACCCTCCTGTAGCCAGGGCAGGGGGCAAATCTGGTAGATCATCTCTCACAATATCTGTGGCTCTGTAGGGATTTTCTTTTCATCTGAGTTTCCAGAGAGTTGAAGCCTGGCCAGATGTTGGGGTTGTTCAAGTCCAAGCCTGCCATGCTCCAGATTAGGAGCTGGCCCCCTTGGAAAGGTACAGAGCGTGGACAAAGCAGGATCAGGGCATGCAGATGTAGGTTTTATGCACAAGTTGCATCAGGGCCATCGGCGTTCTCACAGCCACAAATCATTGTAGATGGCCAAGTGTAGGGAATTATTTACCAGGCATCGGAGCCAAGCCCTGTCCCTTCGGTCAGTGCGCACTTTGAAGCCCTCAGAACAGGCTGCTCTGGCTGGTCATGGGAATTTAAATTCATCATGGATGAAGTCAGTTTTGAGACCTGTGCTCCAAATGGGACCTGGCTCATCTGGGTAAAATGCTCTTGCTCCTCAGCTCTTATCCAAGCAAATTGTCTGCTTTGGTGCGTACCCAAGGCTGGACAAGCTGGCCTCTGAATCTCCCAGGCTCCAGGGGGACAGTGGTGTGACTTCCCCAGTTTCCTACAGCTGATTTTGAAGCAAAGCCACATCGGTGCTCTGGACCAACTCTCCTCCACTCCTCATTAATTCCTACTTCTGTTTTGTCTGTTTGGGACAACTGATGGCCCAGAGCTGGCATAGGTGTGAAATCACTGGTACCACCAATAAACTGCTCTCTTGCCACATGTATAAACATAGGCTGAGGTTTTCTAAGGAACCCGGGGGAATTAGGCATCCAAATAGAGGGTGTCTACCTCCCTTCAGCTTTTCTGCAAATCCCAGCCAGTGGTTTTGCAGAGTCCACCCCACATTTTTCTCCCCCACTAATGGAAACAGCTTGTTTCATGGTGCATCTCCCCCTTTGTCCTGGACTCGTCCCCCATCTTCACTCAAACATCTGCAGCCGCAGTGTCGCAGTCCTGGGCTGCAATGGGGAGGGAGTGGACTGATGCTGTGGAGAGGGGAATGCGAGTGCTGGGTCTCCTTTATCCTTTTTTCCCCCCAAGATACACTTCTACATCTGTTCTATGTGGCACCATTCCAGCTTGGGTAATTACATTCTGCTTACCTGAATTCCCCATGCACTTCCAACTAGATAATATTATTCTTCACTAGCTGTCCCTAAAAAACACAAAACCTTATTGTATGCAGGATGTTACTGGCACAGAATAGCTGCTGCCATCCATCCTACCAGTACTTGTATTTAAAATTGATCCTATTTATGTTAATAGCTTAAAATAAAAGTAAAACAAAGGCATCAAAATTAACTACAAACAGAACAATTGATCTCTACAGAAATTCAGCAGTTCTTGGTGCATTCAGCGATCCTTTTGTGTAATAATTAGAATGGTTATTAACATGACACAGTGCCTTTCATCCTCAAGAATTTCAAATCACTTTTCAAATTACCTATCTAAATCAGCGTACCCTGTGCTGGAGTGCAGCCCTCTCTGGGGTCCCATATAACCACTCTCTAAGAGTGCAAGTACAGTAGGAGAGTGTGCTGGCTTTAGTCTAAACCGTGGAGGGATTTGGGGGCAGGATGGCAGAATATAGCCACCCTGTTATAGTTGGGGTCATGCATGTCATGGATAGCAAGCAGCCAGCGAAATACGGTGGAGCAAAGGTCATTGCCTTCAGAGTCACTGACGCCATCTAGAGCAGCTTGAGTTTTACCGAGCTTTCTTGTTCACTTCCCAAGCTCCATTTAGCTGAGCATAGAAAAACAGCCTGGATCCTAGCCTAAGGTGATATGAACACAGCCTCTGCTGTGCTTGAGATCCTTCTGATTGACAGACACTCTGCAAACATCCAGGCATGTGATTCAATCTTATCCTGTATCCCTTCAAAGGAGGAGGGTGGTCACTAGCTCAACAATATCAGGGCTGTTGAAGTGAGGGCTTTGCATTGGTTCTTGGGTCCAGTCCTCTGAGAGGACAGTGATGAGGCATCTTGACGGATGCAGTCTTGATGAGTGGAAGTAGGGAGCTGTGTGCATTGTTGGAGGTGAATGGATGTACTTCACAGCCTCTCTAATGGTTAAGTGGACAAGATAATGTGATACCTTTTTTTTATTGGCCCAACAGATAAGTTATTAATGCATAAGCTTTCAAGCAGCGCCTGTGATTTGCATGGATACAATAGAGAGAGATTTTCATTATATGGTGGGATGCTGTCTCATCAAGGGCTGCTGAAAGGAGTTCAGGCCTGATTTCGTGCACTATTTATTGTTCTTCATTACTGGCTAGTCAGGTTCTTTGTCCTGGATCATCTCCGGGGCTCTCTAGTGAATCATTAGCTAGATGAACAACTTCATATGCGTCTCATCCAAAGAGAAAGTTATCACCATCCGTGGCTGGTTTGTGTGAAGGATTTCTGCTCTGTGCTTGTTCCAGTTATAGCTTTAGTCTAGTAGTGCCTTCCGGGGCCCAGTGCAGAGCATCCCTCCACTGCACCAAGGATTCAAATGCATGTCATTGCTGCCAGAGTCACCCCATTCTGTGGGGGTTTATCTGAATCATCAGCAAGCCCTGGCTGGCGTGTGCAAGTGTTCGCTGAATTTGAGCCCCCAAAGAAACAGGACCTTAGAGACTGGAAATGAGGCCCATGATCGACGCACAGAGTGAGATGATATGATGTCCCCAAATATATATGCTTTATTCAGAGTCCAAGATTTGCCTGCATCTCTTACAGCACCCACCTGAATTATAGCTCCCACCTGGCAACAGAGCCCGACTGGCCAATGCAGGGCAGCATTGAAACAAAAATGCTTTGAATGAGTTTAAGAAGCTGAAATGTTCCAGTTCATATCAACCAGAAGGCATTCGTGATGTATGTGCAAGCACCTCCCAAAAGGACATTGTTTTCTAGGGAGGTTTCAATTTTGTACAAATTTATGCAACAAAATTATGAAGGTGGGGTATTCCAGGTCCCGTGGTGACTCCAACACCAAGGCAGTAAGGGGTGGAAAGCTAACTCTTCTCGGTAGGCTCCACTCCTTGATAGTGAGCAGTTATCTCCATTGCATCTCTTGCAGTGCTCTGGCCTGTGGCAGTAATTTTGCTTTTCTGGCACTCCCAGCAGAGATCCCCAAGGATGAATGAGGTCTCCCATCAGCACTCAGGGAGGGAGGTGCCTCTCAGTCAGGGTTGAGCCCCAGGCCTTGCGGAAACAGGCTGTTTGGTGTCAGTGCTGGAGAAAACACGTGGGGAATATCGGTCTGACATCTTCTTGCCAGCACTATAGTTTCAAAGGGATGAAAAAATCCCCAGCAGTTTTGTCAGGTCTCAGGGCAGTTCCCAGGCTCTTTTTCCGCTTCCCTCCATGGACTGCTCTCCCAGCCTTGCCTCTGCAAAATGTCCTGCCCCATCTCATCCCAGCTGCATTGCATTGTACCCATCGGGCCACTGAGGCACTCGGCTCACAAAATCCCTCACCCATCCCATTCTGCCCTCCACACCGCTTGCTCCCCCAGGAGGATGGACGCTAGGGATGATCATGGCCCCCCTGTGCTACAATGCAGAAGTCACTTAGCCACACAGAGGAACCTGCCAGTTAATTCATACTTTGAAACTGCCTCTCTTTATTTCAAAACACCTTTTTTTTTCTCTCCCAGCTGATACTGCTCCTCTCTTTGTTGCCTCACCACAGATTTGCAGTCAGAGGCAACAAAGCCTCAGGTAGGCAAGGCTATCCAGACAGTATCACATAGCACTCTGCTTTCTGCCCAGAGGAGGCCACAGCCCTCTGGCCTTGAGTGGCTTTATTGAACTGTGCATTGCTCCTCTCTCCAACTCAGCTAGCATCAGCACTGTCACCAGACCTCAGATGGTCACTCTGAGTCGTGCCATATACTTTTTTCTTAAAGCCCAGTTCCTGAAGTCCTGTGAGCTCATGAGAATCTCAGCTTTCATTAAAACACAGTAAGTTTCCACGATTCTGTGGTTGTGGGAAAGCTTGTGACCCTGAGCTGAGCACACGCTGGAGTGCTCAGCAAACCAGGAGGGGAAAGGGATACAGCAGGGGCTACATCTTATGGTTTTTAAGCCAGGGCTTTGATTTTATGGAGGGACCCAACTCATGATTTCTGGAAGGGTTCATGGATAGGGCAGCATCATCCAGATACTACTTTCTAGGCAGCACCTCTGATGCTTGGTGCACCATCGCACTCAGCTCTGCCTCCACTCAAGCAGGGTAACAGCAGGTTCACACACAACCAGGATGGAGAGAGAGTTAATTTAGACTCTCCCTCAGTCTCCAGTTGGCTACCAGTGGCCTGGAGATTGAGGAGGGAGAATCTGAATTGCTGCAGGGCTGCATCTGAGCCCACACTGAGAGGGGAGGAGGAAGCAGAGAGAGTGGCAGAGGTCTCCCGGAGCCATTCTGACCTGTAGAACTGGCTGTAACAGGTGAAAACTAAGTTAGGGCACAAAGTGTTTCTGGTGGCGGGGCCTGCCCAGCACTAGTACCAGGCCGTGCACTGGAAGAGGCAACTGGGTCCTGGCTGTGCGATCTGCAGCTTGGATGGGGGTAGAGCTCTGACCTGTCAGGCTTGAAGGAGGTCTCTCGTTTTGGCATCCAGCTGTTGTGGTGCATGTGCCACTCTGAGCCACTGCAGCAGAATGGCTCCAGTCAAGCCCCTGCATACATGAATGGCAGCAGTGAATGGCTGATAGCCATGGGAGGGATCAAAGCATGATAAGGCAGCGCAATCTAATGGTCAGTGCTAGCACAGTAGAACTGAAGAGTCCTGACACTGACCTACTCAGTGACCTTGGGCTTAGATACTCTCCCGCACAGTTTCCCTAGCGGGGGTGGGTTGTGGATCTCTGTTAGTAAATGCTGCTGAAGGGGTTGGAGAGAAAAGTGGTGCTTAATTATCAAATGCACTTTCTTCATTAGCCAAAAGGAAATACAAAGTTGGAGGGAGTTGTTGGCGAATTTGGGGAGTGGGGAGATTTATGTAGTTGGGAAAGGCATGCTAAGCTGGCCTGACAACAGGAATCCACACTCACCGCCACCCTGGTTTACCTGCACCTCTAAGGTTGCTCATCTGACACTCTAGATTGCATCCTACCTTAGTCAGAATCGAGAGTAGCCACATGGGAGCCAGTGGGTTTGTGCCAAGGATGGGTGAGGGCAGAATTGATCCCTTAGGCAGGTCAGTGACAGAATGACATGCAGCTTGCATGCATAGTTCAGGATCACAAAGGCAAGTCTCACATCCCCCCTCCATGGTAGGATAATCCCCATTCCAGTATGCAGTACACAGGGAAGTGACTTGCTTGAGTGGGTCAGTGTAAGAGGTAGGAATAGGAAGCAGGGGTCTTGCCCTCTGACAATGCTGTGTAACTTCAAGCCCTTGCTCCTGTTCTGAAAGTGTGGAAGCATTGGGACGCCTGCCTTTATGGATTCAGAGCCCAGCATGTGAATATGGAAGGGTTTCAGGACTCTGGATTTCCTTATGGCTTTAGGAGAGAAGGGCGAAGACACCTGGTCATGTCTGCATACTCTGTGGGCGAGGGGGACTGCAGTGCCTCACGTGGGACGCTGCCTGGGTTCACATGCCAAGGAAGGAGGGCTGGCTATGGCAGCGCTCAAAGCCGGCTGGCCCTTTGGCATATGGAAACACTGTGCTTGGGTGCCTCGTTTTAAAGAATTATCAAAGAATCCTTCCATCTGGGCTCGCTCGCTGCTGCCGGAGTGGCAGGGAGCTGACCAGATGGTCCACAACAAAACAACTTCAGAGGAGGGTAGAAAAGGGGACCAGTCCAAAGTAGCATGTTATTTTGAGAGACAGTGCCCTTGGCTTTCACCCCTGCCTGCCTCAGAGCCAGGTTCAGCCTGGACCTGATTGCCAACAGGAAAGAGCCCCTCAGGAAGACGATCCAGGCACCAGGCACACAGGCTTTTTCATATATGCACGTGCGTCGCACTTGCGTTCACACGAACAGAGGCTCAGGCTTGTAGAGAGAGAGTCTTGCTTAGTATGCCTATGTGTGCACATGCCTGCATGCACACATGCGCAAACACACATTATGCCCATGTTCCACACATGCAAGAACTGGGTCGTGACCACTCTGAAATACATTTACACATAGCTGCGTAGTCATGCAGGCAGACTGGTGCACATACGCTCAGATACGCATTCACAAAAGCGTATTTGCTCCCTTTTCTGTGCGCATATACAGTAGACTCCGTCTCCCCTGGACTTAATGTGTACACACCGTTTCATAATCATGCACGTGCTAGTTTGTGACAACACCCAGACAAATTCACACATGGGTGTACACATACACTCACACACGTACACACGTGCACATTCTTGTGTACATTCACAAATGCGCTTTCTTTCCCCTTTGCATATATGTGTATAGTTTTTTTGATCCCATGTGTATTATTTCACACACATACACTTTTTCACTCTCCCACACCCATCCATGTGACTACACATTCTTATGCACATAGCAGAAAATAATAAGGCAACAAACTAGATAAAGGTTCAGACTGGATTAAGGAAGGTTATGATAATACTAAATATATATATATAAATAATGTATGTGTGTATGTATAGATAGATAGATATCTGATGAACTGAAAGCCCAGATCTCTTAATCCGGGTATCTCTCAGTCCCCCAAATCAGGGAGAGTGTTTGGTGTGAGATACCAGCAAGATATTCTCTGCCTACACAGTCCTTGCCAGGGTCTGTACAGCTAGAACTACATAAAGTGTCTTGGCATATTAACACACAATGGGGCACAGCCAAGCAAGAACGTAGCATTGTGGTTGTCATGTTCTATTCCCTGTATTTCTGTGCCCAGACTATTTGTTTGCGTCTTTCTTTGCACCTATTGGCTTCCTCAGCGACAATATAATCATTCTGTATCTCAACCTCACTACTTGCGAAAAAATCAAATGCCATTCTGTTTCTGCAGCAACAGAAAGGAACAGAGTAAGAACCCAATGAGAAAATTCATTACTGAATTCTGCTGTCTGGCATGCCTGGCTTTGCTAAGAAAGCAGAAATGCAGACAAATATTGCCATGTCAGTGCACCACCTTCTAGGTAAGAGGCATGTGTGGTTCAGGCAGGGCAGTTGGGCACTTGATCACTGATTGCACCCAATCAAAGCTACACCGAATGGGGTCTGGGCACAGATGTTCCATCAAACATTTTTTTTCTTCCAGTGGGAAACTGGGTTTTGCTAAGAGAAAAGCATTTGTGGAAAGTGTCTGCTTTGATTTTATTTTTGCTTGGAAAGCTACAGACCAGAACTATTTGTCCTAAAGTCTTTTTCCAAGCATTCAAAAAGTCAAATTTCCATTGGATATTTCTATGGAAACATTTTTGTTTTGTTTTGTTTTGTTTTGTTTTCCCATGAGGACAAAAGGCCATTTTCCAACCAAATTTTCTGCAGACATATTTAGATTTTGTGGACACTGCCTTGTTCATTTTAGCTGGGGTTAACACAGATGCCAGCAGTGATAAGTGGCAAAAACTGTAACTAGTTAATGCTCTGGGGAGTGATGGAGGGCACAGAAGGCATATAAGTCATTATACTTAAGCTTATAACATTTTGCTGCATGTTCAGATTCGTTTCTGAGAATAAGATGCATCTTTAGTGATATGTCTCTTCCACCTCTCTGACAAAGAGAGAGAGAAAACACCACCAATAATTACCACCACAACAAAACACACAAAAAAGCTGGCATTGGTCTAGAGGTGTCTCCTCCCTCCACCCTCTTGCACTGGGACAGCAGCTGCTGGGCACTTTTAGGAGTCCTTGAAGGAGGTTAGTCTCCTCCACACACCCTTCTGGGCAACCCCTCCCTTCAGGGCAGGCACCTCCCCTCCCATTGCCCTCTCACCCTCTCCAAAAAGGTTGCCAAGGGATTGCCTCTGGGTGTAGCAAAGTGGGATCCACCTGCTGCTGTTACTGTCCCCTGGGAGCTTGAAAGTGGCAGTGTGGGATGCTGGCTAGGCCAGAGACAGCAGCAGCAGGTGGCAGATCCCCCATCCAGTGCTAGCTCAAAGAATGTGGGGAGACCCAGGGGTGGGCAGGGAGCAGAGACACCTGAAACCTGCTGCTGCTGCAGTCTCCAGCTGACCCAGCATAGGGAAGCCCCAGGACCACTCCAGGGGCTGTGGGGAGCCAGGTCCATGGCTCCCTCCCTTCCATCACGTTTCCTCCATGGCCTGGGAGGATCAGGTCCATAGAGGGCTGGGCAAGGCTGTATCAGTGGGCAGTCCCCACAGTTATAAGCACTGCTGCTCCATGACCACCCCCAATTGTCCCCTGCAGACTGGGAGCAGGCTCTGGAGAAAGGGGGGTAGCTCACTGACATCCTGTTGACACTCCGCGCAGCTGATTTCCACTGCAGGGGAAACACGGTGGAGGGAGAGGGGGCAGGGGCTCAAACTTGCTACTGCTGCCGATCCAGAACCCCTGTGGAAGGTCACAGTGACCAGGCCATTTCACCCCCACCCGGATCTGTCCCGGTCAGGATACAGCTACCACAGCTAGGTGAGCCAAGGCACAGCTATTGTTACCCCTAATTCTCCCAAATCCTGTGACAACCTTCACAAAAGGGGGGCAGACCTTGATTTTACATCTCCATGCCTCCAGACCCTCCATGCTGGTAGCACTGGCTTGCTACTGACTCAGAGCTAAAAGCCTCATGTGCTGTAGTGTTTGCTAAAGCACAAGGCATACCCTGTTGGGAGGGACACAAAGGATTAGGTGGGCTGAGAGAGGTGACACCTGACAGATGTCTCAATTGTTCTCTAGCATCTGCTGATTTTTGTGCAACTCGGGGGGCGGGAAATGCCATCCAAGTGGGCAAGCTTGAGTTTGCAGAGAGCCTGAAAAAATGGCTGTGAGGTATGAATTGCCCTGTTCTTTTCCCTGGCGGCTGACTCAGATGGTAACAACGTTACCTGTTATACAAGCTTGAGACCACAGATGTTTAAATCATTACATGGTAAACTTTTCCTGTTACAGGGTAATGCTGTAGTGAAGGTGAGATAGGTTTCATTTTCTTGATGGGGGGCACCTAACCTCAGAAAGCTTGGTAACCACCAGCCCATTTTCTCCAATCTCTGAGCTTTCCAGGAAAATCTCTCTTCCAAGCCCCGACCTCGAGAGATCTGACAAAGCTAACCCACTTCTCCACTAAGGTAGCAACTTGGTTTGAATAATATCTGACAATTATGTGCTGAGCCTAGGCATTATGCAATATTTATATGTGCGTCTGGCCTTTAAAACAGTGATTATCTAAGAGGAGTAATTGTTTGTAGTTTTGCATTGCATTTCCCTTCTCTTTGGCCTCCGAGACCAATACTGCTAATCAGTGCCACATGTACTGTGCTTTTTAAATGTTTGCACTAAAAAACAGACCAGCCATTAGCTCAGCAGGGCTCCTTTAAGTGTCTCGGTGCTGTGCACAAGGCTTTCTACAGGACTGGGGGCTTTAAAGATAATAATAATAATGTTTCCTGTTTTGCCAGAGAGTATTTGAAGGGAATGAGGAAAGGTGAAGAGGCCCCAATCATCTGTGTGGCTCTAAAGATTTCCCAGCTAGTGTCTGGGGAACCCTGAGCAAGGTCTGGATGAGCAGGTCCACTTTGATATGGTAAAGAGCAAATCTGTAATGGGAGAAGGGAGCACATGACAGGGGGAGGGCTCAAGGTCATGATGCCTTTCATCCTCACCTCCTTCCCTGTGAAAAGTGGGGCTAGAGGAGTCTGGCCTGGCTCTCTGCCCTCCTGCTGCTTTCTGACAGAGGAGTGATTGAAATGTCCTTTTGTTCCTCGGCCCCTCTGCAGCAGCTCTGGTGTGCTCATTTTTCGTCCTCGTCCTCTTCTCCTCCAAGTGTTTCTTGCTACCAACAGGTACTGAGGAGAATATTAAATGTGATAAGAAAAATGCCTGCTATCAAGTTGCTCATGGGCTTAGTTTGCTGCTGCAGTGCCCCATTGGGGACTTCAGGAGGCAATGTGCTCCATGGAGGCAAACCACTTGTGGTGCATCCCGAGAGTGCAGGGGTGGGCAAAATGCAGCCTACCATTCTATCTGGCCCACGGGACCCCTAAAGCATTTAGAAAATTAATATTTATCTGCCCCTGGCTGCCTGTCATGCAGCCCTCGATGGCTTGCCAAAACTCAGTAAGCGGCCCTCCGCCCAAAATAATTGCCCACCCCTGTTCTAGTGCATCAGTCTAGGACAGTGCCATGTGTGATCACCTCGGCTAGTAAAGAGAGAGGTAAAAATAGGGAATGAGGAGAGCTGGGGGGTTTCTAGATGGGAGCAGTCCTTGTGCCCATGAGACTGTTGACTTTGCATTTGCTTTGGACTCCCTGTGGAGTGGAGACAGGCTTGTTGCAAACTCTCAGAGCGGGATCAACTTCAGTCTGGGGCCAAGTGGTTTTAGGTATTTCCTTGTAGTAGCAAAGGCAGATACCTGGCTTGGTTGGTTTCCACTTTTTATATTATTTTAATAAATTTGTATTAACGGAAAAATTAATAGATGTGAAGCCAGACCTGAGCTTCTCTAAGGGCCCAAGTTCAGTCTTCTGCTTCCGTCCAGCAGGAAAAAAAAAAATGGAGCGAGCCCAGGTCACGGCATTTACTGCTAGATCAGAACTTTTTCAAATCTCTAAGAGAGCTTTAGTCTAGGAAGGGAGTCAGAGAGAGGGGATTGGATTGGTCTAAGGCCCCAGAGTCTGTCAGTGCCAGAGATGAGAACCTGGCCTTCTGCCTTCTTGTGCTTGACGGATGTGCAAGTACAGCATAGACAGTAGTGAGCTTCAGCATGGCAGCCCTGCTCCCAGCATGCATCAGGGAAGCACCACCTCCAGAGCTGGAGGAGGGACGTCTCACCCGTGACTCTGTTTAGTCCTTCTATACTGAGCTTGGTGACTTGGTGACAGAGCTGGCAGGGGTCATTGCTGTGCCCTTGGCCCAGCTGCATGAGCGATTGTGGTCCATGGGCCAGGTGCCTGGAGATAGGGAGAAAGGAGGACCCAGGAAACTATAGGCCCATAAGCCTCACATTGGTTTTGGGGAAAATCCTTGAAAAAATTATCAAGGATCACATCTATGAGGAGCCAGCAAGGGAGATCATGCACAGGGGAAATCAACATGGGTTCATCAAAGGCAGGTCCGGCCAGACCAACCTGATGGCCTTTTGTGACCAGGTAACTAAATAGCTGCATGATGGTATCACCGTGGACCTAGTCTTTCTGGACTTTAAGAAGGCCTTTGACACTGTCTCTCGCCCCATTCTCATTAATAAATTGAGTGACTGTGGCATTGATGCCTACATAGTTGGATGGGTCAAAAATTGCCTGATGGGGCACACCCAGAGAGTTGTGGTGGATGGGTCATACTCGACCTGGCGGGATGTGAATAGTGGGGTCTCCCAGGGCTCAGTCCTGGGGCCTACACTGTTCAACATCTTCATCAGTGACTTGGTCAGGGGGGAGGACGGACACGTTGTCCAAGTTTGCCGATGACACCAAGATGTGGGGAGAGGTAGGCATGCTCGAAGGGAGAGAGAGGCTGCAATTAGATTTAGACAGACTACAGAAGTGGGCGGATGGTAACAGGATGGGCTTCAATGTAGATAAATGCAGGGTGCTACACCTGGGAAGAAGGAATCCACAGCATACATATAAGCTGGGGAGCTCCCCCCTTGTGAGCACAGAGGCAGAAAGGGATCTTGGAGTCATTATTGACTCCAAGATGAACATGAGCCGCCAATGCCAGACCGCAGCCAGCAAAGCCAACCACACCTTGTTGTGCATCCAAAGATGCATCTCAGGCCAGTCCAGAGAGGTGATACTTCCCCTGTTTGTGACATTGGTCAGGCCACAGCTGGAGTACTGCGTCCAGTTCTGGGCATCGCACTTTAAGAAGAATGTGGCCTGCCTTGAGAGGGTTCAGATGAGGGCCACCTGCTTGGTTGGAGGGCAACAGGGCAGGCCCTATGAGGAGTGGCTGAGGGACCTGAACCTGTTCAGCCTCAGCAAGCAGAGGCTGAGTGGGGATTTGGTGGCTGCCTACAAACTCATTAGGGGAGATTAGCAGCAAATAGGAAGGGCCCTATTCCCCCCAGCAGCACCTGGGGTGATGAGGAACAATGGTCAGAAGCTGCTGGAGAATAGGTTCAGGTTAGACATTAGGAAACACTGTTTCACTGTTAGGGTGGTTAGGGTCTGGGACCAACTTCCTATGGAAGTGGTCCTTGGCTCCTACCTTAGGTAAATTCAGAAAGAGGTTGGACGAACACCTGTCTGGGGTCATGTGATCCCAGCGTGTACTCCTACCAGTGGCAGGGGGTCAGACTAGATGATCTGTTCAGGTCCCTTCTGGCTCCAAACTACTATGAAACTTTGAAACTTGTCTATGGGAATGATGGCTCTGTAATAGCTACCTGTCCTAGGATAACATGTACTGCTCATTCCACCCAGCCCAACATGGCCAGCACAGTGCTGGGTAGAACCAAATCAGGCCAGCCTCAAGTCAGTGGCCTGGAGCTGAAAGACACCAGTGCTAATTCCACTGTAGTATGCGTTTGAGGCACTAGGCAAGAGCAGACTCAAGAGGCGAGAAACAGAATATGGATAACAGCACTCAGTCAGTATAGACGAGCAAGACTGCACCATCAACAAAGTCTGCAGCAGTCTAGGAATGCAGGATGCCACAGCTTGTTAACATAAAGTAATGTAGAGTGCTGAATTGCAGACAACTGGAGATGCATGACAGCGATAAGAAGTGTGTTCAGTAATAAGGACTCAGATAATGAAGCTGGTGATGTAGTTAAACTGAAAGGAAGGAGGGAGGGAGGGGAGGGGAGGAACTCATATATTGCAACCAAGCCCAACGATGCCAAGTTCACTGCCATAGTCCCATGTCAGGCTGCTGTCTGACAGGACAAGCATTGCCCTAAAGGCCTGGCAGGGGGTGGGTCCTAGGAAAACTCTTCAAGGGGGTCAAACTTCTGCAGCTTTTTTCTGGTGTGCAATCAGCAGAGACTGTCTCTATAGCCATGATTACCCAGTTGTGGAACCATCAACTCAGCTCCCCCAGGCATCCAAGCAACAGGCTGTTGTGTATGCTCTGTCAGTTGAGGCTGGGTTGGGCTCTTATTTGAATGGGTGACCAAGGAAGAGAGCTAATTTATGGCATTTCTAATATTTTAAACTTTACAATGACTCCTTCACTCCATCCAAATAGCCTAGCTAGAATTAGAGCTGTATGAAACTTTGGCTCATGGTCTGGTCTCCAGGTGCACAGTTTGTAAGATGACGGTAGCTACAGTCTTGGAAGTTCAACATCCTGCCTTTCCTGCAACGTAAACCTCATGCAGTAATTCAAGAGTTCCTGTGAAAATGATACTCCCAGCTTTGTCTGTGCAGCCAGTGACAGTTGGAATGGCAGCGTGCTCAGGTTAGATTCCTTTGGAACAGGTGGAGAGCTCAGTTATGGAAGTAGATCCTTTAATTTATCCACTACAGGGTGGCAGTGTTGCTAGACCCTTGCCTCCAGCTAAGTGGTGTGCAGTGCATGCATCTGTTGATGATACTGCGCTTTTGAATCTCCCTCTCCCTGCTTTTTCATACTGTCTGCAAACCTGACAGGCAAGGGAGCCAGTAGGACGCTGATAACATAGCATTTATCAGCTCATCAACAAAATAAAAGCCTCTCTCATTAGTTCAAGCTCTTCTTAAACATCTTTTTCCAAGGAAGGGATGGAGGGACATTATGACCTGTTGATTAGCTCCAAAAAGCCCTAAACAGACACTGTTCTGTCTGCTTGTCCCAGTCAAATTGAAGACACACACACAAACATCTCTCAGCATTAGCGAGTGTACTACATGCCTGTGGTCCATGGGGCTGAGATCCATGCTGTACAAGATGGGAGGGAGGGCCGGGGTGGGGGATCCCTGCTTCAGCAATGAGAAGTGAGGATGGGGGGAGGGGAAAGCCAGGCAGACTCTGCTGGAGCTCCAGCTAGGGAGCAAAGGGGCAGGGCCAGTCCTGCTCTCTGGAGCAGACAGTCCAGCCCATCCCAGGGCTACAAAGCATCTGGGATGCTGGGGGACTCTGGTTTAACTTAAACCAGGAAGGGGTCTGAAACATACATTACATAAACCGGTTTGACCCAAAGCAGTTAAGTCTAATACTACATTTCAGCCATTTTGAAACTGGTTTATATGCACTGAACTTATGTTCTGTTACAGGTTTAAATCAGTTTCTGATCACTTAAACCAGTTTAAGCGTAATGTCTGTCCCTAGTCCTAGTGACCAGAGGGATTGGGGGATCAGTCAGGACAATATAGTCACGAACAGTGTAACTCTATTGACATTAGGGGAGTGACTTCTGAATTAGATGAGCGTAAGTGTGAATCAGGCCCTTGGCCATTCTGTTACATCGATTGTTGTACATAGAGATCTGCTGATGTTCACAATGCAACAGACTCTGAAATACGCCTGCTGGGGGAGTGGAGAAGGGGTGGGGGATTGTTTATGTCACCTTTAAAACTCTGACTTTATTCCCTGAAAGATTTACCAAGGTTCACAAATGTTGGAGTAGTCCCCTGGCCTGGTTTAGAATAGCAGTAATTACATCTGATTGCAAACATTAAAATAAAACATAACCACAATAATTTAAAGCATCAAAATGTCCAAGTTGTTTCTATTGCTCTCAGCTCAAAAACACCATTTTTTAAACTGTAAAACCATGGTAATCAAAATTTGTGTTGAAAATACCATTGGATGTTTCTTTTGATCATTTCAGTAACAATATTGATTAAAAAGACCAATAAGAAATGTAATAGAAGATGATAGTTTTATATAACCCATTTCATTTTTGAAAAAGGCCATTTTTTGTCAGAATTTTATCTGCAAGATTTTGAGCAGTTTTAAGAAGATTCTGTGCTAGCACTTTCTGTCTGTTTTCCTGAGGCATAAGCAGGCTTTGTTGACAACATCATCCCGACTTCAGAAGGGCAAAAACTGTGGTACTTACAGTAATGCAGTAAACCACCAGCAGAGCAGGACCCATCTCCCAGGTCTCTTGAGACGAAAGCCAGGGCTCTCCCCACTAAGCCCCGCCATCTCCCATAAAGACCAGGAGGAATTCTCCGTGTGTCATTGCAAACCTGCCTGGGTTAACACCTGAGAAAATCATCCCTGATAACTTAACCCAGCAATTTGCACTGTGCTCTGCTATGTCGGAAGCTTAACTCCCCCCTCCCCGCTCCCAGGCCAGGAGATGAAGAGGCATATTTTGTGTTTGTATTTATGCAACTTCAGTAAATTGTGGGTGGGGAATATTAATACAGGACTAAACCCAGCCCCGGCATGAATCACAGGGAAGGCATATGTTGCAACAACTTTCCTAAGGGGGATCTGGCCAAGGTAGATACCACGTATTCCCTTAAGGGGCTGAGGAGGGAGTGACAGTTCTTTTCCTCCAAGACTGATGTAATTAAAGAGTTATAATGTCCTTTAACTTGCCTGCCCTTGGCACCGTTGTACACTGGCACTTTTTTTTTTAGCAGCGATGAGTGGATAATGTGCTTTATGCAAAGAGGCAGGAGGCCCAGAAATACAGTTCAGCCTCACAGAGGAGATTATATTATTTCCTGCAGAATGAACATCCATCCATCTTCCATGTGTGGATCACTCTGTGGCTAAGCATGAGGTTAAAACCACCATCCTTCCAGCTGTCTATTAACATGCTGAACTTTGTAAAGGGAAGCTTATTTTAATTTAATCGAAAAACTACATTATACATAATCCTTGCGGAAGATTTTCTGCAATCTGAAGGTGAATCTCTCCCCTGCTCCATTGCAGCCCACATGCCTGCGGATCTGCAACTTATCAGCTATAATAATAATAATAATAATGACAATAATAATAATAATAATATACTTTTGCAGCTGTCCTTGAGTGACAATGCTGATGGAAAATAAAGTCGCAGATAACTCCAGATGACAATATGAACATCCTCACCGTACGTTCCAGGTTATCAGCAGGTGTCAGTCACTGGAGGAAATCTAATCAAATCCAGATGTATTTCTCTGGCAGATGCTGCCTCCAAACCAAGCTGGGGAGTTTTGGCTGAGGAAAGCAAGCAGCTTCTGTAGGCCCAAGTCTTGGCTTTCCACTGAAATCTGTGCACCGCTCTAGCAACACACTTGCAACAATGTGCCTTTGTAATGATACCATGCCAAAGTCAACACAACCCTGCCTTGGGACTAAAGTTATGAGGGGCTCCCACTGGAAAAAATGAATAGGCTAATAAAACCAGGAAGTATAAATATAACAAAGTCCCACTTTCTGGCCCTTTCAGGCTGCTGCAGCGGTATAGAGAGCAGCCATCATGCACACAAAGGTCAGCCCTATGGCTTTTCTTAGGGACCAGTTGATCCATAGGAATGGAAAAACAGCATCAGTTTATTGTTTTCCAAGGCAGGTGGTGCTCTGTGAGCTTAAAGTGAGCACCAGATGGGCAGAGATGATGAAAGAGGCATTGGCGTGAAAGGCTTCCCTCCAGGGTGTTAAATATTACATTTACCGAGTCCACAGAACTGTTGAAACCAATAGAACTAATTAGAGAGCTGATGTCTGGGAAGGACGCGCCTTAACTAACATCTGAAAGGGATGCCAGAGCATCCCGGGAGCTCTCTTTGTGTGCGTCTGTGAGTATGTGGCAAGGATGACACTCCAGGCAGCCTGTAATCTTGGGAACAGCACCACAAAGACGAGGAGGAGCCGGGCTCACCCTTGCATGCAGATGCGTTTGAGCCAAGGGCAAAGGCAAGGGGGGAGCAGCCTGGCTGCTCTTCTGCAGCATGTGGGTGGTGCTTGGTAGCTCCCTGCTCAGACCCAGGGAAGCTTTGAAGGGCTGCTCAGGTCAAACGCTGCTTTTAGCAAGTTTGTAACCACCTAGCTTAGGAGCAGAAAGAAGGCAACAGAGTCACACAGTTCCCTGTTCATCAGACCTAGCGGATACCCGCTGCTATTATTTATTTGTGCCATAGCAACACTTAGCAGCCATGCTCATAGACCATGGTCTCGCTTTGCTAGGCACTCTATGAGGAAGGGCTGAAAGGATGGTGCAAACCACCACACTCAGTTGTTCACTCGCCAGTCCTGCTGAGAAAGCTGTTGGCATTGATGGGGCCTGGTGGAGCAACGCGGGCTATTCCTCTGCAGGTGGCAAAGTGCACTTGAGGGCCGATGCAGCAATGCTGTAGCAAGCCTCCCGCCATGCTCCTCCTGACCCCACCAAGCAGCAAAGGGGGTGTGAAGCCCAGGGGAAGACTTGGGGGAATAAGCAATGTGTCTCTGCCATCCTTACCTTGCTATATGCCACAGCTGTCACTGCTCCCCCCTGAAAAGCTGAGGGGTGTCTGAGAACTGGAGAGGGACAAGGACAAAGCTGGCATGATTTGTAGGCATGGGCTGTGCAGTCTGCACTGTCAGACTTGCCCTGGGGCATGTGTTTATGCCCCCCCAATAAGTGCCTTCTCAATTGCAGTTGAGTGACTCCCCTTTGGCAGTGGGCTGTGCTTTGGAAACAGGCCTGCTGTTGCGGAGAGCATGCAGGCCAAGGTGTATATCTCGGTCCAGATTCAGAAGGGCACGCTGAACCCGAACTTCATGGGCATGCTTGGCTTTGAGCGGGCACCTTGCTGGATCGAGGCCTTAATCACGCTCAGCTTCATGCTGTTCCTTGAGTACACATTGTGTCTCTGGGGGTCAGCGGACAAGCCAGAGCTTTGTCTGCTCACTCACTCCAAGGAATCCCCTACCTGGGCCCAGCTGGACACAGATGGGCACTGATTTGCGAGCATCTGCCAGTCTTGGCCTGTTGCAGAATGTCCTCCGGTAGGTGTCTTTCTCTGTTGCTTGTGCTCCTGCCATGCTCAGCAAGCAAACCGCCTTCACGTCATAAACAAAAGTGGTTCCATCGCTGCGCTCCCATCAGTCTGGGGCCCTATTCTTTTAATGGACCTGATGAGAACATGTTTATGGACGGCCGCCCTAAATGGGGACAGAATTAGCCAAGCCAGCCTACACCATCTGTGGGCTTGGTTGGAGCTGCTCCCTGCCTTTGTGCGGTAAGTACCCCTCTGCCTCTCTCTCTGGCAGTCTTTGCAATGGAAATAATAAAAAAAAAAAAGAATTAAGACAAGTAGGCAAACATAAAAATGAGTTGTTACACAGCGTCTGTGCAGATTCCAATCTCCAATGTCAAGAGAGGATCATTCCACTCTAATGGCATCTTTTCATGAAAGCACTTTGTGGCAGTCATAAATAAACACGCTGGCTGAAAGGCATGATAACACAAAATGGAAACTGAGGCACCAAGGATCTTTATTATTGTGTAGACAAAGCATCTGTGACTATTAAGAAGCGGGGGGAGGAGAAGGGGGGGAAAAATAAAAGCCAGGCTATTGTATTGCTGTCTTGTCCATGTCAACAGAAGATCTGGCTGTGGTAGGCTGACAGGTTGTCTGGATAAATAGGTTAGGGGCAGAACACACATTTGTGATGGAACTTTCTTTTTACAGCCTGGATCAGAAGCTCCAGAGGTACTGTCAAGGACGGACGGAGGTCTATAAATCAGGATGGGCTTTTTTTGTCTGTCTGAAAAGTCTTATCTCAGAGTTCGTCCAAGCAATTTTTTGAGGTCTCTCTAGCGCACTTCCTCCCCCTTATCAGAGCGCCGCAGCTTTACATGCAGATAGATACCCTCTAATGGAAGCACAAGCAGGAGCCCCTGGTCCCTGTAAGTGCCAGCTCATAATTTAGTTGTGTGCCCTTTGGCACCAACGCATCCATCAATAAAAGCAGCCGCAGTATCGGCTTTGTTGCACTCCGAGGGTTTTCACAGACCTGTGTCGGGGAGGCAGCACGAGGATCCTTGTTCCTCTCCCTGGGGAGCAGGCTGCAGAGAGGTACCAAGGGATGGGGGATTGGGAAGACTTGGGGAAATTCCTGGCTCTGCCATTCACTTGTTGGCTGCTGTTGGGCAGCTCACTTAACCTCACCCTCATCTGTAGAGCAGGCTGAGCAATAATTGCCTCTCAAGTGTGGTGGGAGGATTAATTCATGAGTGTGCAAACCCTTCCAGATCCTCAAGTAGAAGGGGCTATGAAAGGGCAGCATTATTCCCACTGGAGAGCAAACTGCTTTGCAAACAGCTCTTTCTCTGAATGCTCTTCAAAGGGTTTTTCAAAAGCATCTGAGTGGGGCGCTGAGGCCCAGATTTTCCCAGATATGTGGGTGCTAAGGGGGGATTTCAGAAGCACTTAGCTAGGTTGGGTATCTTGGTCCCTTTTGAAATCAGTTAGAGATAGATGCCTTACATGTATAGGCACTGCTTACAATCCCAAGCAGGCCTCTCCCCACGTCCTTCAGTGTCTCTGAGCAGCTCTGAAATGTTGAACCCTAACACTGTAACTTTTAGTAGGGGCTGGGCACCGGACTGATGCAGGCAGTGCTGAAAGCCCCAGTCCAATGTCCAGAGGAGGCTGTCTCCACTGTCCTGTTTCAGCCTGGGATGGGAGTGTCTCTCTTCCAAACACTAACAGGCCCTGGCCACCCCAGTGTATGTGAGCTTGTGCTCACCACACCAAATCCCCTTTCCTCTTCTCCTCCACTGCCAGCTGTGATGGACAGTCCATCCTTGGTATAACCCTCCACAATGCACGTGCCATGCAACAAGGGCATAGGTAGCAGAGTCTGCATCTGGATCACGCTCAGATCTGGGAGTCTGGTTCAGTCCCAGGCAGCCATTATATTATTTACTAACGCAGTCTGGCAACTTCCCTTTCATGGTGCTTGGAACGTGTTCAAAAGAACAGCATCCACCTCTGCTGCCTCTGACGTTAGGTTTCTCAGGGACTTAGCTGTAGGCAGGGCTTTTTTCAGACCTTAATCCCACCCCACCCCACTTCCCACTTTGCTCTGGACACTTGCCTGTTCTTACTGAGCTTCAGGTTTGAAGAACATCCCTAAGCTAAACTTGGAAGAAACAGCCACATGTAGCCTGCACTGGGCCCCAAATATTGCATAACCCATTTACACCTGACAGCAGAGCCTGGTCTGGTTTCTGGTCCAGCTAGGGTGAGTGGTTGGTTAGAAATGGAGCCAGCAGCAGGCTGGGCGTCTCACGGGGAGGCTTTGCACGGCTCCAGCCTGAGTCTGTGTCACCCATCTCAATCTGCTGAGCTTCCAGCATTTGCCCACCGTTGCCCACACTACATCTTGTCAGCGACTCTAATGAACAGAAAAACACTAATGGTGACACTTCACCACTTTGGACAGCTCCTGCTGTCTCCCTGCCACCAAAAGTTTCATCAACAGATTGTTAATTTCCCGGCTTTTCCTCCCGACTAACATTATGCCTTCTGGCCAGAGCAGTGTGTTGCATCAGCCCAGGAGCTCCTCACCTGCGGACATGTGAAGCAGGTTTAATAGGTTTCTTCTCTTTGCCCCACTGGGCTGTGACCGAGAGGGAAGACAGAGCCGCGTGAGTTGTTAATTGCTTTGGCCTGTAACTCCCCAAAGATGAAAAAGATTAAAAGGGAAGGAAAACAGCTATTATATCTCTTTCTTGAAAAAACTTACAGCGTGAAAGGCTCATTAACATCATTAGTGTTTCATTAACCTCTAGCCAGACAAATAAGCTGGAGGTAATCTAACAGTATAGGGAAAAGAAAGAAAATTAAAAATTACCCAGGTGTAGGTGACATTCTCCAGCTTACCTCTGCTGCACATTTCGAGAGGTGCTAGCAACCTTGCCTTGCCTTCATGCCAGCCTGGGGCTTGGAGAGGAGCCAAAAGCACTGCCTGCATGCTAGGGAGGGCTGGAGGTAATAACGAGAGGGGAGCGCCATTGATTGTGACAAAATGGAATTCATTTGAACACAACAACATCTGAAACGTTGAAAAGGAAACACGGCGCCGCACAATGCCAGCTTCAAACCACCGAATCGCCGCCTGCAAAATGACTTCCTTTGTTTGAATAAAAAGCTTCCCCCCCTCCCCCCGTAACGTTTCTGTTTTCATTTGATTTTTATCTCTCCCCAACTTTGCATGCTCCACCCCCGGCGCGCAGCGCTGCTTGCTGCGCATCCCATCTGGAAGTCAAATTTGAACACGTCTCTTGGCTTTCTGCAGCCGTTTTCTTAATGCAGCTCTTTGGCATGAAAGGGGCATTGTCAGTTTATCTCAGCCCCCAAATTCTGAGTGTGAATGAAAAGCACGGCCTCTGGGGCTTGTTATTAAGTATTGTGCTAAGTGTACTCTAGCTGAGCTCAGGATCCAGGCCTGATTGGTGCTCCATTAACACGCGGTAGGAGACGGTCCTTGCCCCAGGTTGCTTGCTTTCATTCTTGATAGACACAACAGAGAAAGGGACGGCCGTCCCTTCCATTTGACAGGTGAACAGCAGAGGCAAAAGAGGAAGAGACCGCCCAAAGTCTTGCAAGGAGTGAGGGGCAGAATTAGGACCTGAATTCCAGTCTCCTGAGCCCCAGTCCAGCATGCCCTCTCTGATCTCACTTCTTCCTCTCTGTAATATATCCTCTAAGGCACACCTGGTGTGGTCTTGCATTGCCCTTCCCTGATGTGCCGGCCAGCACGTTTCTTGGTTGTGTGTGGCTCAGTGGCAAGACTACTGGCCAAACTGCCAGGCATTCATTAGAAATAATCCCGGCTCTCCTGCTTACTCTGCCTATGGCTTTGGGTAAGTCACTTAACTTCCGTGGCTCAGTGTTTCCCTATGTGTAAGATGCGGATCATTCTCAACATGTTGTGAGGATTAATGTTTATAAAGAGCTTTAAAGATAAATGCTAAGTACCAGGTATTATTGCCAAACCCTTGTGTTTTTACTCGGTCCTTACTCAGGAGAAACTTCCAGTAAAGTCAATGGAAGTTTGTATGAGAAGCTAAGGATCTGGCTTCTCATGCAGATCCTATTGTTGTTTCTTATTCAGGGGAAGATTTTCCTGAACCTTAAAAGCAGCCCATGCATCATTGGGTTTCAAACATCAGTCCTTTTTGTTTTCTCAGTGGCCTCATGCTCCTGGTTCCCTCAAGCACTGACCCCATTTGTGTTGCTTGGGGTGCTGGTTTTATGCTATCCACTTCTTTCGGCTAGAATTGGCGTGGAACCCCTTTTCACAGCTCCCTAAGCAGCTCTCAGGCTGCAATAACATTCAAATTCTCTCCTTCATGGCTACTGTAAATGTTCCTTCTGTTTTTTCTGTCCTGTGCCATTTCTGTTCCATTTAGAAACTTTCCCGTAACATTTGTGAAGGTGGAATAGCAGATGGAATGAGTTAAGGTGCCTTGTGAAAGGGGTCTCCAGCCTAGGTAGGGAGTAAACAGTCAAATCCAAACACAGGAAGAAATCTGGCACCTCAGTGGCTCGCTCTGGACACAGCTTGCAAATAGGTTTCAGTGCTCCCACGATTGTTATGTAGAAGGAATGTGTTACCAGCAGAACTCTTGCAGGTGCAAGACAGACTTACTTGTGCTCACATGCCTGGCTGGGGATGTGATAATTGTTGCTGTGATGAAGGGGATATGCTCTCTTGGCTGTAGCTTTCTACCTTGATTAGGTATACAGCTAACAGCTAAAAAACATGATTATTGATCAGAAGGAAAGAAAGAGCTGAGCCTCATACTTCATACCTGAATGCAAGTTATCTGGGGGTTCAGGGTCCTGGATTGGTCCTCTTTCCACCTGGGACAGGGTTCAGAGATCAGCTCTGGAGTTCAAAGAAACGTGCACAAGTATGGATGCCTAAGGGCCTTCTTGCACATTAATTTTAGGTGGCACCTGGAGCTCTTAACCACTGGATTGTCCACATATTAACATCCAAGACTACTTTTAAGCACTTTTTAGGAGGCTTAAAGTTATGCCACTCCCAGGCAGGTTTATCTCTGATCCATGTTCCAGCTTGGGTTCCCTTAATGTGTGGCCACTCCCCACAAGTGAGTCACCCATGTTGCAGTCCTCCAGCATCCCAGGATGCAGTGTCCCCTCCCCAATGTGTCTGTGTGGACAGACTTTCCACCCCTGTAACTCTACTACTCCCAGAGGTGCAACTTCATTTAAACAGCCTGCAGTGCACATGCCAGCTAGCCAGGTTGCAGGGCATGAATGGGTCCCGGAGTGGGGTCTACTGCAGGAGTCGGGGGCCAGTCAAGGTAGGGAGCTGGATCAGGTTCCCATCAACTGGGGCTTCCTCCTTGGGGCAGAGGCAGTAGCTTCCCCAAAAGTGCCTTCCCTCACTGCTCCCACCTCCCAGCCACCCAGGAAAGCATGACCAGCACACCCCAGTCCCAACCCCCAATTTATTAAATCATGAGACCTTTTATGATTTACCTTCTCTTTATTTCTTTTCAAATTCTTTTTTCCCCTTTTTTACTTCTTTTTATTTTATCTTTCAGTGGATGATTTCCTTCATTCACCACTCTTCCCTCACCCCTATTCCCTTTCCCCCTCCCATTTCATCACCCACCCCCATCACATTAACTGTCTGCCTCCCAGCTTCATGCTCTTACCATCACAAGTAGGGTGGCCATCATAGAGGACAGTCCAGTTGTCCTCTGTCCTCCATTGGTATGAAACTGGATGCCTTATGCCTTATTTTTCTCTTGAAGAGAAAAATAGAGGACATAAAGGTGTCGGGTTTTGTATTAATAGAGGACAGAGCAGCAGAAAACGGAATTTCCTCTATCATGGCCACCCTGCGTCACAGTCCCTCTCTCACACCCCCACTGTCCCCTCACCTAGAGCCAGGATAGAAGCCGGCCCTGGCTCACCCGCCCCACACTGACAACTCACGGCTACAGCTTGTAGTCGGGCCCCTGCTCACCAGGCCTCTAGTGGCGAGCCATAGCCATGCAGGTGGGGGACAGAAGGTTTTTAGCCTTAAGGTGCAACTGCCCCAAACTTGAGCTAGCTCTGACACTGATTAGCATTTGAGCAGCTTCAAGTAGATCGTGTAGCAAGGCCCTAAGATAAAACTCATCCAGACTCTCTCAACTCCATGCTGCTGAAGGGTTGGGCCAAGCCTTTGTGAACTGGCTCATGATTTTGAGTTCCCAACCTGGGATACTGTCAAGGAGTGTAACACTGAGAGGGGGAGGGATGTTCAAACCTTCAACACACCTTTAAGTGAGTTTTCAAAATATTGGCCAACATTTCTGAAACCAAGAAGCAGCACTTTCTGAAACACCTCAAGGATAGTTTCTACTGTAGTACTAATGTCAGTGTAACCGTCTGTCTGCCTAGTCCATACTTGTCACTGTAGTATACAACATCCAGTGTTTATCCTTTCTAGCTAAACCTATTTCAACCTTGCAGGAGCCCAGGAAATTATTTCACAAAAAAAATACATAATATAGCTTGCTGGAATCATTTAACCATGAAATCCACAGGGTTAGGTCACTGTAAATTTGGAATAATTATTTGTCCTGATTCTTTCCAAGTGTTCATTTTCTTCCAGCCCTCTTCTCAATCAGGTTTTCCATTGTAATGTTATACAGCCTTGGCCACGTCCCTTAATGTGATAGCTAAAATTGCATTCCCCATGCGGTCCGCTTCACTAGTACTATTTAGACTCGGGCCTGGGCCCAGTTAGCTCCAATCTGAGCTTCTCCAAAACTAAAGTGTCTTTGGTTTATTAGTACAGCTGTTTGGGAAATTGTGTTAGATCCCACAGGAAAAAAAAATGTGACTTGACAAAACCCATAAAAATGTCTTGGCAGGTTTTTTTTTTCTTTCTCTTTCTTTCTTTTTTTTGAGTGGGGAGGAAGGGGGGGAGGTTGGAACAGTTTAGCGGGTTCTCCTCCAGAAGCCAACTTCTAGAAAATATCCAGTTCTCATCAACCAAAATCTCTTATTGGAAAGTGAAATATTTAGTTTTTCAGTTGCCAAAATCTTTTCTTTGTTTGTTTTAATTGGAAGCTAAACAGTTGTTGAAAATGGACTTTTTTTTGGAAGTTTCAATACTGACTAGGAAGCTTTTTTCATGGGGGAAAATATTTGAATGAAAAATTGTGCTCATATATGTTACTTTGCCATAATATGCATTTATACTGTTGCTTACATAATACTTTCAGCTTGTTGTATAACTGCAGGAGGCATTATAGGTCACCTGCTTTTTCATCATATTGCTCTTATTTTGTTCTCTACTTTTGCAGTGTGTAAGTGAATGTTCACGCCATTAGGACAGGAGTGAAGCTAACCCCTAGTTTTGCAATTTGGTGCATGGGAATACGGGCTGGTGCTATTTGCCATGTATTGTTAGGCACGCAGCACCCTCTTGTGTTTGTCTTCAGGTGACACAGTTAGTGCCTTTATGCATCCAGCACATGAGTCAGCCTTGTTTCAGAACTCCCTGACAAGTAAAGTCCTTTACCAGGTTACTTGTTAATACTTCTTCTTTGAATATATGCTACATGGTTCCCTGACCCTGTTTCTGCCAGTTGGCAAATTCCTCCTTCATCTCAGGTCTGGGTATTGGTGGCACTTCAATGGCATTCTCAATTGTGAAACCCAAACCTCCCTTGTTTTAGGAATTTTTGGATCTAGTTCTGATTGCCTAGGAGTGAGCTAGAAAACTGAGGAAGATGGATTTTCAGGAGGCCCCAAATCCTGCTCCAAAGAGCAGGCTTTTGGCCCGAGAAGTGAAGGAGAATACTGTGTTAGCCGATAGAAGCAATAGGTTTCTAGGCTCAAGAGAAAGTGGTAGAAGAGGGATGAAACACTTTGCCAGCATACTGTGGGAACACTAATGAACTCTATGATCGGTCGTAAGGAAGGGCTTTTGCTTCAGGACTTCTCTGGCTTACTGTGTACTTGCTGGGCAGTGTGTGCAGTGTACAAGCCCTCAAAGCAAGCAGGGAATGAGGCACTTAGACATATAACAATTAACACTCCACACTAACCGGCCTGAGTTCATCTCTAACAGCTCTCAATGTGACATGAAAACATGCTCCAGCTAGTATTTATCGTATGCTCGTAGACTCGCACTGCCGCTGTGTGTACCATTAGTGAAGGCTGCTGCTTCTCATGCTGAGATCCCAGACTGGCCAGTCTGCTGTGTGACAGGGGGTATCCAGGCTTGAAGGGGGCTTGGATGAGCCCTAGTGTAAGGGATGTGCTGGGGCTGGCTTCAGCCATTGGCAGTATGGGTAGGTAGAATATTTCAGGAGAACCCTTTGTTTTCTCTGACAAATTCCTATTTGGTTTCAGCACAGTAGTTCCCAAACACACACGGCATTTGTCAAACTGTTTCAGCCAAAAAGCTGGAAAAAAAACCCTAGAAAACTCAAAACATTTGAATTTTTCATTTTGAAGCAACCATTTGTTTTGACATTTACTTTCATGTATTTTTAAAAACCTGGATTTTTATTTTGTTTTGTTGTTTGCTTCAGCAGGAAGAGCTGAAGGGAATATCTTCAGGAGTTGATCCAAAGTGAACTTTCTGCCCCAGTTCTTCAGCTTGACCAACAAACCAAAACATCATTTACTGGCATGGCTTGGTATAGGAAATGCTAGCTTAGAGCAGATCAGCAGCCTGTGCATTTTTTGGGTTGTTTGTGACAAGTGCTGGATGTTTGGATTAAAACTGTAACCCATCCCTGCTTATTAATCCTGGGCTGAACCTTGCACAGTAGATACCCACTAATTGTGCTCTCTGTGGCATCTCTTCAGGTTATAGTATCTGAAGGTTTGACTGGCTAAGGGATGAGCTGTGATGAAAGGGAGCAAGGGAAAAGGTTGGGGAAAAGAACTGAATGGAGCCGACACCACCGGGATTTCTTATAACGTACATCCCCAAGGGGCTTCTGAACAACCCACCAGCTATGCCAGAGAAGGAGCACTGTCCCCAGGGGAAACCATGGCACAGAGTGGAAGCGACTTGCTCAGCACAAGTGAGTGTTGGAAGGAAAGAGCTCTCTAATTATCCTGCCGATGAAAGATAAACTAGAAGGGATAAGAAAGGGTGTTGCGGCTGACTGCTAAGACCACCCAAAGTGGAGTGCAGCCAAAGGCAGTGTGTAATCATGCCTTCGCAATGGTAAAGTGAAGAAGTATATGTCTTACGGTGCCCGCCTTGGCAAGGTGCAGCCACAGGGCATTGTGTGACACCAGTACTATGCTTATGGTGATCTCTCTTTGGAGATCAGGGTTCAATACTGTGCTCCTCCAGAGACTCCATGCAGAGCAATGGGCAAGTCACTCCCCCTCTGTAAGCCTCAGTTCCCCATCTGTAAAAGCCTTGCGAGGTTGGATTCTGGGGACACAGAAATGAAGAATTGTTATGTGCTCTTAAAGGACGTGGGATTGAATAGCTGTAACTGGGTGCAGCACAAAGCACCAAAGCTTGCAGGTGGATGTTTCTAACTGAGTTGCTTCACGATGTTCTGTTCTGCTGATTTCTGGCTCCTGATCCTTAGCCGTGTATCCTTGAGCAGCCCCCCCCCCCGGGTCAGTCATTTGGGCAACCTCCCTGCAAAAATCACAGCCGGAGGAACCGGCAGAACCCGAGCAGCGGCTGGAGAAAGTGCCTACGGTGGATGGCTGCTGGAGGGCTTGGGAGCGGGGGCCAAAGGAACATTGCAAATTGACATTGAAAGTTGGCTTTTTGAAAGACACAGCAGCCTTTGCTTGCTGCAGAGCTAATTATTATGCAAATTCATGCTAATAAACTCTGCCTTGCATGTTGTTGAGAAGCTGCCTTTCCCCGTTAACATACCAGTAATGAGAGGTAGATTTGTAATTCAGATGCCGGCGGTAATATCTTAAATTACTCTGCGCGCCTATAACGGACTTTATTTTGCTTCCCCCCCCCCAAATCCCTCCAACCTAAATGTCAATGCAAATCAGCTCCAGCTTTGCATATTTATTGCAGATGTATTTATTGTTGATACAGAGTGAGGACATCAGCTGAACAGCTCCCCTTGGCATTCCCCCACTTTGCTACTGGTGCCCAGGGGGTTGGAGGGGTGATGCTGGTTGAGCAGGTGAGGGTGAGCTTTCCTGGCAAGCTGCCACAGCTATGGTGCCTCTGCTGGTCCCTGACTTAATCAAACTGCTTTCCCCTGCCTCTTTCCTTTGAGCTGACTCAAGGATTAGGTTTGGGAGAGAGAGTGCCATGATGACGGTAATTGCTGCTGAGCATTTCAAAGGGTTAATAGTCTCTGTCACCTCTTTGCTTGCAGCACCTGTTCCCAAGCAAGGAAAAGACTGTGGCCCACTGCCTGTTGTTCATGTGACTATTGCTGAAGCTTCTGGGATCCCATAGCCATCCAGTGGGTTTTTTGAGGGGGTGGATGATTGTGTTGCTAGAGAAAGTATCCTGGGCAGGAGAACGACAATTTAGGGTAAGAAACTGTGTGGATTTAGCATAGAGGCCAGGTGCCAGGTTGATGTTCCTCAAATCATGATACCGGTAGTCACGGGTCAAACAGCAGCTGCAATAGAGCCTGCAAGGCCTTCTCCCATGAATGTGCTTTTGCTTTGAATGGGTGAGAAGTTGAACACCTCAGGGGTACAGGCTGCTACTGTACTGCTGTCTTTTCTTGGCTGTTGTACTGAGGCTGCACAAAGAAGCTGCCAGTGAATGGGCCTGGGAAAGAGGGGTGATATGACTGCTTATTCCTTCAGTTATTTTAAGGACCTAAAAAATAGAGCCTCTTTCCAGGCCAAGCTTAGAGTCAGGCCTGAAGCTGAGGAACCACAGTCTAGTTTCGGTGGCATCAACCCTTCATGACCTATCCTTCCAGGCTTTTGGCCAGGACATCCTGCCATCTTGAACATTCATAAATCTTGTAGATGAGCCCTGTTGACTACATCACCTATCTTGGGCTGTTTCAGAATGTGGAAGCAGAAATCCCTTTCTGTTTTTCAAGGTGGCCTCGCCTGAAGAGGTGAGAGCAGGTCTCGTTCTGGAGATTGGACTCCACGCTCACAAAATTGGTCCCATCTCAACAACAAAATCAACAGAAAATGACCCCTTTCATTTTACCTAGGTCACTAACAGCCAGGCAGGCATGGGTAACATCTGTTGATCATGAATCTGCTCAGGTTAGAACAAAATGGGATAGCCTGGAGACATGGAGCGCTGCTTTCATGGGGAGGGGAGAGGGAAAGATGATGGCAATGATGGTGATGATGATGAACAATTTTATTGTGAGGTTTTTAATTTTGGTGGGTTCTGGGTTTGGGTGTTTTCCTTCAGAGAAAATGGAAAACTTTGATAGAAAAGCAAACCCATTTTTCACTTAGACAACAGGCTGTTCTTGGCCCCAAACACATTTTTGAATGATAAATGTTGAGCGGTTGCACACATCTGAGATGTTGTAATGGGACCAAACTGAACTCTTGGGTCTGGGTCTTGTTCACATGAAAGCCACGATACATTACTCTGTCATTGCAAAAGTCCATTGAGGAGGGCATAGATTACATTGCACTCCCTTTAGGGCTCCTGTACCTCATCATCACTTTGGAGAGTGCCCTTAATGCAAATGTGAATCAGGCCCTCTGCCGTTGAGGCAAAACTGATTACGGCAGCTCCCTGGCTCCGCGAGGATCCCATGTGGAGAGATTCATGGTTCTTGGGGCCAGGCACTGAGACAGTTCCCCTTGATATGGCCTCTCACTGGGAACTTTCTGCATTGCTTTTGACATGTCTCTGCAAATGTTACAGACAAAGGGGGGCACTTGTGTACATCCCCCTGTTCTAATCTTCCTGGCATTACCAGTCCTCTGCCAAATGTCATTCCTCATTCTGTCTTAAATAACTGTGCATAGATTTGCATAAATTGATCTAAAAAAATGCAAGTGGTGAGGGTCTGTTTGAGATTGCACAGGCCCAAGTGCCTTGCCTGTCTGCTGCACGCCCGCCACGACTGATGTAGTTAGCAATCTCTTTCAAAGGAAGCCAGGCTGTCTCCTCTGCTGCTCCAGGCTCTTGATTCATTACTGAGCCTCTACACTGATTCCTAAATGATTCCATGTTTTCAAGAGACAGATAAATAATTTACAAATTGGACCAAGCCCTTGCAGAGAAATGCAGCCAGACAGCTTTCAAATCGCATTCTGCTGAGTTTCCCTGTACAGAGCTGATTTTTCTTCCCATCTTGCTCTTTCCTTCTAGGCTCCCAATCAGTGTTTCAGAAGGGGGTGGCTTTTCCCAGACGCACCCTAGGAGCAGCGTAGGGAGCAGGTGGTTGTGGGCATGAGGTCCAGATGGCACTGGAGAGATGCATATTGTAGATCTGTGGAGCTCTTCCATCCTGAAGAGTAATTGGCGGTGGCTAAACCTCAGAAGGGCGCATGGTTCGAATTTGATTCAAAGGGAATTTCATGACAACTCAAATGGTTTACTTGGAAACTATTACCTGCCCTGAAGTTTAGTTCCAGATATAGATCCAAACTTGGGTAGGCCAGCATAAGGGGCTTGAGATGTCGATCACTTTCTGATCTGGCCAGTGAATGGTTTATGTCATTTTTGCCCAGTCTAACAGACCGGGGACCATTTCAGGATATAGCTGCTTTAGAGATGGAAGGAGAGCAGGAGGGTGCCCTGTTGAGGGTGCTCTTGACTTGGAGCATTAATTTCATCTTGGTTTGTGCTGACTCTATGACTTTGGTCCCAATTCCCCTGTTACTTGGTTTGTGCTTCCCCTTCACAAACAAGGAGCCTGAGGCACTAAGACTAGAGGAGCTCCCCAGTGCAGTTGTGTTCAGATCCAGAGTTTGGGGATGGCCTTGTCTGAAACCCATGGATCTGCATACCGGGAGTGGGGATCTCATGAGATCAGGCTTTCAGGGAAAGATTTCCTATTTCTGGCCATGGTGCTGATACCTTGGAGGGACAGAGGACCTTTTCCCATAGCATTTTGTTGATTTGCTTTCTTGCCTGTGAACTGGGAATGTGAATGTGTCAGGGCATCTCAGAGCCTAATCACCTGCTGTTTTTGGAGTTTGGCTCCCAAGAACAAGCACTGATATTCTTTGGCAGCAGGAGGGTTTGAGCCCCAGCTTGCTCATTCAGGAGCCTCCCATATGGAGCTTTTCAGGAGTCTGTCTCTGGAAGAGAGGAACTGGCAAGGAACCCAGAGAGTGTGTCTCCATCTCCCCTTGCCCGTCACTCCAAACAGCGCAGAGAAGTATTTAGACTAAGCCACTATCTGTCACTCAGATAACCCCATCCAAGATGTAGGAGGAATGAGTGACAGTAACTGGGTGGAAAGGACAAGCAATATAAAGTCAGTCTGGAGGCAGCAATCTCCCTGTCCTGGTAAACCTCGAGTGCCAAATCCCAGAATATTTGAAAGCTCTGAAGCATTAGTTGAACAGCATTGGTTGTATTAAAAATATACAAGCCATTTACTGTCCAGACTAGGAAGTTATCAGCATATCAAGCCTCCTATACCAGTCTACCCAAGTCAGGATCCATTTGCTTCCATTTTCATTCAGTTTTTTGTGCTGTCAGAATCCAGCCTGGCTTGAAACCATGTGGTATCAAAAACAAAAAAGACTCTTGTGGCATTTCATGCCAGGCAAGGACCAGAGAATACCAGAAATCTCTCAAGACCCCTTGTCTTCCAGACCAATTTTGCAGCTGCAAGAAGATCTAATTCTAAAAGGAGGAAGAAAATCAGAACTGTTGCATGCTGATTCTGAACCGACATGATGAGCATTTGGAGATTACTTCACTGAAGGTCACACTGAACTATCCAAGTTGTCCCTTCAGACCTAAAATATTGATGACTCGGTACAAGAGGCGGGTGCAAAGGCCGAATGGTAAAGGTCTGTGTACAGTGAGCGTGCAGTGGTCACTGAGGCAAGGCACTGGGAGCAAAGTCAAGAGAGGCTTCACTCTCAGTTCTGCCACTTACTGACTGTGTGGCCTTTGGTTTGGTGGGTCACTCTGCTTCTGGACCTCAGGCTGCCTTTCTGTAACAAGGACATAATAATACCTCTCACCTTCACAGGATATTATGCAACCTATTTATTTCGTGCTTCTACAGTGCATTGATGTGCTTGGAGAGAAGGTGCTCTAAAAATGCAGAGTTGTTTGTTTGAGTGACCAGATCTAAATAGCACTGTGCCCAATACACACAGCAGGCGTCGTCCTTGGTGTTAACCAGGCAGCCCAGCCCTTTTTGTGGGGGGGCTTGCGGCCCCCATTGCTTGACCAAATTGCACTGCTTTCCGAGTCAGGAGAGCATGCAGTGTTGCAGCTTGGCCACATGGTGCTGACAAAGCTCCACGGCTCATCCCTAGCCGTCAGGATTTCAGCTTCTCTCTCAGACATGGTCTCTCTTCACAGTTGTCTGGGCAGACCTTTCTCCTCCCCATGGCCTCCCAGTTCACCCGATGACAGGGCAGACCTTCACCCCACTCTGCATCCTCCAGTTTGCATAGTGCTAGTGTAAATGGTGTCCCAAGCTGCTGCAGTGCGGGGCTGTCATCATTGAAACACCTGCCTTAACATACTTGCCTGGGCAGTGGGTACAGCACAGGCGGCTCCCAATATCATGTTCAGGCAATTAGGCCTCTGTGGGGCTGGAAGCAAAGGTCTGTCACAAGGTATTAAACCAGAGAGGGGAATTTATTTCTGGTCCCAGATAAATGAAAACTGAATGGGTTGGTAAGGATGGGTGCATAGTCAGTCTCTTATTATCACAGCTAGTACTAATGCAGATTAGATTTTTTTGGTTATTTATCATTTGTTTCAACAATAGGACCAACCAAACCAGAGGCCTCTTGTGCTAGGGCCTGTACGTAATGAGAAACAGTTCCTGCCCTTAAGGGGTTATGGCCAAAATAGGGCAAAGGCAGGGGTGTACCCATTTTGCAGATGGGAATTTGAGACAGAAATGTGTAGTTAAATCCCCAGGAAGATAGTCTTTTAGTGACACATTGCAAGCTCTATGAAGACCTTCAGAACTCTAGCCTAGAGAGGTTAAATAACTTGCCTAAGGCTATACAGAAAGGCAATGGCAGAAGCAGGAATAGCTTTATCTCCTGAGAGCCAGGGCAGCATCTTAGCTACACAATCCATCCTCCCTCACTAAGTGTCTGTCTACATTTCTTAATTACTTTCTGTGCCTTTACCTAAGCTCTCTCCTTTAGCGATGCCCTGAAGCAGGAAGTCTCACAGGAAATTAGCTGCTGTATGCAAGGTATAGTTTAACGGTAAATAATGTTATTTGTTACATCTTGGCCTGCCCTCCTGCTTCTGTGATGGATGGGCACAAGTAGGAACACTTGCCTCGTTTTGTGCATGTCCTTCTTCTTCTCATGTCTCTACACCACATTTGACCACTCTGTTACACATGCTTGTTCTTGTTGTATATGTTGTTTCTAACTGATGGAGCAGTATTAACATGTCATTGTCCATTAGAGATGCACCACGTGACCTTGAGTAGGTCAGTGTCTCAGTGCCTCAGTTGCCCCTCTATAAAATGGGGAGAAAGTCCTTCTTTTCTTTCAGTAGCTGGCTGTCTTAAGTGTTTGGACTATACGGTCTTTGGGGCAAGGACACCTGCTCTGTCTGTCCGGCATCTAGCACAACGAGCCCTAGTACTGGCTAAGTCTATTATGTACAACTGCCATACAAAAAAATGAGCCTCAATCTTATCTATGCCATTTCTCCCATTACTGCTCCCTCCCGTGGAGTCACAGGGGATGTTCAGAAAAAAAAAACTCAGCAGAAGAAAGGTGGAGCATGGATTAGGTTGGCTATTTGTGATGCAGCAGCCCTGGGTCCAGTTCCATACTGTGGCAGAGACTTCCTATGTCACCCTGGGCAAGTCCCTTAACTTCACTCTGCCTCAGTCTCCTGTCTTGAAAATGCAGGTGTTAGCAGCACCCTGTCTCAGAGGTGTCCTGTGTGCCAAATACATCAAATGGGTGCTCAGGTACTAGTGGGGGACCTGAAAGTACCTGAGAGAGCTTAGGCTGAAAGATGTGGGGCAGAGAGGGAGGGTGGGAGACTCCTAAACTCACTCCTAAGTTTGCTCAGAGGCAGCGTGAAAGCTGTGCGTGTGTGTGTTTTACATAGGGCATTAAAATAATTTATGGAGAGCTTCTCCCTGCCAGCAGAGGAGGTGGTCAAGACGAGAGAATAAATCTTTAAAAGAATAATGTTTTCAAAATCAGGCTCCTTGTCCTCGAACCCTTTGATGTATGAGTGCAATAGTAGGTAGGACACATAGTGAAATATACATGAGATCTCCCCAGAAGAGAATAGCAGAGTGGAGAAAATATTAGTGTTTACATCAAAACTCAATTGGAGCACTCGTTTCAAGATGATAGTTTATTATGTTGAATGCAATTTAGTCCCACAAGGATGTTTCCTGTGTCTGTGACACTCACTCTCTATACCTCCTCCTCCCCCTGCCTCCATAGCACCATACCTGGGAGCTGATGTCCCCAGAGGATCATCCGTTCTCTCTTTCGCACAGACTTTTCACAGGTTGGTAAAGGAAGTGAAGGAGAAGAACTAATTTGGTTTAGGCAAGTTCACCATTTCCTTGGGCCCACAGGCCTAGTCTTCAGGTGGCATAAGCCAGCTCTAGAGAAGAGAAGACTGAGGGGGGATTTAATAGCAGCCTTCAACTACCTGGAGGGGGGTTCAAAGGAGGATGGAGCTGGACTGTTCCCGTGGTGGCAGATGACAGAACAAGGAGCAATGGGCTCAAGCAGCAGCAAGAGAAGTTTAGGTTAGATATTAGGAAAAATTTTCTCACCAGGAGGGTAGTAAAACATTGGAGCAGGTTACCCAGAGAGGTGGTGGATTCTCCATCCTAGGAAGTTTTCAAAACCCGGCTAGACAAAGCTTTGGCTGGGATGATCTAGCTGGGGCTGGTTCTGCTTTGAGCAGGGAGTTGGACTAGATGCAACCTCCTGAGGTCCCTTCAACCCTCATTTTCTATGTTTGTATGACTTCAGTGGAAAAGCATGGATTTACACCACAGAATACTTGGCCCCTTGTCAGTGGGCGGAAAGGTGTATGTGGAATTGCAAGGAAAGGCAAGCTATCTTTTAACATGGAGAGTTGGTTTCTAAGTGGTTAGTCCTTCCCCGTGCCCAAATGGACACCCCCACCCAAGCTAGCACTGAAGGCAGCTGTTGTTAATGAGTGAAAGCAGCCTGTTACAGGGGGTATTCATTCCTGCCTTTTACTCTGTTCTGGGTGTCAGACCTTTTTTGACTCTGGATTTGATGCTGGCATCAGCTTGGGGATAGAGGCCTTGGCAGGGGCAAAGAAAGAATAAAGTTGGGCAATTTCAGTTCTGGGCTTGACAGTGTCATGTGCCACCAAATGGAAAGGGAGCATCAGCTTTTGGAAAGCCTCATTGGATTTACAAACCCATCCCTGAGCAAATGCAGGACATCATCCCTCAGAAGAGGAAGCGTTTGGCAGTTCATCCCAGATGCATGGCACGGCACCAGCACACAATGCATTTTGTTAGCTGTTTCTTTCTGTGCTCGCTTCTCCCAAGAGGAGGGTTTGCCTCAGAAACCACCACCAGCCTGATGCATTTCCAATATATTAGCCAGTTCTGGATGGCATGTGCCCTGCCCACCCTTGAATAATGCTAGTTGTAATTTGTGTACATTTCCCAGATTTGCAGTTGATGTGATTCCCTAGGGCCAGGCTGTCACTGTTGGCAAGTGTGATTTGCTTTGTAGGCAGAGGATGAACACCCTTTGCACAGCAATTAGGTTTTGCAGAACGGGGAGCACACACCTGTGCTGCTTGAGTGCACTGCAGGCACCCTTTCTCAAGAGGGCAGGGCGGGAGATGATTCACCCTTGGGAGAACAACCCTATCTTTGGGTGAACCCACACAGGAGCTCTCCTGATTTGGTCTGGCATGATATGTGAACACTGAACCCTCGTCCCTTCCTTCTTTATTTCCTACAGTGTCATTATTCATATGTATGTAAATGACAGGGTGAATGGGAAAGAGGGAGATGAATTTAGTAGTAAAAAAAAAATAGAATCATTATTCTACTGTAATTGTTGCTTTCCATGCCCCTGTTTCTTCCGCCAGCCCTAGAGTGGATGGAGACAGGGAGCATTTGATGTAGGTGGCAAGTAGGAAATGGAAACCAAGAACAAAATATTCAAAGTCACCTAGGAGATTGGGATGCTCAGTTCCAATTAATTTTAATAAGAACAGGACATCTGTCGCTTCGTTGACTTTGAACATTTCAACCCAGCTTTGACTAACCCTTAGTGTCCCTCCCACTTGTTGCTATCTTCTAACAAGCCTCAAGCAATGCTTCAAATGGAAAGTGCCTTGTTAACCAGAAGAGGCTGTATTCTGGGTTGGGTAGCCTGATGGATAATAGTGCCTTGCCCCACTCAGTCCATAGCTATCATTAACTTAATTAACTTAATTCTGTTCATTGAGTTTTCTGCAGAAGTAGTGGGGAAAGCACCTATTATTTTTCAAAGTTCAACTAGGAAAAGGGGTTGCTCTTTGGTAATATCAATTCCTTGTGCTAGCCATGAGTGCATGTTGTCCCAGATTCTCTTCAAACCTCAAGGCATTCCTAAGAAATCATAGATACATGCTGGGCTGGAAGGGAGCCCAGGAGATCACCTGGTCCATCCCCACTGAAAGATCAGGTGAAACTGAGCCAGTCCTGAGAGATATTTGTTCAGGAGGCTGTTGTCAAAGGCTTCCAGTGGAGGCAGCTTTCCACGCCCCATCCCTACATAGCCTGTACAAGTCTTTCCAGACTGAAACAGCTTCAAAGGCTCTTAGCATCCAACCTAAAACTCTTTTACCACAACTGAAGCTGAAACATTCTTCCCCAATGGACACAGAGATCCAGGCAGGGGACACCACATGCATGTCCGCACGCACACGCACGTGGTAGCCAGGCAGCCTGCAGAGCAGCTCCCGCGGGTAAGTTTAGGGGTTGGGATTCAAGCCCCCACAGTGAGGGAGAGAGTTGGGCAGGGGTGGGGCTGCTGCCCAGCTGGTGTGGGGTGTGGGGCTTGGAGCCATGTGTGGCTGTAGGGCCCATGTGAGGAGCGGGACAGGGCTGTGGGTGGCTCATCTGGGGGGCTGGCTCCCTGCTGCTGTGTGCACTCCTTGCGGGGGAGTGGGAGGCACATATCACACAGATTTGTGCACAGGCGGGCTGCCCACTGTGTGGCTGGGTGGGGGAGATCAGTGCTGCTGCCACTGGGAGCTCTATGCCGCCATGGAGAGAGAGCAGCAAGGGGCACAACTTTGTGCTGCCACCCCCACTGCTGCCAAGTGGGCATGGGGTGCCTCACCAGGGTGGTGCAGGGCTCCCAGTGGTGGCACGAGCCTCCCTGGCTGGCCCTGCTCTGCCCTGGGTCCTGCCCACTGGGTCCTGCCCAAAACCGGGTCCTAACCACTGGGCTGCAAAGGCCCTGGGGGGGTGGCAGCAGGGCAGGGAGCTGGAGCCTGCCGTGGGCAGCCTGCACCCATCCACCACCCCTGACAGGCTGTGCTTCAGCTGTGCTGCCTGTGGGCGAGGGGGAGCCAGGCTCCACACTGTGCTCCCCCCTGGGGCCACAGCAGCAGCCATCTCCTGTGGGCAGCAGCTGGGGTTCAGGCACTGTGGATGCGGGTCCCTGACCCCATAGCCCTGGCAGCTGGGAGCCTCCTCTGGCAGGGCTAGGGGGTGGGGGCTGTGGGTGGAGAGTGAGGGGCACCAGCAGGGCTGGTGGGGACGTGAGCGGGGAGTGAGGGGTAATGGCATGGGGAGAGCACCAACGTATCAGGACTACTCGGTGCCAGAAAGCACTGGGGGGAACAGCCACAGCTGGACTTGTGTCCTGGTAGGTGAGGGGGGTAGGGAGAGCTCTGATTTTTCATGATAAAAAAAAAAATGCAAAATTAAACACCAAAATTTATAGGTATTTATTTAGCATTTATTTTACTATAGTGATTGGGGCACTGGCAAGCTTCCAAATTGCTTTAAAATTGTAAATATATCAGCAAAACAATTTGTTTAGGTAGCATTTCATTTTAATTGCAGATTTTGGGGGTTTTGATCAGGGATTTGCAATTTTTTGTATCAGAGAATTTGCCATTTTTAAACAGAGAAAACAGGATCCATGTTGATCACTGACTTTGTTATAACAACGTTTCATGTAATGGAAGGCTGTTATCATGTCCTGTGTGCCCTTAATCTTCTATCTTCTAGACAAAATAAACCCAGTTTTTTTCAACCTGTCCTCACAGATCATGTTTTCTAAGACATCTGGTCAGTCTTGCTGCCCTCCTCCAGACTCTCTAATTTATCTACAAGTTCTTTAAGTGTGGTAGTCAAGATGGGACACAGTCCCCTAGCCAAGGCCTTACCAGTGCCCAGCAGAGTGCAATAATAATTACCTCCTTGGCATGACACTCTTATTAATCCACTTCTGAACAGGATTTGCATATTGTGCACACTTTCAATTTTGTGATCCATTTGGTTCACCAAATCCTTTTCCTGAAGTCCTCCTACTTAGCCAATTATTCCCCATTTTGTAGTTGGTCAAGTTTGATTTCTGTTTCTTGTAGTTTGAGTTCTCCTTCCAAAGAGTTGTTGTTAGCACTTGCCTTTATTAAGTTTCCTCTGCTGACCCAGTCATTCGAAGTGCTTCTACTTTGAGCTCATCCACAATCTGCCTCTCTGCACCTTCTGTTCCATGATCCAAGTCACTCCTGAAAATATTGGAGAACTGGGCCCAGAGGAGACCTGTGTGGGTTCCCTCTTGCAGTGTCCTCCTAACTGAACAGCAAGCCATTGATAACTGCTCCAGGAGTATAGCTTTCAACCAGTTGTGTGCTAGGGTGCCTGTCCACGTGTGGGACGCCTGCTCCGACACATTCTAATTAGCACGATCCAGCAGCCTTGTCAAGCGAGCTTTGGTTAAAGCGACCCACCGCCATTTTGAAGCATGGGATGCTGATACACAAGACACAGTGGATGTTTTCATTAGAGTGACACCCGAGATCTGCTTAAATTAAAACATCTCCCATCCCAAAACACGTGTGTATAGGTGACATTTGCTCTAGACAAGTAAAGGAGGGAACTATTATCAGAGTTTCATGTGGGACAGTGTCACAAGGATTATTAAAGCAAATTTAAAATAGATTTACTTCACCTGCCTTATCCATGAGGCCAGTTATCTTGTCAAAGGGGAAATTAGGTTTGTTTGGCTCAATTCGTTCTCAACAAATCTATGCTGGCAGTTTGTTATCTCATAGTTATCTTCATGGTACATACAAATCAATTGCATAATACTTTTTCTAATATTGTTCTGGGGCAGTATGAAGAATGTCTCACTCATTTGGCATCAGTGTGAACTGGGGCAACAAGTAATGTAGAGACTTGTTTCAGATCGCAGTGTGAGCTAAACTAGGGGGAAAATCCAAGAGTCTGGGGCTCACAGTTCACTCATTTGTGGAGTGGCAGGTGTGAAAACATCCGGACATCTTTCCCCTTCCCAGATTGAACACGTTTAGAAAATGACAGCATGGCCTGGGAGCACAGGCATGTGTGGTTTTTATCTTCACTTTTAGGACATCAACATGTGCATGTGCGTGACTAAATTTAATGCTCATTAAGCTAATGCTCATTAAGTGATTTTTCGCAAGTGTCTACATGTGTGGAAACTTCCTGCAGCCCTGTCATGTGCCCCTAGAGGCTGGGCAGCTCAGGCATTAAAGTTAGTGCTGGGTCACGTCTACACGTGCATTAATGCACATTAACTAATTGTGCCTAAATTTGACACCTGCATTTGCAGGTGTCAAATTCAGGCATGATTAGCCTAATTTCACCATTTTAAATACGTATTAAAGGCACACACATGTAGACACACATCCATAATGTGCATTAGACACACCCATTATGTACCAAACGTCCCCACCGTGGGGCTGGTACAATGTTGGAGGCAATTGCATTGTAAATGAAGCCCTGTCGGTGACAGGCTCGCTGGATGTGATGCATATTCTCCCCCCAATTTTCAGGGGTATAGGTTGTAGCTGTGTTGGTCTAAGGACATACGCAGACAAGGTTCTTTGGGTAAATCCAATATATTTATTAGACCAACTAGAACACTTGGCAGAATTCTTCTTTACAAGCTTTTGGGTACAATTATCCTTCATCAGCTTCCTCAGCCTAATAAAGGGTGTTTGCACCTGAAAGCTTGCAAAGAAGAATGTTTCCAACTATTTTAGTTGGTCTAATAAAAGGTATCAGATTTACCCAAAGAACCTTGTCTGCCTATTCCCCCCTAGTGACACTTGCTTCGCTGACTAGATGGAGATCAAGGGGAAGGACAGAGGGGGGCACTGAGAGTGGTGGGGAGAAGGAAGGAAAAGCATGCAGGACAGAGGGACAAGGAGTTGACATCAGTTTACTCTCAGACTCATAGTTGTAACTTCTGAGTTGCCTGTCAGTTCTGGAATATCAGGACCTAACTTCCTCCTTTCACAGGACTACTTGCTTCCAAGTAAATGGTAAAGTTCCCATTTGCTCCTTTGGAAGCAATATAGGTGCTTGCACGATGAACTTCCTGCTGGCCCTTGGTTTGTTAATGCCACTGGCCTCCCAGCTGTTTGCAAGATATGAACTGGCATCTTGTCAGCTGGCAATGATGCAGGAGGAGAGACACCTGTGTGCATTAGCTGAGCTGCTACTGTAATATGGCTGCAAAAAAGCCAATGTAGTCCTAGGCTTTTCAGTAAAAAAAAGGAAAGTCTTACTGGCATGGTACAAAGCAGTGGTGAGACCTCATCTACAATACTGTGTGCAATATTGTATGGTGTGCAGATGTATTGTGCACTGCTTTGGTCCCCCACTTTCAAGACAGATGACTGCAAAGTAGAACAAGTAGAGAGAAGGGCTGCTAGGATTGTCACAGCAATGGGGAACCTCTCTTATAAGGAGGGACCAGAAGAGCTTGGATGGTTTAGCCCAGCTAAATGAAGGCTGAGAGGTGATTACAGCTACTTTCTAGAACACAGTTGCTTCAAGAAGAAATAGATATGAGCTAGTCATGAGTAAGTTCTGGAAGGAGATCAGAAGTTTCCTAGTCATCAGAGGAGCATAGTTCTAGATGGGCCCCATGGTAGGACTAGATCATGTGGTAGGAAACCTAGCTAGAAGGAGCTTGGTATAAAATGAACTTTATAACATGGATGCCTGTGACAGCAGGAGGCTGGACTTGCTGATCCAGGGTGTCTTCCAGTCCTGTGTTTGTGTATGCTTCCATGGAGAATAAGCTGATTCTTGAGTACATTTGTAATTCTTTGCAGTTAGAATGGATGGCAGGGAACCATCTCGTGGAGACAGTGGCTTCTGGGCACATCTGGTCCAACTGAGGGCCCTGTATGGTAAGTGATGCAGTGGTTGTGGAGAGTCACCAGACTGACACTTCCTGCTTAAATAGCTGGGTGCTGAATATATATTTAAAACATTCAACTTGACGCAAGTGACAGGAGATGCTATTCCCTAAACATTTCCAGTCCATTTCCTTCTTAGTGGTGTCAAAAGGACCTGGCCACTGTGTTGTTTACAGGTTTGCTAGATCTCAGGGGAGGCTTAACATTGATCTAGTTCATCCCATTGATTCCTGATTCCCTGAAGACTATAAACAGGCATTGAGTTAGAGGTTTATGCAGCTAATAACCCTGTACGCGTGTCCCTTCTCCCCTCCCTTCTCCCTCCATTGTTTATTTTTCCTATTAGCACCATGAGTTAGTTTTATGACCCAGCAATCAATTTTCCATCATATGCTCTGGCATGGCCTCTGATGTGTTTCCAATAAAAGATGTGTCAAAGGAAATATAGATGATCCCCTGTCGTCCTCTTTGCTCCAGACCCTCCCTTTCACAAGTGCTTTTGTACATGGGAGGGTCCCTGCTTCTCAAGGTGTTGCGCTTTAGTAACCGGGAATTATTGATTCTCCTGGGGTTGGGGAGCCAGCTGAGGGAACTCATGTAGCCTAGTTAGCTTTAAAGAAGCATGAAGTTGGAGAGAAGCCACTGTGCTGCTGCCTGGGGCTGTCAAGGTGGTTGTGAATCCCAGTGACAGCTGTGGGATTAAGGGCAGGGACAAGCTAGGTCCTAATTCAGTTCAACAGTCCACTGCCTACACTCTCCGGGGGTGTCACTGTGACAGCCACCGTCTTGGCAGGTGCACCGGGGAGTGAACCAGCAGCTCCAGAGCTGTTACAGCCTGAGCTGGAAAACACTCTGCAGGTCAGGCCCAAGGTGGGAGCTGTAACACAAACCTCTGTGGGTGATGCCTGTGCTTCCTAGCATGCCCCAGGGCTGCTGCTGAGAGGAAACACAGCAGGGGCATCCAGTGAGACAGCTGGATGAGATACATAGCGTCCTGAAGGTGTGTGCATGGAGATGAAGACAAAATGGGATGCCTTACTGGCGAGGGGATGTATTCTCCTCATGTTCGTCTGGGTTTGTCTTGCTTGAACTCTTCAAGCTTGAAATAAGAAGTTGGGAGTTCAGAATTGTACCTGACAAGTGAGCTGTGCCTCTCTGTGTGCAGGGAGGGGGAGACACGGCATGTGCAGTGGGGTGTGTGTGTATACTGCATAGCTCTAGACCTCTTGGTTCAGAGATGGTACCTTTTATTAGACCAACTAAGAAACTGCAAGAAAAGAATATCTTTTTCTGCAAGCTGCCCTTCCTCAGGCTCAGGGAAAATTAAAGATAGTAAAAAATCCCCATAGGTAGAAAATTAATGTTATTTTTGCACAGAGGAAGCTGAAGGTGGAAGTCTGTTCCTCTGAGTTCATGAGAGTGTCTTTGTGAGTTGCTCTTTGATGTGCAGAGGTATGTGTGTGTGTGTGTGTGAGAGAGAAAGGGTCTGCAGTACTGTGGTAGTTGTGCGAATGGCTGAGTAAACCCGTGTGAGATGAGGCAAGCCGGAAATACAGCCCTGTGGCATGTGTATATATGTCCGTGCAGCGGAGAGGACAGAGAGTGGGATTGTGCGGCAGTGTGGTGGTTGTGTATGAGGCTCGTTACGTGGCAGGAGAAGCAGGAGGAAGGACCTATGGTACTGCATGTGGAAGTGCCGGGCATAGGACTGTGTCTGGCCAGGGAAAAGGTGTTGTAGTATGGCCACGTAGGAGGCAGGGCTGAACAATCGCCATGTGTGCGTGTCTGTGTGTGGTGGAGGCGGTGGTGGTGTTTCTAATGAGCCGTTTGATCAGCGTTAGTTGTATGTATGGTTGTAAATATTCGAGAGACAGCAAACACCTGTTGAGAGCCTCATATGTTTGAGAAGAGCAATTGCTCTGAAGTCAAAAATGAAATTAATGTCAAAGGAAATAACCAGAGGGTGATGTTAATAATTAAGCTTTCTAATGAGAGCATTAATTTTTCTCCAATAGATTGATTCTGCATTGCATTTCCTGATATTGTTGCACAAGCTTAACAAAACTGTCCATCTGTCTTGGTCATTCAGGGCCAAATGCATTAAGTGCAGTTGCTGAAGCCACTTTGCCCTTCTCCCCATTGGCAGAATTACTGCAGAATAAATAGGTAGAGTTGTATTCAAGTGAACTGAGGCCCATCCTGCTTTTATTTCCAGTTCTGCCTCCAAGCTGCGGTATAATCTTGGTCCTGTCATTTGTTTATCTGTACTTCAGTTTTTCCATCTGTAAAGTGGACTTTACTAGAGTTAGCAATTTTGGGGGGTTTTTTTGGACCAGGATATTTTCCCAGTGAAATCGGGGCTTTATTGTGATTTAAACTGTTACATTTTCATTTAGAATCCACAGTTAGGACGTCACCCAGTTATGAAGCTTGGATTGTTGACAGAGGTGATTTTTTTTCTTTTTTTTTTTTACAAGAGAAAAAATCACTTTATTTGCCTGGCTCTCCTGAGTTTCTTCACTCCCCCAAAAGACCCGAGGAGGGAGGATTCTAACACAGAAACCGGGGAAGGAGAAGGGGGAAAGACATCTCATCTTCTCTCCATCTATCATTGTGGAGCTGTACAGGAGTACCTTGTAATATCTGTGCATGGGGTAGCCCAGAAGGTTTGCAGAAGGGTTCTTTTTAGTGCCATGAACTCAGTCCCTGGAACTGTCCTCTAAGATTGCTCTACAGTTTTTCAGTGTTTCCTCTTCATATACATCTCTGAGCTGAGTGGAGGTGGGCTCATACCAAAACCTTGGGGGCTGGACTTCTTTGAACTGCTTTGGGTGGTTTAAGACCCAGAACCAGGACTGAATCTTTTGGCTTGACCTTATCAGTAGTGTTTTGGCTACCTTTAGAGGAAGGCTACAGATCTGTATGTTTGTCACTAGAGCTTTTGCTAGAGTCAATTTGCACAAAATGAAATAGCTCCTGGTATTCTTTGGAATATATATCCCAGGGTTCTCCAGTGAAGAATTAGATCTAAAAGGTGAAGAGATCCCAGACATTTAAGACAGACAGAAAAGAAGTGATTATTCAGAGGTTGGAAAATTTGGATGCTTCTTCCATGTCCCGAATCCTTTTTTTGAGTCCCAAAAATGGAACTAACCAGGTGTTGACATTTTCTGATGATTGCCCATGAAACTCAGTAGGGATGTGAATCCAGGCTCCTGTGTGTACTTCAGCTTGTAGAGACGCTCTGACATATCAGTAATTTGACCCCAGTACTCTTTCCTGCCCATGGCAGGGGGTTGGACTTGATGATCTGCTCAGGTCCCTTCCGACCCTAGAAACTATGATATAATATATAATATAATTCAGGTATGGCCATTGTGCTGAGGTATGATATCCATGCAGATAAAATGTATCAGAAAAGATGCTATGGTAAACATGACCCTCACCAGACCTGTGCAGAGCATGGCCAGGACTGTGCATCTTGCATGGTAAGAATACCTGCCAGGCACAAATTCCAGACTGTGCAGGTACATGTCACTGACTGGGGTGGCTTAAGGATGACCCTGCCTTGCGCAGGCAGTTGAACTAGATGACTTCCTGAGTTCCCTTCCAGCCCTGACTATGATTTTTGTCATTGAATTGGGAAAGGGCTAAGTGGGTTCTTCAGACTCGCCGAGAGCAGGACCTCAAGTGGGGGAGGCAGGATGGTTCTCGGGGGAGAGATGATCAAGGGTGTGGGCTGAGCAATGCTGAAAAGCAGCCAGCCTTTGGAGTAAAAATAGGTGGCTTGGGTTCACTTATTAATAAATCATTAAAACATTCTTAATTAAGCAAGTGTCCAGATTTGGAGGGGATTGGGGGGTGGAGAGGTGGCGTTGACTTTGTGAGTATACTTAGTACCTAGGATTCACTGCAGTGCAGACCAGCAAAAGTAAGTCCCTGATTGCAGCCCCTCTCACGAGGAGCCTGTAGCCTGTAGAGTGACTATTAAGGACTCCTGGAAAAGTTCCCATACCAGCAGCAAAGGAAGGGAGCTCTCATCGAAGTTTCCCCAAATATGCAATTAATTGTGCCTTAATAAGACATTTATTGTATAATAAACAACAACTGCTTCATGAAAAAATATTTATCGAGGATTTATGTCTATGTAATGAATTTGTAGCTCCGTAAGCTTCTATTAGATTTATTTACATAGCAGTTAAACCTCAATCAATAATATGCTTTTAATAATCACTATATTTAAGTGGTATTTCAACAATGCACTGTAATTAGGCTATGAAGGCTGCAGTAATTCTTTAGATTTAGTATACTTTGGGGTTCATATTCTCTCTTCGATCGTGATGTGTGCGCTCCATTAATGTTAATTAAGTGCATGCCAATCAAGCAGAGAATAAACTCCATTCAGTATACTTTGTCAAGGAATATCAGTTGGTTATGAGGAGAAAAGTAGTTCAGGCTTTCAGGAATAGACAGTGACTGTTTTACTTCTATTACAGTTCACTGGATCATACATTCTTAAGCCCCCGTGACTAAAAGTCACTCTTGTCACAGGGATGCATGGAATGAATTAGTGAGATCTGGTTGCTGTCCCAACAGATGTCCCATGCACAGAAAACACAAGGATCACAGACACAGACTGCCCCCTGCGCCACCTTCCAGCTGGCATTTTTTGCAAACAGAGCAAATATTGAATGGGCCTTGGAGATTAAATCCCCATTGCATGCCCAGAAAGGGGTCCCTCCAAGTTCGGATAAAGTAGAGGTTTGCTCTGCCATCAGACTTTGGGCAGAAAGCTTCATGCACTAGGTCTGTATGACAATGTACCCAGAGGGGTTAAATGCCCACCAGCAGTGGTTCCTTCTTTGCACCTAAGACTATAATATCCAGTGCCGGTCCTTGATTCAATTCAGCAGAGATTTGGCCTGACTGAGTGGCTGAATCTTGAAATCCGAATCAAATCAGAGGACCATTTAATCTCTCCGAATCGAATCGGAACCCTTCAAATAGATTCGGAGAGGTTTGGACAGATTCGGCGATTGGGACGTAGACACAGCTTTAAATGTTTGTAGCAGGGGCTCTAAATGCTATGGTGCTGGGGCTCATGGAGCGTCCCACAGGAGCACGGGGGGCTCCCCAGTGCGCTCGGCAGCAGACTTAGAAGTGGACCAGAAGCAGTTCTGGGTCTGCTGGGAAGCGTGCTGTGGGCCTCCCCACGTCCTGCCAGCTTGGCAACTGGTGCCTCCTTGGTCTGGGGATGGGCACCTGGAGTCCCCCTGTGGCTGAGCACCCCTGGTGGGGGCGGGATAGGGCGCTCCCCAGCAGACCCAGAAGTGGACTGAAAAATACTTTGCTCTCCCCTACTGTGAGGGATTGCTGGATGAACACATGCCCCATCTGCTCGCTCCATCTCCGTGCATGCTGCAGGTCACAAAATGTCATATAGCCACCTTTTGGCTCATGCCCACTCTGGTCAGTCATAGGTGGGCTTTGGACGGGGGCACACACAGCACCACACTAATGGCAGCTGCACGGGAGCTAACAGATGAAGCTTGTTTTCACAGCTGTGCTCCATAGTGGCTGGTCATCATGGTGTAGATATAGCTCATGATTTTGGAGCAGAAAAATGCTGGTTCTGCTTACACTGTTTGTGGAATCCCCCCCAGGCCCTGATACACAGCACACCAATGGCCAAGGCTTCCCATGTGGTCACAGGGTTGTGAAGACACACGGTAAGAAGCAGACCACTGGAAAGACAGACACTAGGGCTGTGCAAAGCTTCAGGTGGTGATTTGTTTCGGGGGAGATTCGTCCCAACTTGGTGCCTGGAACTCCAAGTCCAAATCAAATCAAGAGAGCAGTTAAAAGGTCCGAATCTATCTGAGGCTCTCCAAATTGATTTGGAAAAGATTCGGAGAGCTTCGGCAACTTGGGCAGTCCTCACCCGCTGCAGCAGGGAGCTGGAGCCAGACTCCATGCTGGTAAGTAGGGGGTGGGGGAAGGAAGCCTGGTAGAGGGGGGAGGGGCCAGGCCCTATCCTCTGCCTGCTTCCCCAGCCTCCCTGAGAGCCTGCCGACC
>NW_017728936.1:6479267-6546846 GCF_001723895.1 Crocodylus porosus | reverse complement strand
GGCTGCCCCACCCAGCCCCAGCTCCCTGCTCTTTAAAAATAAAAAAAGCCCCCACTCACCAGCTGCTCTAGTGGCCTCAGGGCTTCTGGGGGTTTGTGGCAGAGCCCCCCATGCAGCATGGGGCAGTGGGGATTGCCCCCTGCCGGGCAGCAGCTGGTGAGTTCAGGTTTTTTTTTCAAAGAGTCGGGAGCTGGGGCTGGAAAAGCGGGCGGGGGATGAGGCTGATTCAGAGATGTGGCTGATTTGGTGGCAGCCAAATCTCTGAATCAGATTCAGCCAAATCGATTCGGGATGGTGATTTGAATCACTGAATGGAATCAGCCAAATCCAAAGCAAATGCTAGCCGCTTCGTGCGGGCCTAACAGATGCCCTGAGGCAATGTATGGCTCTGTCTCTTGGCCCTACAAAGCCCAGAAGAGGTTGAATGGTCCATGAAGGTTTTGTCCTATACTTCTTAAGTCCAAGGCCTCTCAGAGTTCTCCAGAGGCTAACAGCTGGGACCCCACCAGCAAAGCACACTCGGATGGGAGACCACTGAAAAAGCCACCAAGCACTGTAGGGAGTGAGTGACAGTGACCTAAGTGGGGTTTGTTGCATTGTTTTTAATTGGTCAGACACAGGCTTGATAAAGAAGGGACCAAGGGAGCTGGACTGGGCTGGTATGCAGTTGAGTGGAGGTGAGCCTTAAAGCAGGTGCCTAAGTCATGACAGGTTAAAAACACTTGTGACAAAAAGTCTGGGGAAGGAAGGGGGCAGGAACGAGGTCCTCGGTTCAGTTCCACTGGGATAATTCTGCCTCCTGAAATTCCCCTGCACGCTCGGTCAGGCTTGCCGACGTTCTTCCTGCCCGGAGCTGCTGCTCGTCATCCAGAGGCAACTGCATTTCAGAACAGGCCTCTACACACTGTACTTTGTAAAGCACTTTGGGATCCTTCTAGATGAAAGAGGCTGTAAATTGTTCTCTTCCTTATTCTGCTCCAGTCTGTGTGTCTGTCTGTCTAATCTCCCTGTCTGGGCAATTGTACCTCACTCATCCCTCTTCTACCTAAGTGCCTATGACACTGTTCCTGAGAGAGAAAGATTTAAAACATGTCTCCTCCATTCCTTCCCCACAAGGGACACTTTAAAATGGCTTTTGAAAAAATTCCTCAAGCCAAAAATATCCCCCTCAACTCCCCCGCTCCTAACTTATTAGAACAGTGCCTTAGGCGGGAGTGACATCATTGGCAGCTCTCTTTGTGATGGGGGATGGATGTGGAAGAGTTGATATGCTGATGAATATTTACCACAGAGAGTGAGGATTCAGTGCTAAGTAGATTGTTTATATTTTAATTTAATTTTATTTTTAATTCTGCAAATCTCCTCTCATGGCATTAAAAAGCCATTGCCTGAGAAATGAAGGAGGAAGTGAAAGGAGTATGTGCATGCGCACGTGTGTGTGTGTGTGTGTGTGTATGTGTATGCAAACCTGCGCATCTTCATCCCTCCCTCCACGATGAACGGGGAGCCAACATATGTGTTATAGAGGATGCATTTGGGAAGCCTAGTGGAAACTTCAAGGAGCGAAGTCTGAAAGTTGGGAGGTGAAGGAGGCGGCAGACAGGGAACAAAGATAATGGTGCATTGTAATAATCTTGCATCTTAATTGCCTTTAAATCCAGTGATCAGTCATTCCACAGCTTGACAAAGATAAGATGCCAATTCAGTCTTGATCTACAAAGCAGATCTCAGCAATAGCTGAGATTTCTTCTCCTTCTGCTGGATGGAAATTGAACTAATGATGAGCGGTACACGTTGAAAAACCACTCCACACTATTTGAACAACCTGAGAACTCCACACAAGCTTGTATCCAGGCCTGAGGTTTGCAATTCATCCCGTTTTTAGAAAGGGAAGAATCTCAAGAATTTCAGAGACTCAGTAGAAAGGCTTTAATGAATCCTTTAACCCTGCAAGATTGGACTGAAATGCTAAAGTACTGTTTTATTTCTGTATGCTAGATACCTCCAGCTCACATTTGGTCTGCCGATCCTGTAGGAATACCTGGCTTTGTGGTGTTTTGGCCCACATGGGACAAACACAGAAAGGCACAACAGTAACAGTAATGGTGAGAAGTTCAGGAAGGGAGGGAAAGTAGGACTGCTGTTGAGATTTTTTTTCAAATTTGGGGGGGAAAAAATCCTTCAGCATTGGAGTTTATGGATCAGTTTTTATTATATCTGAACTTCTTTGACCAGCATTCAGCTGTACTGGACCAATACCTAGGGGCTGAATCACTGGAAAGAGTCTAAAAAACCCAATCTGGAATCCAGAACCTCATGCCCATCCAGACCCCTCGAAAATGAGGGCAAATATTTAAGGGTGTGTGAAGCGGGCCCTATTCAATTCAGATTTGGTCCAAATCAGGGACAGTGATTCAATTTGTTGATTTGAATCACTGTCCCTGATTTGATTTAGTTGAATTCAATTCTGATGATTCAATGCTGATTCAGAGAATCAGTGATTCAGACCAGACAAAGCTTTAAAGGTTTTTTCTACATACCTCAAGGTAGCAGCGCGACTCATGAATGCTGCAATACTGGTGCTCATGGAGCATCCCACAGGAGTGGAGCGGGGCCCTCCATGTGAACCCAGCAGCGAGCCTGGAAGTGGATCAGAAGTACTTCCAGTCCATTTCAGGGTCTACCAGGGAGAGCGCTGGGGGCCCCCGCATGCCTGCCCAACTTGACGATTGGCCACAGGGGGACCCTGGGTGCCCCCCAGACCAAGGAGGCACCAGTCGCCGAGCTGGGGCATGGGGGGGGCCCCCTGCACACTCTGTGGTAGACCTGGAAGTGCTGGGATGATATTTGCTAGAGTTGTGGCCACTTGACCCATACATGCCCAAACACTGGTGTGACTTGCAGCGGTATGTACATTGCGCTGACTACCCAAAGGACAACTTTATCTGGTGCCTTGTGCAGCCAGCCCCTCTGCAGCACATTGAGGTGGGTTGGAGCAGCCCTGGGCTGGCAGGCAATATGCTGCAGCCCCAGGCGCAAATCTAAATGGTGCACCTGGGAGAAATTAGCTCCAGTGCAATATGTGCCAGAGTTTAATGCCCCATGCTAATTGCACACATAGATGCACCCACAGCGTAGGGCTTTATGCCTTGTATGTCCACATCACATTTACACTGGTGTGGAGGCAGATTGCACAGATCTAAATATGCCACATGTCTGCGCCCACATACATTGCATTACTGTGCCAGGAAGGTATGAACTGGCTGCATGAAACACAGACTGCAGTTTATATTTATCTGCTTGACAGGGGGATTATAACATTTTCATTAGGGCAAGATTCTGGTAGCGCTGCACCCTGGAGTACTTCTTCTGATGTTCAGTCTGGATGTTGTTGCTTGTACACACACTGCTGTTCAGCTGGGCCGTATTCCTCAGTAAGGGCCTGTGGGCGTGAGTGGGAAATATGCCTACTGGCTTGAGTGGGCTGTGGATCAGGCCCAGGCAAATTACAGTAACTGTCACTCTGTTCCTGACAGTGTGGGGATTAGAAATCCAATGACCAGGCACAAAAGACTTGCAAAGAGAAATCTGAGTTTGAATCCAAGCCTGGCTGCAATTGGCAGGAGCATAGAGCATCAAACTCAGCCAGACCCACGGAGAACGGCAGGCAAAGCTGAGAAGGGAATATGTTGCCACGGCCATACAAGGAGAGCTACTGACATTTTCCGTATTAGAGAGTCACTTTACAAAAAGGAGAGAGTCTTGCCTGGGGTTTGATTAAGAGGAAAACAGCACGGACAACAAAAGCCTTCTCTGTCCTCCGCAGAGCTGCAGTAAAAACAACCTGGTGGGCTTCTGTGTTTGTTTATTCCCTCCCAGTGATTTTCAGGCCTGGTCTGATTCATTTACTAGTAAAAAAAAAATAAAATCTGTCTCTCTGCCATGAGTGTCTCTGGCCCTGGAAACCCAACAAGGTCTCTACCTGTCTCTCCCACCATCACCAGATGTAAGGAGTCAACAGCCAGAATAGCTGAATTTCTGAAGCAGGAGCCAGACAAGAACCCAACTTTTTGCTGAAAAAAATGGTTTGGACAGTTTTAACAAAGCCCCAAATGTAGTCGGTCATAACGGGGACACGTGGAGTGGTGATGTGTTGAACAAGGCAGGGCTATTCTTAAGCAATTATTTTTTTCCAAATTATAATGCTAATTTTATGCCTTTTCTGCTCGTTCTCCTAAATGTGTCCCTCAATAATTCAAGGAACAGCTCAGTCATGAAACATATTGGACAGGATTAGAAATGCGCTGCAGGCCTTTGAAAGGGATCTGGGGGACAGAGTACAGTTATGCTGCATTAGGGTTTATAACCAGGTTCGGAAATCAACCCCAGCAGGCATGAGTCATCCATGAAGCAAAAACTTTGCCAGCACTGCGCAATCCCTGTCTCCCAGAACTGTCCACCTAGTTAAGGGGCTTGATTGAGGGAGCCCCAAAAGGAGGTTTCTAACTGGCTGCAGGCAGGTTAGGTTGCAAGCAGGGAAAGCTTGGAGGTGCTGTGCTCGGAAGTGCATTAGAATTCCTTCAGCATTACAGCTGCGTTGGGCACTTGGTCATCAGTTGCATTAAACATGGGGTCAGTCATCTCTCTGCTTTCATTCTTTGTCTGTAATTCTGTATTTAATGGTGGTGATTAGTCACTGTCCAGGAAGGGATGAGTAGGCTCCTAGCTCAGCCCTGCTCTCTGACTGATCTCCTCCACAGTGGGGATGGAAAGGTCATTAGCAGAGGGCTAGTTATTGATTAGGAAAGGAGAGAAAGGGGGTTCAGAGGTGAATCTCAGCACCTTACCTAAGTGATGATGCAAGGGGAAAAAAGAGAAGAAAAATAGGCTTGCAAGAGGCCCTGAGGAGCCCTGAGCTGCCAGCGTGCCATAGATACAAAGGGCAAAAGCTGCTGCTTGTGGGACTTTTTCTTGAAGCTGGAACCGATTAGAGCTGTTGAGTGGCAGGGATACATTCTAGAAATACCCAGGCCTGGGTTTCTCACCAAGGTGGCACTGCAAATGCACCATGTTTGGATGCTGCAAATGGCCAACCCTTGCTCACTAGGAAGCCAGGCCTTGAAAGGCTTCAGATGAAATGAGAACTGAGGTACCAGCCAGTTACATGAGAACTTGGTGTGCTGTAGAGCCTGCTCAGCCCAGACAACATTTGTGGAGGCTGGAACAGCTAGGGACAGACATTCAAAAAGCCTGAGCATGAATTGAGTCAATCTTTGCAGGTTAGTCTAACCTGGCTAGGCTGAACTGGTTTGAAACCAGACAGACATTCTCTCTGGACTTGAGTGGCTCAGGATAGAAGCCAGGGGGCGCTAGAACAGCCCTCTCTTCCCTTCCACAGTGTTGAACTGAGATGGGGGCATGGCCAGGCCCCGCCCAGCAGGTCTCTTTGATTAGGGTCCCAGGCTTTTCCCCACTGGCTGCTCAAGGGGTGGGAGTGTTGCCAGACCCCAGCCCCCTGCTAGCCCTCTGAGGCACAGTGGGGTGGTGCAGTGTGTGCACCTGCTGATGATACAGAGCTTTTCAATCTCACTCTCTGCTTCTTTATACTGTCTGCAGCAAACTGACTGGTGAGTAAGCCAGTGGGGGGCTGATAACAGTGATTATCACCTCATAACAATAACGAAACAATAGCCTCTCTCCATTAGTTCAAACTCTTCTTAAACAGCTTACCAAGCTACAAAAAGCCCTAAGCAGTCACTGTTCTGTCTGCCTGTCCCAGTGAAACTGGAGACACTCACACATGCAGACACCACTCAGCATTAGCTAGCATACCATATGCCTAGCATACCACATGCCTGGGGCTGGGGTCCATGCTATGGGAGATGGGAGGGAGGGCGGATCCTTGCTTAGCCAGCAAGCAGCAAGGAGGGTGGGGGTGGGGAGCCAGGCAAACCCTAATGTACCTGTGTCTGCACGGAGCTCCAGCCAGGGAGCAGAGGGGAGGGGCCAGGTTTGCTGTGGAGCAGAGAGCCCTGTCCAGTTCAGAGAGCATTCTGGGATGCTGGGGGTGTCTGGTTTATCTTAAACCAGCAATGGGTCTGGGACCGACATGGCATGAATCAGTTTGACCCAGATCAGTTAAGTCTGATACTACATTCAACCAGGTTTATCTCAAACCAGTTTCAGCCACTTTCAAACTGGTTTATGTGCACTGAACATCTGTTCTGTTACAGGTTTAAGCCAGTTTCTGATCACTTAAACTGGTTTATGTGTAATGTCTGTCCCTAGCCCTAAGGAGCACTGCAGTTTAGATGCACTGGCCTGGGATTTGTTCCTGGCTCTGGCCTATGGTATGGCCTTGAGCAAGTCACATGATCTCTTTGTTGCTCAGTTCCCCACTCACCCTTTGTAGTTTATTAGGTTATAAGTCCTACAGGGCAGGGCCTGTCTTGTACGCAGCACTTGCACTATACCTAGCACAACAGTGCCTTCATCTTGGCTGGGACCTTTTTGCACTGCTGCAATACGAATAAAAGCAGAATAAAGGGGGTGTCTGACAGTGGCCAATTATTCCCCTGAAAGCTGGACCCTGGGAGCTTGGACTCCTGGGTTCTGTTCCTGGCTTTGCTGTGTAATGTATTGACACATGGCCGTGGTGATACCAATACTTTCCTTCCTCCTTGATGGACAGGTGAGACACAGGTTTCCAATGTCCAAAATCACAGCCTTCCTTCTCCTTCATCCCTTTGCCTTCCTTGGTTCAGAATGAACTAGGGAATGATAACAATGAAGGGCTGATTGGGTTCAAGAGTTTGCTTCTGTAGTTACTGAGGAGGGGCAGTTGTGTGGAGTCAAACAGGAACAGAGATTTCATCTAAACATTTTTGTCAACCACCCATCTCCCAACCAAGAGGATTTTAGTGTGGATCGTAAACTTGAGCCCGTTTGTTTAATCTCAGCCTGTCTACCTATTCTTCATTTGCGTGGTTTCCCTGTGTTTGCTAGAGAACGGTAGTTAGCTGGATTAGTCTGGGCAGGGCAGGATGGCACCATTCAGATATATAAGCTTGTGCTCTCTATATATCTTTCTTAGTCAATTAGGTGCATATCTACCCTGCCTTGTACCATTCAGAGAGGCATGAGCTTTTGTAGGTGACAGGCTACTTAATCAGATGCTACCAATGGACTTGCAGAGAGTAGGAGCGCTAAACCGAAAGAAATAAAATCATTTAAATACAAAGGATACAGAAAGGGGGAGGAAAGGAGAGGGTGTTGCTGAGAGATGGGAATGTGGTTTAAAGAGAGCAAAAAGGATACACGCAGCAGTTAACCCATGGATAGCTATAAGGGCTGCATTCAGACAACCGTAGGAATTTCTTATTCCAGGGACAAGTAGCAGTACCACACCTTGTGCCACTGCAACTTGTCCCTCGAGAACGCCCGTGCCTCACACCCTCTGGTGCACAGCAGGTTACCCCAGGTGGGGTAGGGGAGGCTGTGGCCAGCAACTGTCTGGGGTCCTGGGGGTCTTGGGATGCTGCAGCTGCAGCAGAGAGCCTGGCCAGCAGCTGGGGTGTGGCTTCAGCCGGCCAGGCTCCGGTTTTGAGCAGCACATGTTACCACCATGTGCACCATGGTGCTTTTCTATTATTATGTTTTTACATGTGCTTTTTGACCCTGGGATCTCCTGGTGTCAAAAAACCCCTTGCACTGCAAGGTAGCACCGTGGGAAATGCCTGCATGTGCAGTGTGTGGTGTCACATGCAGGTCTGCAGTGCTACATACGGGACATCTGCACTCATCTAGATGCAGCCAGGGGGTATAAAAGATAGTCCAGGTAATGGGATAAGAATCTAGAGTGTCTGTCGAGACCATACTTAACATAATCCAGCCTGCAGATGATTCTTGTTTTGTAATTGTTAGTCCATAGGAGAGAGGAAGCAGAAGAGCAGGGAGTGGGGAGAGATGGGAGGGAAGGAGTCTGATTGCAAGATATGGAGTAGGAGAGAGAGGCTTCCTGTCCAAGCTGGTGGGATTTGGAGGGCCACAGCAAATACAAATAAGGAATGAACAGTGTGCACCCGGGAAAAATGCACATCTCATGAAAGCCACAAAGCTGGGCAAGCAAAGAGCCACGTGCTCTGGGTGACTCCTCATAAACTCTGGTTTGGTTACTCTGTTCACTCCTCTGCAGTGTTGACTTGAAATAAGTTGTGCTGCAGATAAACTGGGGACATTATAAAGTTCATAGATCCAGGAGACAGCCTGATATGGACCCTGAAAAGGGAAAGAAGAGTGCCAGGGATGAGGGGAAAGGATTGGGCCCAAGTAGGATATAGAGTACACCTCTTTAGGACAGAAGGCAATAGAGACAGTGATTATCTTGTAGTGTCCATGGGGTGGGTTTGTTGGATGGGCTGCTGGCTGCTCTCCTGTCTTTTGCTGGCAGTATGCTCTTCCCCCACTTTGGTTACACGTTGCAGCTCGTTAAATGCCCTCGGACTGGCTGTTCCATCAAGGCGGTGATAGGAAGAGGGATGAGATTATTGACTGTGTCAACAGGGCTGATAAATCACGGGCTCTGAGACTGGCTTCTCAGCAAGCTGTCTGGGAAACACATGATAAAGGCGCAGCACAGGGTACCTTCAGCCCAAGAGAGGGTGCTGCTGCCTGTCTCCTCTCACTGCCTCCCAACCTGCATGCATTTGACTACCTGTTTGCCTGTCATCCCTCTTGCTGCCCATTTTATCCATCTAATCTACTGCAGTGTTGCAGAGCTAGTTACTACAATGCCCCAGCTAAGGGTAGCAAGCTCACTGTTTGGGGAGAAGGTCATAGTCCATAAGCAGAGCTGTCCCTGGGCTGGCACCTCTGGCCAGACACACATGCTGTCCATGTGGTGTTGAGATCTCCAACCAGTCTCAATGGGAAAACAACACTGGGGTCAGAAGTGGACTGCCCCATGAAGCATTTTCACATGTCAGATATCATCCTTAACGACTGCCAGGCATCTTAACTAAAACTGGCCTGATTTCCAGGGGTTCAGAGCCCCCTGCCCTAACCCATACAGTTAAACACTTGATCTACCAACTATGGGTTATGGCTGTGAGAAGGTCTTGACAAATACACTGGAGAAAAGTTGATGATAACACTTTGTGCCACCAAACACCTCCCTTTTAAGGCCTCAAGGCCCAGAACAAGCAATAAAGAATTCATCCTCCCTAACCCCTTTGCCAGGATAGGTCCAGCAGCAGGACCTTCCCTTATGATGGAAAAATAGAGACAAGGAACTTACACTGGTTGTTTCTTTCTAGAGTAGTCCCAAGTGGCTCCAAGCTCTCCCCATATGAGGAGAGAGCCTACCCCAAAGGCAGGGAATTCACGCATAGAAACAGAAAGGGATTTAGCGCCCTGGGTCACAGCAGGGCAGTGACAGAGCTGAAAACAGAACCGAGGTCTCCAGACTCCCAGCCCAGTGCCCTGTCCATTGGACCACATGATTTCTCATATGTGGTTCTTCAAGGCACTGGAAATACAGTCTCTTGATTCACAGCCTAGTTGAATTTGGCACCACCTAATTAAAATAAAGATAACCCACAGCAGCCACCTGCTGCAGGCTGGCTCCTTAAGAAGCACTCCTAACCTTGACTCAGGCCGCCTATACACATGCTGGTTCGCCTTCTAATTTGAATGCTCCCAAGTAGCCTTGCCGTCACGTGTATAAGTCCCCGCAGCTTTAAAAATGGCTGCTGGGGCACTTTAGATAAACTTTGTTGAATGAGGTTTAAAGCATCCTGTGGCCATTTTTAAACTTGCGAGGGCTTAAAACATGTGATGGTGAAGCGTTTTAATTAGAGCGGCTCTCTAGGAACTGCTCTAATTAGAATGCCATTCCCTAATACCCCCAGGTATGTGTATAAGCACCCTTCAGTGGCTGGTCCCCAGCTCTTCCTAACTTCCTGAGTCACTTGTCTCCCACACTGTCTCCTTCTGCCTGGAAAAAGATGGAGCAAAGCCTTCCTTGGTGATTATCCCCTGCTGTGAGGCTGATGTGACCTTCAGCACCAGATTGATAATGCTGTGGGCTTGAAGGAGGGAAGCACCAGGAGTGTTGTTTTCAATAAGCCTTCGCCCTTCTGATTTATACAGGCGAGGGAGCAGTGCTGATGCGCGTTACTGCTCATAGATTATCTTCATTCCAGCTGCAGTCAGGCAGACAGGAGAGGTAAGCAGAGCACTGTCTGGTACCCTATCTGTCACCTTCCCTCTGGCAGCAGCAGCTCTCACTGAGGAGCAGCTTCTTCCAAGGGAAACTTTCCCACTCCATCAAACACCACAAAAAGTCATATTCTGAAAACAAGTTCATGTATCTTTCATGGCTCGTTCCCTTTTGAAGTCTCCCTGGGATGTGGGGAGGTGAAGAAGGATGTGGGTCAGGAGTCTCCTGCAAAGAGCGAGCATACTGGAGGCAGAGGACAGCTGGAGACCCCAGAAGAATTATGGTTGCGGTGAGCAGGGAAACGGCTGTCCAGACTCCTGGGTCCTGGTCAGATCAGGGGGCTTAAAGCAGAACATCTCAGACCTGATCTGATTTCTTTCATTCACTCTTTCTTTCTCTGTTTTCCAATGCCTCAGTTTCCTGAGCTGGGATTAGGAATATTACCCACCTGCTAGGCAAATTAGAAGGCTGAAGTTGCTTATGTTGGTAAAAGTACTTTGAGATCTTCTGATGGCAGGTGCTTGTAGAAGTGTCAACTATTTTCAGAGTGCCTGGGATTAAAGAAAAAGATGACAATCACTTGGAAGTTTACAGGATCTTAATCTCGAAGGGAAGTACCTTGTGAATGCAGAAATTCTCACTCAGGTGCACCGGCATGAACTGACTGCTCTGTACGGGGGTGCAGAAGAGTCTTTCTCCAAAGAGTAATGAGGAGTCCCTCTCTCCTTGGGGTCATTGAGTGCCCAAGTCTGCTCTCTCTGAAAGCAATGCATCATTCCTCCACCCCACCGATTTTAGCCGTACAGCACAAAGCCTTGTGTGAGCACCACGTGCCAGATCAAGCAGGGGGCACGGAAATGATTAGGGGTGGAAGGGTTGAGGGCACTTTTATTCTTTCAAAAAAAAAAAAAAAAAAAAGCCCCACGCTTTCAGAGAGCAGGGGACATGAATTACGCTTTGCTCTTGCGTATGAGAGATGGGGGGTAAGGGATGAGTAGAAATGGCATGGGGCGCTGAAGCAGAGAAAAATTAAAACCAACCTTCAAATAATTGAAGAAAGCCCCTTTCCCCGGAGAGCCTTCCCCTTGGAAGTGATAATGCCTATTGGGCCGGGATTTAATTTGAATTTCCTTTTTATTTTTGTGGTAGGTCATGGTTTGGATCTCTGTATTTTTTTTATCAGCCTTATTTAAAATGTGCCCAATAGCCCAAACATAATGAGTTTACTCAGTATGGAGCCAAAGTAATGTATGTGCAGAGAGTACAAAGTACAACTCTGCAGGTTCCCAAGAATAGAGCTTTGCAATGGGCTTGTTTGTGTGTGTCTAAAACAAATCCCCACATCTGGGTGTACCTGGGCTTTGGGACAGAGCCAAGTCCAAATCGAGGTCTTGACTTTGCACATGGCCCTAATCTTCGTTATGGGCCAAAGCAAAATCCTGTGTCTGAATAGCCCCATCTTTGGCGTGTTTGAAATCTCTGCAGCTTGCAGAACAAACAGAGGAAAATTTAAATGCCTGGTGAGCTGTAATCCACCAAGGAGGAGTGATAGGATATATTATTCCAAATGGAAACGATTTCCATTCCTGTGAAAAAGACTTTCCTGTTATGAACTGTTGCACTGAGCTGTGGAGTAATTTGTATCACGCAAATCAGTGGAGAAAGCTTCATTTTAAAAGGCAGCTTCAGTCAAATTGTTGGGTTGGGGGAGGGACCATGTGCAAAAATAGGCATGAAATACAGAGCACAAAGTTCAAAGTCATTTACATTTCATCGTGTCCTAGGAAAAACGACTAAAAAAAAAAATCCCCTGGTTACACTAGTTTTATAGTATAATGAGCATGATTTAACAGAGGGGAAGGAAAAAAAAATACAAAAAAAATTGATGTTTTCCTGTACTTTTCAAGTGAAAATTGACTGCTTAACTGAAAACGTTACAAGAAGTGACATTGTGAATGCACAGTGAAAAACCTCAAATGACAAAGAAAACTCAGGCAAAATTCAGCAAAATGTCATTGGCAAACTGTAGTTTCCATAAACTCTCCTTGCTGCAAAAATCCATCATGAGTCAGGGTAAAACATAACGATCATGCAATGCCACAAATCATTCTGAAACTCTGGAGAAGTCCTCGTGGTTGTTTCTGAAGTATAGTGGGAAAGATGTTGCACTCGAGTCTAACATGTTTTGCAACTTGCAAGTGAAAATTCACAGAACAAATTGTGCTGATTTCACACAGGCCGTGCTATAAATGTCCTTAAACTGGTATATGTGGTTAATTTGCACGTTGTCAGAACAATACTGACAATAGCAATAACAGTTTGCAAACTGAATTTTAAAACAATCTCAGACTCATGGAGGAGAGTTCAAGAGTAACAAAAGAGAGCACAGTCTTCAGGTACCGCACAAAGCCAGGCAATAACTGTATGTAAAGAAGGATGGTTAACACCCTTGGGCTGGGATTCATGAGATCTGAATTTAAATTACCATCTCTGCCATAGACTCCTTGTGTGATCCTGGGCAATCCACACTCCTCTGAAATCAAGGGTGTGGGGGGGAGGCATTTAATTAACTCCAAAGGGCTTTAGATTAGGCCTTTAGTAAGTCCATTCTCATCTATAAAACAGATAGATTACGAATATTGTCTTTTTCCTTCTGGTTGGGCTGGGACTGACCAGACCATCTCCCTCCCTCTGTGTCCATTCCTATGCTTGTGCAAGCGCACCGACTGCTCTTAGGGGCAGGGATAGTCTGTTATGGTGTGTGCCTAGCGCCTTGGGGCCAGGAGCTCAGCCGACACCTTGCAGTGCTGCTGCAGTACAAAATGATAAACAGGTGCATGCAGTGTGGCCCCCGGCTGAGGTCTGTCCTGTTACCCAGGTGCTGTGAAATATCCACATATCATCTCCCTGTTTGAGCTGCTTTTCATACCTTTATAAAATGTTTTTGAACAGCATAAAGATAATTGGGCTAACGCAGCTCCATGCAATTAAGTTCCATAAGTTAGTATCATCTTCCTGCCTCAGACGCCCTTCCTTTTTCCAGCCTCTTTTTCACCCCCTTGGTAAATATGTTTAATAATCAATTGGCACATTATTAACGCACAATAACGATCCAACTAAATCGAAGTTTAATCTCTATTTGAGACGTGTACAGTAAATATTGACTCATCTGTGGAATTACGGCCGAGCTCTGAGCAGTCGGTTCCAATGGGGAGTGGATCCATTTTTAATACTAGTTATTGATCTTCAGGAAGCAGGCGCCTCGCAGCGTTCATGGGTTTCTTTCCTTCTGCAGCGAGGTGTTGGAAGTTGATGGAGAGTGTTGGCTGCTTGGCTTCCTCTTTCTTCATCAATAGCACTGTCATTACATGGTGGACAAAGCCAAGGGAGTTCTGCTGATTTCTCACGCTACCTGTTGAATGTATAGGGCCTTAGACAAGTCAGTCTACCTCTCCAAGGGCCTCTTCATTAATTAAGATGTGCTCTTACACCTGGTCTGGCTAACACTAGGTAACATTATCGTGATGAATTTTATGACAAACATGTTTTAGACTGCATGGGCATTTGTATATGCCACATTTTTTGTCCCTTCTTCCTCTGGAGTAGAATAACTGTTTGCATAAGTGGGTTTTCTGGACATTTTAAAAGACTTTCTGGCTCATTAAAGTAAAATTTGTTGGATGTAGTTTACTTTGCGTTGCTGCGAATTAAAGTATTGCATCCATGAATTTTTTGCATGCAAACACACAGGCACTCAGAGACATGTAATGACCCTGTTTGTCCCCCAGATGGTGCTGCAATTTTTTTTGTAGTTCACATCTTTGAATTGCTGCTGCTTATGAATTTCTTCCGCTTTTTTTTTCTTTTTCTTGTGCCATGTACTAGCTCCCTGCTCCTAAAGTTGCATGGCAGGGCATGTAATGGGGGGCCCCAGGCTGGGGTAGGGGGGTGCGCGGGGCCATCCTGCTCTCCTGCAGTACTGGCCGGGGACTGGGCTTAATTCGTGTGAAAACCTAAAACATGCAAACACTGATGCGGCGCTCCAAAATAAACACATTTAAATATTAGAAACCTTTTAAATTTAATGAGGATTAAACCCCGTGATGTGTACAGGTACCCCATGAATCACTGGTCAAATGTAAGACTGAAAGGGAGACTGGACTTTATCTTGAATGCTAACCCTTGTGAACACTACAGACTTCCTTTTCTTTCTCTAGGTTGCATTCTCAGATTGAGAATGCACCTTCTTTTTGTACTGAAGACAGAGTTTCTGTTCCTCACGTTAGCTATAAAAAGGAGATGATGCTGATCTTTTGGAAAGCACTTTAAGATCTACCAATGAAAAACATGATATAATAGCCAGATATAATTATGTGTTTTTTAAAGTATATGTTTTTATATCTCAAGGAAAGCTTCTATTATATATTACAGATCCTACTGACATGAGAAGGGTTGTTTTTATGCCTGTCTGTGGGCAAGCTTTTGTCCTGAACATCCTGCTTTTTTTCCTTAGGCCTGTTGACAAAACCTCACTGTGCTTTTGGTGCTGCAGTCACAAAAGTGACTGGAAGCAGGAGAAGACTAAAGGCATGGTCTTGTTCTCTCAGGCTGCAAAGACAATGATGCCTGAGCTGTTAAGACCTGCTGTTGTTACTTAAAGTAAAGACTTTATGATTTTCCTGAAACATGTATTTAAAAAAAAAAAATCATGTGAGAGCTGCTGAGGGCATATTATATTTCTCTTATTATGGACATTTCTTTGTGGAGGCATGGCTGTGTATAGGAATATGGTGTTTCTCTCTGTTCTTCTTCTCTCAGTCTCTCGGTTGCAATATTCCTGTTGATATCAAATGTTCAACTTCATAATTTTGAGAAGATTCAAAACTAGGCACGTGGAGTTCCCCCATGTTGGGCTGTTATTGCTAGTGGCAGAAGTATGACTCAGGTCTCAGACTCCATGGGAATGGGTGTTCAATGGGAACCAGAAAGCAGGCTTATTGATGCAGATTTAGTGTGGGATCGGCACACTGCAGTGGTCAGGGCTGAGAACAGGAGGTTGGAAATAAGGATGTGTGAGCCCTGATTTTCCTATTGTTCGGTTTAGTTTCTATTAATGCCAGGCATTCAAATGTGTATGTTTCTACACTCGCAGTGTGTGTGCTTGTGTGTTCTCAGATGAATTTCTGTTGGGAAAACAAATCCATGGATTTAATTAGCAGGTTGGAGTAAAGAAGATGAGTCATTCATCTCTCCTGGTCACCGTAGCGATGAACAGAGGCAATATGGAGAACTAAAGATCAGATTCCTTGGTTAATATCAATAATTGTTTTTTTTAAAAAGGACTCAGCTGAGGTCAGACCATTAGAATTGGACCTTAGATTTCATCCCTGGCTTTGTCACCAATTTGTTTGATCCTGAGCAAATCACTTCCCCGTTCTGTGCCTCTGTTTCCCTATCTGTGAAATGGGGAGGATCTTCACTGCCCTTGCACTTGATGCAGCTCATTGGATCTGTGTGAAACCCCCAGAGGTTTTTGCTGTTCACCAGGATGGCCCCACAGAACAAGGCTGATCCTCTCTCCTGCCTGGCAGCAGCTGGTGGTTAAGAAGATGCTGGTTTAATTTTGTTCCCTAATTGCTGATAAGGAGCAAAAATAGGTTTGCTTGGTCATTCAGTGCAAATGCCTGCCAATTCCCATTTTCCTGCCATCCTGCTCCCTGTCTGTGCGAGGCCTGATTGGAAATGACATTCACTTATCTTCCCACATCCCTGGGTAGCATGCTGTTTGCATCTTCACACGAGCAAACCAGCCTCCAGTGGCACGAGGGTGACATGTTTACAGCTGCTTGGCTACCTGCTCAACAACTCACTGGGGAAACAGTTTCTCCATCATGGGAAGGCAAGTGCCTCTCTTACCCTGCGCTCCACTTCGCTGTGTCTCACTGATGTACGTCTCAGTTACAGTCTGCTTTCAGGGCTTGTGTTTTGCCTCTCAATTCCTGCACATTTACCCTCAAGTTCTGTAGCCGCTGCTTTTTTCTGTTGTTCGTGGCCCCAGACACAGATTTCTAATATGCCAATTTAACACAGGCCAATATCAAATAGGGTTTCCCTCTGCCCAGTTTCCAGTGTTTTGTCTCCCTTGGGGTAAATTGCTTTGAACGTCATGTGCCATCTTGGAATGAGTTGATGTAGGTGAGCGCTAGAAAACTTTCTAATCAGAACTGATCATTGCTGGGATCCCAGACCCAAGAGGGGCAAGGAATGGTTTTTCAAGCCCTTCTCTGACTCCTGGCAGACAAGGTGCTTTGGGTAGATACGATCACATCTGCCTATGTCCTTGGACCAACACAGCTACAACCAACAACTCTCTGACACCTGCACATCTCAAAGCTATTAGCCGAGTGCCAAGTGGGTAAAGCATTGCCACTGAAATGAGGATTGAGCAAGCTCCATCAGATCACCTTGAAACAAGAGTTGCTGTAACCACCTGTTAGTTTTGTTGGTTTACAGGCATCATTCGACTCTGTTCACTCTCTCAACTCCTCCCCATACCCTCAGAAAAAAAATGGTGGGGAAGTAGGAAAGAGCTAAACTTTTCCCTGAGAAAAATCAAACAATTTCCCAAAGAGATGTATCTGCATCTTTAAAACCAAGCTTCCCTGAAGCAATCAGACTTTGCTTTTATTTTTAAAGGAGCTCAGTGTTACTCAATGGAAGTCACCCTCCGGGGATATGAAATATTAAGGATCTCGGCTGCGTGCGTAGGTATAACCATCTAGAATATATCTGGAGGCTCTACCACACGAGTATTTTGGAATAGCTTTACCTGCCTGCAAACTGAAAGTAGTTTCAAAGTGCTTCAAGTTGAGTAGGAGTAAGGTCCTCTTGTTCTGGACTAAGAGTAGCCACAAATGGAGTTATTCAGGACATGCTGTATCTCAATTCAAATCAATTTTCATGTGTAGACGAACCCTTTTAAAGGCATGTGACGTGCCCTAAAGAGTCTAAACTAATTTTTGTACTGTGGCTTTTTCCATCCTCCCACTGTTTGGGGAGGACAGAGCCGTGGCCATGGCTCATTGAGATGTGAAGTCCATTGGCATGACTGACTGTCTATGTATATTTATGTAGACTATTTTGCGTCCCTGGAAGGTGCTGCTGCTTGTTATTTTGACTGATTACAGGAGAGTGACTGTACTACAATAGCAGCAGCCACTCATTAGCTTTGGCATAGTGAGAGAGAAATCATCAACTCATTCCATCCACATCTGCCCCTGGAGGTGAATATTAAACAGGAATTGATCCTGGATAATGAGAACACAGCCCGTGCTGCTGCGATTAGCACTGTTAGAATTTTAAATAGTTAATTATTACAAAAGGCAGAGAAGATGTGGGTGTATGTTGGGGGATATAGTGGGCTGCTCCAAGGATGGGGGTGTGCTGTGTTGAGTGTGTCAGTGTGTTGTGTAATGGAGATATGAGTGAGTGAATAATCCAAGTAAGTGAGGCTGTGCGCATGTATGTATGTGTGCGAGTTCAGTGTGTGGGAGAATACACGAGTGTGTGCGTGTGCTTGAGTTTTCCTGTGTGGGGAGTGATACAAGCGCTCCTAGCTCTGTAGGATTGTGTTGGGTAGGGAAGTAGGTGACTGAGTATGCACATATTTAAAAAGATGTGGGTATGTGGCTGGGAGTTGATAGGTCTGATCCTGTGTGTGTGTTGGGAGCAGGCAGGCATGTGATGCTAGGGTTACGTATTGGACCGGAGAAATAAAGTTTGGTCAATTGACTGGTCAAATATCAGTAAAAAATTGTACAAAATTGCCAATAGATCTAAATAATACACAGAGGAAGCACAAATTTTCCATTAAGAAATGTATAAAAAAAATAAAAATCATATTTATGTCAATGTGTTGGTTTTTTGGGGGTAAAATTGCTATAATCTTTGGTCACAAAATGAGCAGTCAGTTAACAACATATGACCAGTCAATTGATTGGCTTGCCAACCTTAGCAATGCTTTGACAAGAATACCTGGGGGGCGGCGACACGGGGGGAAGTGAGATATCCATGAGGATTAAAATTACGTTGGCTCCCATCCTCCCTGCCCCACTTCCCCCCACTCCATGGTGCCCATCACTAATGGGACCCCTGACTGGTATGTTTGGAAGATGGCGTTAAGATTCAATGGGCCCAAAAGAGTGAACTTCCCTTTCTCTGCTGCGGATGTTTTCTGCAGGTCAGGGATGAGGATCATTGGAAGGGGACACTGCTTGGGTGTCTCGCCGTACCCTCCCTGTGGCGTCTGCATCCTCTACAAGTACCAGTCTGGCCCCTTAAAATACACAGAGGGAGGATACAGCTAGACATGCTCTGAGCTGGGAAGGACAGGACAGCTGAGTGTAAGGCTGCATTGCATTGGGAGGAAGCAGCTGCTGGAAGTCTCACTTTGATGCTGTGATGAAAAGATGCTTTGACCAGCACCTCTTGGCTGCGTCTTTGCAGGCACCATCTCCTCTCGTTTCCTGCACTGGATTGCCACATGGCAATGAAGAGAAGGGGATGGGGAGGGCCTGCGTGCATGACTGTCAGGCCATGGGAACTTCCTCACAGAATCAGTCTCCTAAAACCAGAGAATTCCTCCCTCCCTCCGCCATGTCCCCTCCCACAATACCAAATCACCATAATTATCAACTGACTCAAATGGACAAGCAGACACTGTAATTGATTGTGGCCTTTCCTTCTCACAGCCACACTTAATTAACCTTTAGACTCAAATATCAAGCACCAGGTTAGCTAGAAAGGTATAGGTAGGGAAGGGAAAGGCAGCTCCCATTGGACAGTGAATGCACAGTCCCCAAGCTTTCAGACGTCCTGCAGGGTGGATGCTGTTGGGTGGCACTGCAGCAGGCCATGTCTTGTTTTCACTGGTGGAAATTGGTGAAAATTGAAGGTCCTGGTGTTGTACGTGCCCCTGAAATGGAGAGAGACAAACGCCCTTATTTTCTGGGGAGTCCGTGAGCATGTGGCCCAATAATTTATTACTGGTGTTGTGGTAGTACCTAGGAGGCCCAGCCATACCTTGTAAGCCTCTGCCGCAAACCAGGACCCCATCATGTTGGATGCAAACAAAGAACAAAGACAAAGCCTGCCCCAAAAAGCTTGCAGTCAGCATATGGGTGGTTTTGTCCACATGGCATGAGCACTGCCACGTGGTGCACCAGCAAAGGCAGGAGAGCTGATGGCAGTGAAGGGCTGTCATTTGAAGGGAGTGTCAGTTTGCGCAGCCCAGCTGCTCAGGGTTTCATAGTCACAATGGCCACCATGCAGGATTGTTCTGGGGCATCTCCTTTGGAAATATCCTACCACGTCACTGTACCGGGTGACACTCCTGAAGTGAGCCAGGCAAGGTCTGAAGCATGTGGCAATCACAAACAAAGTGGCAGTCAGCAAGATCTTTCCCGGAAGGAGCAGATTCCTAGGCCAAGATCAAAAGACATCATTAATACAAGCATGGAAGTGAGGAAAGTGAAACATCCTAGCTGCAAGCTATGGCAGTGGGGATACAGCCCAGCCTTCCCCAAATACATTGTCTCTTTGGCATAGGCAGACAAGGTCCTTTGTGTAAATCCAGTATCTTTTATTAAACCAACTAAAATAGTTGGTAAAATTCTTCTGTGCATGCTTTCAGGTACAAGCAGTCTTCATGACGAAGGGTGTTTGTATCCAAAAGCTTACAAGGAATTTTGCCAACTATTTGAGCTGGTTTAATAAAAAATATTCGATTCACCCAAAGAACCTTGTCTGCCTATGTCCTTACACCAACGCAGCTACAACCGACACCCCTGTCTCTGGCACACACTCCTAGAAGCACCCCTTCTCCCCCCAGCATCTCTGACAGAGGAGAAGGGGCTGGCAGGATGTAACCCTTTGAGTCCCAATAACTAGGCAACGTGAACTGCTCCTTTTCTCTCTCACAGACACCCCTCTCCTTGTCCTCTATTTTTGGACACCATTTTTACTGCTTGCAAACCCCAGATCCTTTGATTTTGATGCCCCATTGCTCATCTCACCAGTGCAGTGAAAGAACACAATTATTCACTGAGTCATATACAGTCAGAGAGGGAACAGACCATTGATATCTGTTAGCCTACCTCCATTTAGTTTTCAGTGTTTTAAAGGGTTGGGTTTTTTTTATAAACCCACCAAGAAATGTGCTGGAGAAGGCACAGAGTAGGGCATCAAAATGTGAAGGAGAATGAGGAGAACATTGGAGTTGACAGTCCAGAAGCTTTTGGGTTTTTAGATGGGTTATTTGGATTTAAATTCAAGTGTAAAACTATGTAAGAACAGAACCAGTCCCCTCACTTTTCAACTGAAAACCAGAAGGATCCAGTGGGAGCGGAAGGGTGAGATGCAGAAGCAGAAATAAAAGTGACTAGGGCAATGTGGAATAAAAGAAGCAATTTCTATATAACAGTAATATAGATCTTTCTGGCTGCAAGATTTTGAACTTTGAGAGCCCCCTTCAATTTCTTCTGGAGGTGGGGCTCAGATCCATAGCACCTGAGTCCAGACGTATAGCATCCCGAAGTCTAGGGGGTCCAGATCCAGCAAATACGATAGGGCCTGTTTGCAAAACATGCAACTGGAGCTGGGTTCAGCCATCACTTGTGAAGCTCACAGGCAGCTTGATTTTAGTGACTTGTATCCCAGCCATAGCTGCTTTCCAGATCCAGACCCTCTGCAGGCAAGTGTTTCATGAGATGTGGGACCAAGTGAAATGCGTGGCTATCAAATAGGGACCCTCCAGGCTGATAGGGAATGCCCTGTCTTTTGTCTTTTCCTATGAGGAGCCCTGGGTTGCAGTGACAGCAGAGTCATGTATGAGTACGCAGTAAACAAAGCTGTGTGTGGGTGTGATGACATGTTTCTTTTGTCCATAATATATTCATCCCCAGAGTGCACTGGGGTTATGCATTTAATTTGTTGTGCAATTGGCAGCTTTAGAAATACTGAAACCTCTAGCTAAACGGGAAGGATTTTTTTTTTTTTGCAGGTGCGGAAGAGGGAGAAAAATAGGGATATGCTGAATTGTCCTCACCACAATGATAAGCTTTTATGATAGACAGAACTTTCTTAATAGGTTGCTAGTTATTTTTGTCTTTCCCTCTTCGGGGTGCTCATTTGAATCTCCATCGCTGTTATTTTATTTCTCTCTCCTTCTCTCTACCATGAGTCTTTCTAAGGGGGGGAGGTGTCCTTAAGGAGAGAAACCACCATCTTGCTATAGGCCTGGTGATGGGAGGAAGCAGTGAACATGTGCTGAGCATTATTTGTCTCTAGTCGGTAGGCGGTTGCTTACTTGGGGTCAGTCTCTGGAAGGCAGAGATTACAGCAACCCTTGGGCTGGGTTTAGTTTGAAACTCAAGAAGAAGTCAAACCCCAGGGATGGCAGGATGTTTGCTCTCTTGTTTAATGCACTGAAGAGAAGGCAATTGAATATAGAAGTTACAGCGCTTTTATAGAGGGGTGAATGGGAGGAAGGGGAGCATAGCAGGGTCATCCAAGCCCACAGTGAGCCAGTGGCAGAGCTAGGACTTGAACTCACCAGTCCCAGACTCAAGCCCCCTGCTCTCTCCCCACTCGCTGTGGGAAGCAGGAGACTATTAATAGAGAGTCAGGGCTGCTTCTGTAAGGCTAGTAGTCCTTTGAGCTCCACCTGATCTGAACTGAAGGTCTAGGGCTCAGCACTTCCCAAAACCAGGCCCTTGGTGTCTCACCTGGGCATCTCATAGCAGAGGCATCTAAAATCACCAGCTACTTCAGAAATCTGTGGCTCGTGTAGACAGTAAAGGAGCTCTACATGATTGTCCTTGTGCTAAGGAGGTTTGCTGAGAGCCATGCAAAGCACTGTGCCCCAGAGCATGTAGTCTTTGCCTCCTTTCAGTCCTGGTTCAAACTTACTGCTACTCCATCCAGACTTACCACCTGCACGCTGCTGGAGCAGTCCTTGCACTATGCTGAACATCTGCTTGGCAGCTGCCTTTGGGGATGAACTTTTATTTCAGATCCTATAGAAGTTCTAAGCTAAAAGCCCTGCCAGCCAAGGGCCTGGGCCCCTGGAAAGATTCAATTCCCCCTCCTTGTCTTGCAAAGAAGCTGAGAATCTGTCTGGCAAGACAGGTTCATTAACAAATTAATAGAATAATCAGCAGGGCTTTGTGTGCATTTTGGAGATAAAAAACTGGTAACAGCATTCTTTGACTCTTTAATGGGCTGATAAGAGCTAACTATCTGCACTGTGGCTAGGCTAATCGGAGAGATAAGGGAGGTTAAATCAATTGTGTGGCTCTACTGAGGCCATTTGCAGGGGGTTCTGCTTTTGGGGGAGGGGAGGGAAAGCAGGAGGGAGTCCAGTGTTTTTAAATATGATAAAAAGGAATCAAAGTGGGACGGGGAGTAACAAATCCCAACTCCATTAATATTTCTGGCCCTGTTGTGCAAAGGCCACCAGGGCCTGGTCCCTGGGCTGCACCTGAGGAAGGTTTTGTATGGTCAGAACAACCACCGGCATGGCTTTGGGAAGCTTGGCTAACTGAAGGTGATTTTGTTTTTGACCTGGCAGAAGAGGGAAAAGTGACTTTAATGTTAAGGCAAGTGATCTGTTGTTGTCTTTGACAGGAGCTTAGAGATGGGGGAGCCACCAGCTAGGAAGGGCACAGGCCTGGGTAGTGTGTCCTAATTGGGTGTGGCAGAAAGCAGCCTTCCTTCTACTCCCAAACCCCTTCCCAGGCTATCCCCAGTCCAGACTTGATTACACACTCCGCAGCCCTCAGTCCTGACCAACAGCCCTCCCTCCTCCTGTCCTCACCCTCTCAAAGATGTCTCTTCCATGATAGATCAGTCCTGACCTGCAGCATAGACCAGCATGCAGGTGGAGGAGGCCATGGTGCTGAGTGACTTATGGCCTGGGCCTCAGGGAGTCTGAGGCAGAGTAAAAACTGAACCCAGATCTTCCAAGTCCTGGTCTAACATCTTACATCTTCTCTATGCATGAAAGCCTCCCTGGTGGAGCTTTACCAGGGGCTGGCAAAATATGTCCCGTGGGCTGGATCCAGCCTGCTAAGCCATTCTATCCAGCCTGCGGGAGAACTAAAAAGTTTAGAAGATTACTATTTATCTGCTCCTGGCTGCCTGTCAAAAATGACAGGAGCCAGGGACAGTGGGACCCAGGGGAGCCAGCAGGAGTCGGGAGCAAGGCCGGCCCCACCCCCACCAGCTCTCTCCTAACCCCACCCCGCAACCTGCACCCAGAAGTCTCTGCCTGCGGTAGCTTTCCCAACACATAACTGGCTGCTCCAGCGCTACATGGCCTCCAGCTGCATTGCCAGCCCATGGGGCCATGAGCAGGAACAGTGTGTGTGTAGTGAGAGAGGCACACACTGTGTGTGTGTGTATCCGTCCAATGGGGGAGGGAGAGACAGTGTGTGTGCCTGTGTTTGTCTGTGCAATGAGTGAAGGAGAGAGAGAGAGAGTGTGTGTGTGTGTTTGTGTGTGTAGTGAGGGCAGCACAGAGTGGGAGGGAGTGGGAGAGTGTGTGTATGTGCCACAAGCACATCCCACCACACGCATGCACCCACACCTCCCTCACACTTCCATACATGCAGACCCCCATACCTCTCACATACCTCAATCACCCTCCCTCCACACACAGATCCCCATACCCCGCATACCCACCTACACCCCACATATCCACTCACTTCCACATGCTCCATCACCCCACACCCCTCCATACCTGTCCCTCCCACAGGCACACCTAGACACCCACAGCCCGCCCCCCCCGCCCCCCATGTAAATCAGGACAAAAATATTTTTTTAATCAAATTATTGCATATTGTAGATTTTTGCTTTTTAGAATATAATTTAGTATTTTTCTGGCTCTGAGGTGGCAAAACACCGTGCTGAAAGGAGTGCTTTCAGGGGGGCAAGGGGAGGGATTTCTGGTGGCAAAGGCTGGGATTAGGGGGTGGGACTTTTGGTCCCAAGATAGTGACCAGGGGATGGGGCACCTGTCAAGGGGCGGGGCTATCCATGCGGCCCTCAACAGCTTGCCAAAAGGCCCTCCGCCCAAAATAATTGCCTGCCCCTAAGCTACATGCTGAGTTTTCCTAGAGTAGACACGTGCACATACAACCAAAAGTGCTTGTTTGCCCATACAGCCTGTTCCCATTTGGCAAGCAGAGTAAGGTATATAAGAGCGCGCATGTTTTTTCACAAGGTCTTTTGCCAGCCAAGCTACGTGGTCACGAACAAGAGCAAACCCGTCCTACCACAGATATGTTGGCAAAGTGTTCCAGTTCAATCTTGGCATCCCTGTGAGGGTCCTCCAGCTATCAAGTCCAGACAGGAAACCGCATCCTGTCAACGTATTCATGAATTTATCCAGCTCTGTCTTCAAGCTCGTTTATAGATTCATAGATTGTTAGGGGTTGGAAGGGACTTTGTAGATCACCGGGTCCAGTCCCCTTGCACTAGGCAGGAAAAGATAACTGGGGTCAAGTGACCCCTGCAAGGTGACTGTCCAGTCTCCTTTTGAAGATAAGTCACTTGCCCCTGCTGAAAGGCCTTCCTGAATCTCCCCCCCACTTCCAATGCACGTGGCCAGAATCGGGAGACTGTCTCCCTGTTGTCTTAATTCAGCACAAACCAAAGGACACATCATCCCTACCTATTGTACCCCAAAAGAAAAGCGTGGCAAGAAGGGTCCCTCTGTAAAGGGGGTTTACTCACATTGGGACACCCTGGCCTGAGCCTCTCATTGGGCTCAGGGCCTGGGGGTGTTTGCCCTGGCACGCTTCTTGCATGTGGTCCCCTCCTGCGTCAGGGACTCCTCTGCACACTGCTGTCTTGATGCTGAGCCCTTTGAAAGAGACACAGAGAAAGAGTCGAAGAATGAGAGTGTTGGGGCTGGAGTGCAATGGGCCTGGGTGTACCTATCCCTCAAGGACTATTAATTTATACAAGATTTGCTTTGTTAAAGGAAGGACGGAGTCAGGCAGCTTTCAAGCGAAGTGTGAAAGTGACTCTAATAAGTGGTTCTGGGGAAGCTTGCTGGCAGGCCCGCCTCTCCTCCAGCCTCTCCAGGTTCCCTTTGAAATGAGTGTTGGCAACCTTGATCCTCGTCCTCCCGCACCAGCGTGCCTGTTCAGCACACTCACTGCAAGTTCTCCAGCTCAAGGTGCTGGAGGAGGAGCGGACGGGCCAAGCAGGAGTGCCACGAATCCTGGCCTAGCAACTAATTGCGTGAGTCTGACTGCCGGGGAAGCAGAGCAAGGGGGAGGCGGCTCCGAGGGCAGGAGTTTTCCTAGCCAACCCAGCCGCAGCCCAGGACTGGCGCTTACATAATCAGCAAGCTGAGCAGAGGAGACTACAGATGAGACTTGTTTTTTCCCTTATTAGGGGGACAGTCTTGTGTTTAGAAGGCTGCTTGGTGTGGAGATCTGGGAAACATTTGTGACTGCCGCAGCCCTGTTGTAGTCCCTCTGGCTGGGTATGCAACTGAGTGGGGACTCAGTTTCCCATCTGCAAAACAGAGAGCACAGTATGTACCTATTTAGCCTTAGCTGGGATCTCAGCCTGTCCCCTTCCCATTGAACTACATGGAAGCAGTAGTGCTTGGGGCCATTGCTGCAGCATACTGTAGCCTAATTTAATTCCTGAAAGGGGAAGCATCAAAATGCAGCTAGTGAGAAAGGAGGGAGCTCATCTTTCTCTCTGCTTTGTGCTGCTCTTTCTTTGATACTCATGGCCGCCACTACCATAGTATCTCACAATCTGGATAGGCACTTGCCTAGCTGGGCTACTGATCAAATCTGCTCTGGAGGTTCCTCTAGTGGTAGAAACTCACAGAGGACTTTGCATGTCACACTGGTTTCCTCTCTGGAGCAGTGAAGGGCAGCTGCGGGGTTCACGTTCAATGGGCAGGGTAGGAAATTCAGCTGTTCTTGACCCTTTTTTGTCAGGGATGAATTAGAAACATTTTTCTTTGCATGAATAACTTTGTCTTTTGCTGCAGTACAGTGTTGTATGATGCTTTCTAGGGCAGGGGGTAACCAGTTAGACCTCCCAGTGTTCCCACTCTCTCACACCAGCTTCACTCAGACATGAATGTCCCCTGGGTTATCTGAGCCATAGATGCATACAAGTCATACATTGAAAAGATATGATGTCACCTAGTCTGTTCTCCCTGGCCAGCAGTCGCTGAGCCATGGGTCTGATCTGGCAATTTCCAGCTTCTTATGAATGCAGAATTTCTCTACAAGAACAGCAATTGTCCCCCAAGGACAAATAAATGAAAAGCCCTTAGGAGGTATGGAATTTAACTTTTTTCTGCTTTAATTACTGTTATTTATTATTTGTATTACAGCTGAGCCAAGAAACCCCAACAGCGATTAGGGCCCCGTTCTATGCTGTTCTGTTCTATTGTATTTTATTTCTCTTGTGCTGCCCTCGTCACTATAGATGCATGTGAAGTTCTCTCTCCCTTTCTCTCCAAGAGGAAGATAAAGTAGATTTTTCTCTAGCATTTTTAACATTAACTCTGTCGTGTTTTATGCAAGCGTTAGCTAAGGCACCGCAGACAAAGCACACCTTGTATTGGTTGTGAAAACCATCAGTGTTTGAAATGATTCTTGGATCCTGTGAGAGTCTCCCTGCAAAGCCATTGAGCTACACGTGAGAGAATTTCTGTAAGTTTTTACTTTACCGCTAGGATATATGTATGCATATAGCCAAAGACGGCCACTTCTCCCAGTCAAGATAGAGAAGAGAGAGAGTCAGGACAGATTGTGACCCCCATTTTACAAAGGGGGAGAACTGAAGCACAGAGAGGGGAAATTGCTTTTCCAGAATTGCACAAGGACCCTTGGAGAGTGGAGACTGAACGTGGATCGTTTGCATCCTTGGCTGACAGATGAGACTCCTTTAAACCGGCCCATCACTCGCTGGTGGGAAGAACAACAGGGTCTGGGGAACACAACTGCATGTGAGTGAAACACAGCAACTTTCCTAGGTCCCAGCTCATCTGTGTTAGAAAGGGCCTCGGATCTACCCAGAGAGTCAGCCACTAACCATTGGACTTCGCCTGTTCTATGGGGAAGGAAGATAAAATACGGCACGTGTTAGGTGCAGTCCACTGTGAGAGCAGAACAGGTAACACACAATGTTCAACACCAGCCTCAAATCTTTGGCTTGGTTGGTTTACAGTTGTTGAAGGGATTCATTATTGACTCAGTGAATTAATGCAGTACCTTGTATGTCTCTCCCACCTTTCATCCCAGAACCTCAAAGCCCTTTACAAATATTAACTAAGCTGAACAAAGCTCTTTGTGCAGGGTCAGCAAGGGATTATTATGCATTTTGCAAAAAAAAAAGGTAAACTGAGGACTTAAGTATCTTGTCAAAGGTCAGCGGCAGAGGTGGGACTAGAATCTGAGAGTCTGGTCCCCTGCTTTGAACGCCTAACGCTGCTCCCCCTCTGTCCCTGTCCTTTTCCTGGTGTGTGGCTGTCAATCCCAAATGACAGGCAGGACTCTAGCTGCCTGGAAGAGAACAGAGCCATTAATAAAACATCAAAGCTGTTAGTATCTAAAGAGTGAACAGAAATGAGAGATAAAAGGAGATCACATGTCCAGCCTCCCTCGAGACCCCCAAAAGAGCCATATGCATCCTGGAGGTGTGTTAACTTGTGGAAGTGACTTTTAGGAGGCTCTGGTAAAAACCCCAAGGGAAATAAAAGGCCCGTGGATATAGCAGAAACATCCAGGCGTTTACAAGAGTCAGGCAGTGTGAGAGAGTCACGCTCCATGCAGGTGGGCAGTGCATGCTTCTCTTCCCTACTGGGGCAATGTCCTTCATTCAGCAGTAAGCAACTTCCCTCCTCCCTGTACTCCACCCCGGTGAGGTCTAATCGGCAGGCACTGGTATGGAGGCCGGTCAGGGCTGTGCTCTATCAAGAGATGCTGGTTATTTCTCTGTCTGCTTTCAGCTCCTTTCTGTTAAAGGAAGAGTCCTGGGGCAGGAGCCTCTATGGCCCCGAGCCTATCGCTACCGTTCATACTAGCACAAAGTGAGTGTAAACTTCTCCCACTTGTGCATATTTTCCTACTTTGCACTTGGTGGGGAACTGCTCCAAGGACAAGGCAGAGGAAACCTAGCCCATTTTAGAAGTGAATGAATTAGCCTGCTAAAGAGAGCATCACACAGACACAAAGGCATCCATGCACGCGTGCACACACATGCACACACACACACACCCCCTTGAATCAGAGCTTGTATTTAAGTAGAAAAAAACAGCCAGTTTTCATTACCGCTGTGGTTTTAACAAAAGGGCAGATTAACAAAAGCTCTGGTTGTGCAAATGACTCACTTCTCTTCCCTGTGCCTCAGTTCACCTGTGTTATCAACTAAGGATAATGATACTGATCTTTCTCTGCTTTTTGAAAGAGTTGGGCTTGCCTAGCCTAGCACAAGCGAGTCTGAGAGGGTATATGTATTTATGTAAGTATTATATATGCCACCCTTCCCAAAATGGCTTAGGGTGACTTACAATGACAGAGGAACCATATTTCTCTCTGTAAATATATTGATGGGGAGAAGGGCTATTTAAGCTAAAGGACAATGTTGGCCTGCGAACCAGTAGATCCTGACTGGGCATTATTAAATCAGATGATGGTTTCAAGCAGAGGAGTGAGGTTCTGATACAGCCTTTCAAAAGGAGGACTGGGGTCAAAAAGGTTACCTGGTTTCACGGTGGAGTGTGGTAACTTTGTGATGGTTGCCTGCAGTAGTAAGGAGCTGGACTCAGTGGCCCAGGGGCTGCCTCCCCTCCCCATCCTTCCTCCCCTACAAAGGTGCTATAGCAGCGTAAATTCCTAGTCCCAAATACACACATTGCTTTGGACTACTGGCTTTAAAATATGGCAGTACTTTTAAAGAAGGGTTCAGGGGTTACTGTGAGGCTTAATTCATCTACATAAAATGTTTTCTATTATTATAATGCCTTCCCTCAAAGTCTCCTGACAGTAAATTCTCGAGCATAAGATCTAACAATTGCCAACTGTTGAAATTTGCTAATTGCTGGGTGATAATAAAGCTGATTAATAATGCTTTTAACTTCTGAGGTTGATTTCAAACCAGGTGTATAAGGGCCCGACTGCTGGCTGAGGCTGAATTGAGTCCTGATGGACAGGTAATGAGAGAGGTCAAAAGGAGGGCAGCAATGCCACCAGCCCAAAGAGCTGAGCTGTAAGCCTCCCTGCCCCAAACCCATGAGAGGTTGTAAGCGAGCAAACAATTAAAAAAAAAAAAAAAATTAAAAAAATGAGGCTAATGCATCGCAAAAAGCGTTCTGTTCATTTCCTTGACAAGTGTAATTTAGTTTTAATTATTTATGATACTTCATAGCCTGCTAGTAAATGTGCTGTAGTATATTTTGTAAAACTAATGAAGTCTTAGTAATATAAGACCTAACTCAAGCCCTCTGCTGAGCAGCAGAGAGAGACAAGCAGGGGAGGGGTGTCTTCAGGTTAGCGGAGTCTCAGGTCCGTAACCGTCTCTTGAATTATTCATTCCTCATTGGATCCAGGTGGAGAGTTACCACTTTTCACACATCACTAGTAGGGACCGAGGCTCGCAACATCAGTCCGACTGAGCGTGCTCTCAGTTAGCTGTAAAAGTACTTAGCTCTTCTTCTGAGCCCCAGTAGTGGCAAAGACCTTCAGGGGACAGGGCAGTTTGGCCCAGATAAGCACTGGGATAGATATTTGGGGGCTGCTTATTTGAGCTTCCACCCACAACCTTTTGGGTCTGCAGAACTGCATGGAGGATATTTCAGACGCTAGAAGGCTTTATTTGTTGAGCCTTCCCAGATCTTCTGTTCCCAAATAAAGAAATTAAATGAGAAAGAACATATGGAAGGAGATAGGGAAGATTTATCAACACTCTTTTTCTTGGGGTTTTTTTTGGTTTTTTGGTTGTCTTTTTTGAACTTCCAAAATAAATGCGAGATTTGAGTGAGACCTTCCAAAAACAAATTAACTTGTCCCTGTGGAAACTGCAAGTGTGAAGTTGTACATAATTCCTTGCAAGCGATTCCTGCCTCCCCTCGCTCTGGAGCACACCAAGGGGATTAAGCCTCCATGGCTGATTAAGTCCCCCCTGTACAGTGCTCCATCTGCCCTAACCTTGAAGGAAGCCCAACAGAAGGCAAAGTAGCGAGAGACCTTGAAGTAACTCATCCGCAGGCCCCCCGGTGCAAGAGAGAGCCTGCCTACTGTGCAGTGGAAGTTCTGATGGAAAAGACCTGAACCCCGCGGACTAGTTTAATTGCAGACTGGTTTCAGTAAAGCCACTTCTTGAATATCTAGCGCAGACCATCAGCCTCCCTGGCATCCTGAGCCCCTGACATTTCAGTGGCCATGGATGGATCTGCCACATGGGCATGCTCAGAACAGCATGGGGTGTTGCACGGAAACCTAAATTTAAATGTTAAAAAGCTTTTGTTCATTACCGGTGGCATTTTTCCCCCCCATTTGTCACTTGGAGCGGAGCTGTGACTCTTTTAATATCAAACAAATAATAAGCTCCCTCTAAAGTGATTTTTCTGACAAGGAGCTCAATATATTAAACTTTATCTATATTTTAATAGCCAATTTCACACCAAACTGCCTTCTTAATAATGTATTTACCACCTGGGGATATTATTCCAACCCATCTGGAAAGAATTGGAAATTAACTGTCCCTAAACTGAGTCTGTGTGTGCTTTAGATGCAGCGGAGATAACAGCAGTGTCATTCCTAGGGGAAGTGGGGGAGGAAGCTCATATTGCAGCCAGCGAAATGTCAGCAGCAAAGGCAATAGCTGGCGGGGAAACGAGTGTTCTTCTCTTAGCGATTCAAAGGCTCACCCCGGCCCATGTCAGGTTTATTCGGTAGCGAGGGACACCTTGGGGACCTCTTCAGAGCGCTCTTTTAAGAGCAGCAGATTCTTGTTTCCAGGGATTCAGCGTGGAGCCAGGGCTCCAGGGATTTGGTTTTTATTCCAGAGACTTGTCATTTACTCGCTGTGTGAATCTGAGCTAGCTACCCTCCCTCTCTCTGCCTCAGTTTCCTCCTCTGCAGCAGGCAGACGATTCTCCCCTGCCTTTGGAAACCATTTCTGCAGCTAGGGATGCACAGAAGCACAGAAAATTATTTCCCCCTTTCCTCCCTGTCAATATAGGTAATCCAAATATATTTGATCACACATCAAATCTAATTTAGTCCAGCCCTCTCAGGTTCTGTCTAATCTAATCTAAATCAGTTTTATCTAATCTAGAGTAATCCAATTTGCACAGATATCTATGTAATCTCAATCTATTTAATCAAAATCTAGCCAGGGTAACTGCTTGTTGTTTTGCATTCGCTGTGCCTAAAGGCCAAGCCTTGTGCTCTTGTGCTAGGCACTGAACAAGGTCCCAGCCTCAAAGAGTTGTCGGGTTATAGTCCCGTGGGGTTGGAAGACAGGGTCTCAGTTGCTAGCCCACATAACTGAGGCTGACTTCCTCCCCATGATCAGCACCAAGTCCCTTTGGGGAGTCAAGATTTATCTGCAGGGATGAGCAGAGCTCTCAGTAAGGCAATGATATTTCATGTGGGTGAGATTTCAGTCTGTATCAACAAGAAATGCTGAGAAGGAGCCAATGGGGTCTTGCTCAAGCACATTCCCCTGCATAGACATTATCTTGTACACATTAATGCCCCTTCTTGACCTCTCTGGCCATGGAGGATAAGAACCAGCCCAAAGACATCCATGCATTCTGCATGGATGAGCATTCAGGACCAGGTCCTGGTTCTTTGGGGAAACGTGATCACGCTTGAAGATAGGCTGCAGATACAGGCAGACCTAGACAGGCTGGCAAGTTGGGTGGACTGGAATGAGATGAAGTTCAACACTGAGAAGTTTAAAGTGCTCCACCTGGGGACAACCAACCTCCATACCTACAGGCTTGGCAATGCCAATTTGATCTGCACTACAAATGAAAGAGAGCTGGGGGTAATAATTGAACACAGTATGAACATGCTGGCAGCGCGATGCTGTAGCCAGCAGGGCCAACAATACCCTGGCATGCATCAATCGATGCATCTCCAGCAAAACTAAAGAAGTGCATCACCTCTGGAGGGAGCTTATTCCATAATCTGCCCTGGAAATCTTCAAGAGGAGACTGGACAGGCACTTTGCTGGGTTCACCTGACTCCCAGTTGTCTTTCCTGCTTCCAAGGTCCCTTCCGGCCTTACAATCTATGAATCTTTCATGTGACCCATCTATCCCCTCTAGCTCTTCTGGCTCAGTTGCAGTGTTTTTGGCTTAACCCCCTCCACCACTGTAGGTCTCAGTTAACCACACTCCAAATCAAACTGCTTGACTGTAACCCTTGCCTCAGTCCAACAGCCACACTGCACCTCTCCTCCCCACCAGGACCGCCCACATGCCCAAACAGGCTGACTCTCGACACAGCAAGCAACCCTCCTGCACTGCAGCTACATCTTCTCTATCCCTCTTTCCCAGGGTGAGCTGAGTGTGCAGTTCATGATTTTCTCTAAAGTACTCTCTATCCAAAATTGTTTAATCAAACCCTGTCTGCAAATTGGCCTGTTGTTCATTGGGGAGCATTTCACTTTGTTTGTAACTGTATAGCTGACTGTCACGATGACCTGTCACCCTCATAATATGACCCTGTGCCATCCAGCTGGGCTCTCTAACTGTTCTCTTGGGACTGAGATTTTGAGGGAAATACTCTTGTCTAATGTTTCTTCTCCATGAGTTCCCCTTATTATTCAGTAGTCCCAGGAATATTTCTCCTGGAAATGGGCTTTGCTTGGACAGGTGCAGTGAGTGAATACAAGAAGGGATGGTGTAGATACAGGTACAGCTGAGTCAGATTTGTATTTGTGCCAGCATTGGTAGCACATCCTTGAGGGATGTTATCACCAGGCAGCAGTTGATGTTGCCGTATAAAAGTTGCACTTGGGTTTATTTTGGATATGTTTATTATTAGTACTGTTGCCATATGCAAGCCACACTTGGGTTTATTTTGGAGCAGAAGGAGGGTGGATAGTCATGGATGTTGCTCAGTCATGTGAAAGAACAAGGAGGGGTAAACTCCAGTCTTATTCTGATACTATGATTTTATTTAGGGAAGGAGGAAGAGGGGGGTAGTAAGAGGAGACCTAGCTCCTCCCTCAAAAAGAGGCCTAGTTAACCATGTTAACCTGAAGTCAGGCAGAAGGCAAGGTAGATTTGCATCTTATAGACCAGTGGTCCTCAACCTTTTTTGTACAAGGACCATTTGTAAACATCAGTGGCCAGTCCCGACCCAGTGCCCCTCACTTCTGACCCACTGTCCCCTGCCCCCAGGCCTCACCCCCCAATGTGTGGGGCATGGGGTGGGTGTGTAGGGCAGGGGGGTGGGACATGGGGGGCCCCAAGCAGCCCCTTGTAGGCTGGAGCTCTGCCACTCTGCGTGGGAAAAGCCACAGTTTTCCACATGTTTCTCTTTAAAGGAGAATCCATTTCTGAAGTTTGTTCATGACCTTTTCATATATTCTTGCAACTCATTTTGGGGTCTTGACCCCCAGGTTGAGAACCACTCTTATAGACTGATGAAATCAGGGACAAATATGCTTTTGTAAGCGGCTGCTTGCTTCATCAGATGTTATACAGGGGCTGCAGGAAGAGGAGCTATTTAGAAGCTTTGCTTCCTGCAGTCCTTTCTTAGCATCTAATGAGCAAGCCACAGCTTATGAAAGCTTATGTGTCTCTGATTTTGTTGATCTATAAGGTGCAGATAAATCTACCCTGCCTCCTCCCTCACACTCAGAGAAGGTGGATATAGGCTGATAGGAAAGCTTGATCTGCTCTGAACAAAGGGATATATTTAGAGTAGATCAAGCTTGTGATATGAGAAAGTTTAGTCTATAACAAATGCCGAATCCTTACTATTTCAGGGGAAAAGTCCATTTTGTTGCAAACTCTGGGGGAAAAAAAGATCAAAATGAACATTTTTAATTTAGGGAAAGTTCAGAATTTGACTCCGGACTTTCAAAAAATTGTTTCAAGCTTTATTTATATATATATATATATATATATTCACATTAGTTTGTGGCAATTTAGTAGCAGTGGTGTGCTACTGTGTTCTAGTCCTGCTAACACAATGTAAACATGCCAAAATATAATAGTTGAAATATTTTAATTTTATTTTGAAAAATAATTAGCAGCCTCTGCTGTTTATACAGACTGAAACATCTTATCTTCCTCTTTAGATCAAAGCACTTCCTGTTTGCTGTAGGGAAACAGATTGACACTAACATCAAAGTGTCTTCTGCATTGTAAAGAAATGGTTTGACACAGTTTGAACTTAGTGTCAAACTGTTTCATTACAGCACAAACAGGAGACAGTTTGATCTAGAAAGGAAATAAGATGTTTCAGTCTGTAATAAAGAGTAACTGCTCTTAATAATCAGACAACAAAATGAAACATTTTTAAAAATTATAAATATACTATGATATTATTATGACGTGTTAGTCGCAGGAGCGCATGTTAGTGCACCATGCCCAGTGATATGTTCTGAAATAGTGTCAAACTAATATTTAAATCACAGAATACATCATTCCAAGCAAAAATGTTGAGATTTCAAATCAGGAGTTGAGCAAAAGTGACATTACTTGGCATGCCTGCTTTGCCAGGCACGTTGGAAACATTTGTTTTCATCCTGAATCCAAGCATGAACATGTGTCGAAACGGTCTGTGAAATGGAAACTCCGAGGATGTAACAACTCACTCCCTTTCCAGAGCAGGGGGAGTGCGGGGAAGGAGTCCTGACCCTCAGAGTCATGGTTCATTCTCTGGCCTGCTCCCAGGATGACACAGCCGTGCTGTTTGTAGAGTTAGCCCGACTTGTGTCAACTGAGTGACACGTTTTGGAATGTGGCTGTGGAGGTAGCATGGTCTAGCCCATATCTGCGCCAACTGACCTTGTGTCTAGTGTTGGGCACCCAAAACCAGAGGCCATCTTTATCAATGTGGCTGGCAATTATCAAGGCACCCAAGCAAAGAGCCACCACTAGAACATAGGGAAAGCATAAAATATCAGGCTATTTATATGGGACAGGGTCTAGCAACTGCTCTTTCTTCTTGTCCCATGAACTTATCTGCTCAGGAGTTGCAAGAGCAGGAATGCTGTTGTTTGTGATTCTCTCGGAGACTTCCACGCATGGGAGCGTTTGTTTTGTTGTCATCTGGAAAAGAGAAGGAGTGATAGTGATCTCTGCATGTCCCTGGATCCAAAGTCCCCAATTAATCAGTGAAGCAAAGAGACTAAGTGTGACAGGCAGGTCAAGGAGGAGAGGTGTAAAAAGGCTGCTTTAATCCTGCAGTGGGAGGATATGAGCACTGACAGTTACCTGGGGACTCAGAGATACCAGAATCCCTAACTTAATCAGACAGATAACGGGAGCAGCTCTGGCTGAGGCGGTGGCAGGAAACACTGCACAATAGAAGGCAGCCCCTCTGGACCCCCGTGCTGTGCCTGAGATAATAAACTATATAAAAATCTGTCACCAGGCGATAAGTGATGAATTAGAATCAATTATATGTTTAAAATAATAGACATCCCCATGGTGTTACCCTTCCAGAACTGTGATGGCTTCTGACTGGCCTGGGTTGCATTGACAGGGGGCTTGCTGGCATCACTGCCGTCTGAGCTGGCTGGCCTGGGAAGTGGTGCAGACAGGTATGCAGAGCAGGGAGTTGGGTCTTGTGTTGTGAAGAGGCAGCAGAAATCAAAACTGGCAGCAAAGCATTGGCTATTTAATTTGCATTTCTTCCCAGGCCCAATAGATATGTGTGGCATGCATGCACTCAGCCAGAACACAGGCAGCACCCGTGACACTCCTGCACACACGCTACCCTCAAGAGTACAGGAACACATCACCCACATATGTATCCTGGGTGTGGGCATACTGGCCAGGGGCAGAAGTTACACATAAACTGCTTTAAGTGATCAGAAACTGGATTAAACCTATAACAGAACAGAAGTTCAGTGCACATAAATCAGTTTCAAAATGACTGAAACTGGTTCAAGATAAACCTGGTTGAATGTAGTATCAGACTTCACTGATTTGGTCAAACCAGTTTATGCAATGTCTGTCCCAGAGCCCTTCCTAGGCTTGCTTGCTTCAAAGGCCACACAATCTGTCAGTGTTCAAGAGGAGACAGAGAGAGGTGTGAGAAATGACCTGGTTTGCAATGGGAGTGGTCCAATCCTATGGTAAGGATATACGTAGATGGACAGCCTTCACACTAATCTTTGTTGCAAACATCAATCTTCATCCTACTTTTGTTCATGCTGATGGAAATTGGCAGTAAAACCATAGAATGTGAAGTCAGAGTGACAGATGAATCAGGACAGGTATTTGTCACCAGCCTAATTCTTTGGGATTACCGACCTGTTCATAAACTGATGTGGATTTTGCCCATCTCTTATCCCTAAGAACCCGCTAAAGGTTTCTTTTAGTCTCTCCCTTCTTCCTTTTGGCGGTTTGCTAACTGTTAACTTCAGAGATGTGGTATTTATTGTTGGTTTAGTGTGATTGGCCACTTCCATCACATGGCCTTCTTTCTGATCCCTGGCTGGATGAGCAGACTTTTTCAGACAGGTGAATAACAAATGATGACTCAGAGTCTTTCCAAGAGTGGATTTTCCACTGAGTAATCAGCAGTGCTGCATTTTGCACACATTTCCTATTGATACCAGGTGGACATTTGAATATGCAGAAATAACAAGTAGCCCCCCATGAATCATTTATAAACTTAATTGTGCATTTACTTGTTTTTTAGTTGATGAGCAGCTTTGGTAGGGTAAGCAGCAGTGGCTGTGCAGACCTTAAACACTTGTTCTTTCTGCACTCAAACACACATGCGTGGTGGGGTACCACAGTTACTAAATGTACACCCACAACCCCACTTGCACAGACCATCATTACACTTACATCACTGTAAAATTGTGGTGCTTCATGGTTGGCCTCATCCCACTGGGGTGGTTTCCATTTACAGCTTCCTCTTTCTGTCCTTGAAGTTGCCAGCAAAGCTCACTGTGGTTTCAGTGGTGCAGCCCCCTGTGAGCTTGCACATCCTCTTCATTAGCACACCTGAGTTTCAAGCAGAGACATGGACCATTAGACCCTGGCTCTATCAACTGAGATGCAAAGGAAGCATCAAAGCTTGCAGGGCCCAGCTGACAGTCCCTCTTGTGTAGCTCCCAATAACCTGAACAGTGCTTGCTGCCCCCAAAATCTGCTTTCTTTACACCTGGCTGAGGGCAGTATATCCTGCCAGTCTGTACATTGGGGGAGCTCATGTTGATTTTTCACTATTTGTGAGTCCTCTTTGCCAAGGAATTTTTGCCCCTGAGGTGGCAGACATCCAGAATGAGCCACTGGATGTTTTGGAGGAAGCATGGTCCAGGGTCAGAGCTGGAAGGCAACACTCAGGAGCTCTTTTGTTGAGGCGGAGAAGAGAGCTCAGATGAGTAAAGCAAGGGGCCTGGGACCTAGCGCTTTTGGTTTCCATTATCTGCTATGTAGTAGTTACAGCAGCGACTGGTAGCACTTACATAACAGCTCAGTGCCTCATCTTGTACTTTGGAAAGCTAGGATGCCACCCACCTGGCACGTTTAGCGGGGGGCCCAAAAGCTTATGTGAGTAGAATAAGGAAAGTGCTTTGAGATCTATTGGCCCACTGTCCACGAACTCTCACACTAGTTGAACTAATGTATGTCTCCAAGCCAGCTTATTTAAACAAGTGTAATCCCCCCCTCGGACAGTCTCAAAATGAATCGAGGTTAAGCTGATTCCTTACCGACTAAGTAGCCTCCGCAGACAGCAGGCTGCAAGGCTTTGAAGAAGCCAGCTTTAAAGTGCACCTCTTGTTAAACCAGTGCAAATTGCCGTGGAGGAAAAGCTGCAGAAAAGCACTGCAAATCCACACACAGCACTGCTAGGGCTGCCCGTAGAGCTGGCCACATGCAAGGCCCCCTGGAAAAATCAAGCAGGTGATGTCAAGCCTTCCCCGTTCACCTCCATCATCATTTACAAATGTCTTGTGCCTCCTTTCAGCAGCCAAAGCAAGTTCCTACACCCACCGGTGGGTGCCCTGCTCCCTAGGCCAGGCCAGGGCAGTCCGTCGTTTGTGTGGTCCTTCATCAAAAGTTTAATTGGAAACTCGTGCCTGGACTTTTTATTTAATAGCATGAGTTCCAGCCATAAAACCCCTGGAAGCCTGTGCTAAGCAGGAGCCCTGGGACCAGCACTAATGGAATGAAGCAAGCGGCTCGCCAGCCACGGGGACACTCTGGGAGTTCCTTTTTGAGTCTTATTTACATTCGGACTAACAATAGCTCCTGAGCTCAGCTATAAATAACTTCGAGGGAAGAGTTGTCTAATTAAATGTGCAGCAGCAAGAAAAGTTCTTTCGCCACCAGGCTGGTGTCCTAATGAACGTAATCGCCGGATGGGGACAGCTTAGAAAACAGAACTTGACATCTCTCTGTGGAGTCGGAGAGACTGGGGGCGGGGGACAGGGGTGGAACTTACTCGGGGAGAATTTCCATCAATAATTAATTGTGCAGCATATTGAACCCCTTGGTTTCCTATTTAAAAAAAAATGGAAATAGGGAGAGCTTTAAAGCAGCTCTGGTCAGGAGCTCACACCCTGTCTTTAACCTGCTGGGGAAGGGGCAGCCTCTGGTTTCTGAAGCCCACTTGACAATAGAAATCATTCTGCATGTGCTGTAGGGAGTTGTGTGGTCTGAATACCAGATGGAGAACAAAGCCGTCTTGTGTACTGATGCCCACTCCTCCCTGTAGATCCCTCATCCCCCTCTCCAATCTGTGAAATTAAGGTAATGACATTCCCCTGCTGGATCTCACACGGGAGATGTCTGGGTTGTGTTAATGGCTACGAGATGTTCTGAAGTTGGAAGTGAGATGTAGGTACTCGGCAGTGTCTGTAGCCACCAGGGTTGTCACTGTGCTCTATCACATTCCATGCAGTGCTCCGTGACAGCCGCCGGGAGTCTTGCTATTCGTGCTGCAGTAGAAACTAGAGGCCTCATTGCGTTAGGTGCTGTACAAATGTGTAACCAAGAGAGGGTCCTGTTGCAGGGAGGTTACTGAGGAAGACAGATGCATACACTAAACAGATGGGGAGCATCAGGTGGCGATGAGATGGCTACAGTTCGGCGTGACTGGCAGGGCTTTCTTTTCTTCTTCCAAAAACTCACTGAGCTAATGAAGGGGTTGCTTGAGAAGGGCATGAACGTAATCCCTCAGAGCAGAAACTGGCTGCCCTGCTGAGTGAGCTATAGCATATAAATCAGATCTTCCTACAGTTGAGTATTTTACAGGTCAAATAATGTTTGGTCAATTATTGATCAAAAATTGTAAAAACTTGCCAATAGCTCCAAATGATGCACAGGAAAACCACCATTTTCCATTAGGAAATGTGTCAAAAAACAATAAAATATCATATTTCTGTCAAGGAAATTATAACAAAAAATGTAGTTTTTCTGTAAAATTGCTATCATCTTTGACCAATCAAAAATATGCAGTCAGTTGACAGTATTTGACTGGTCAATTGACTGGCTTGCCAGCCCTAGACCTTCTGGCTTTGAAAGCACATACCCCTACTGCCTGGGGAGCCAGGTTCTCCATTAGCAGCGAGTTGCCTTGGGTCTTGCATCGAGCCGAGCAATTCAGATTCCACCCAGCAGAGGGAAGAGGTGCACAGGCACATCGGCCACTTCATCGTCCTTGTATTCATCATATTTTTCTATTTGGCATGTTGTAGCATCGGTGTATTGATGAGCCTCTTTTCTGTGGCCATTGCCCAATCCGACAGGTGATGACTTCTTGCGGGCTGCCCTAGTTACCGCTCCCAGAGCGGCCGATTTCCGGAGTGCTGCTGACATATAAATAAAGGGCTGATTGAAAGGCAGCATTGTTGGCATCTGACACATTGGGCCAGCTCTTCAGTAGGAGTTGTTGGTGTAGCCTCGTTGTACTCAAAGGAGCTGTGCCAGATTACCCCTGCTGAGAATCTGGGCCGTTGTCAACCCCTATGGAAAGGAAAATGTGGACACAGAGGCAGTGGCGGGTAGGTTCTCAGCTGGCGTAAAGCAGCAGAGCTCCATTTGATAACATTGATTGTAGTTTGCCTGAGCTTGGGGATCTGACCCAAGATATTTTCCAGGTTCTAGGATTATCAGCCAGCTAACGGTGCATTAAATCGTGACTTAGTTTATCAAACGGCGGCAATGCAAAGGTGCGTCTGTTGTCGTCTCCGTTCCCCTAGCAAACAGGCCCAGCCGAGTCCTAACGCCAGCCAGAGTAGGTGGAACGGTTGGAGCCACCCTGTTCCAGTCTGGTTCAGTTGTTACCATTGCCACGGAGCCAGGTTGAGAGGAGATGCCGTTCTCCACCCCTGGAGAACATCCTGTGTGTCTGCTGCGATTAATCTAAATGGCCACTGGATGTCAATGTTGCTTCAGCCAATTATAGTGGTGAAACTGCGTATCCTGCAAAGGGGGGGAAATGTCATTCTTCTGTGTAGCAGGGTTAATTATTTGCTTTATCTCTGGGTTATATAGGCAACTGGGGATCCTCTGGATCATGGTGTACGTGTGAGAAGTCTAGTCGCGTGCCTGATGAATTCGGTTGTAGCCGATGAGCCCAATTCGAGGGTGACACAGCCTGTAACAAGTTTCACAGATCCAGGAGTTGGCGTCCAAGTTTAAAGCGCACTGCTTCCTTCTTTCTCGCTTTGCTTCTTCCATCCTCTGCATCAAAGCCACTTCGTGTTGATCTGCACCCGGTGCCAGATGTTCCCTCCAGACTGGATGGGCTTCTGTGCTTTCCTCCCAGCCTTCTATGTTAATGTTGAACGACGTCATATAATTTTTGCACATGTTGTGGTACCACCATGGAGGGCAACCCCACTTGCTAGAGCCTTCTCAAATCTTGTACAGAATAGTCTTTGGGATATGGTCTCCTCCCATTCTCCTGACCTGGCTGAGCCATCGCAATATCCTCTTCTTCATAGTGCTTTCTAAGCGTGTTAGTCCTGCGTGCTCCAGCACCTCTGTGTTTGGCATTTTGTCTTCCCATTTTATTTTCAGGATTATGCGCAGGCATCTCATGTGGAAGGTGTTCAGTCTCCCTATATGCCTAGCATATGTAGCCCACATTTCTGAACCATAAAGCAGGGATGACAGCACATAAGCCTCTTAGATTTGCATCTTCTTCACCTTCGTTGATAGTTTGCTGTTATTGCATGCATGCTTCTGTAATAGCCTGAAATTCTTAGCTGCCTTTCCAATGCTGTTAGTCAGCTCAGTCTGAAGGTCAAGATTCCTGCTGATCATAGAAAAGGCTGTCGACGATGGCAAGAGATTTACCCTCCAGAGTGATGTCAGGCACTGGTTTTTACATCCCTTGGTACACAATCACAGTCTTCTTGAGACTAAGTGTCAGCATGAAGCTCTTGCATGATGCAGAAAAACTGCCTGAGAGATTTTTGCAGGGAAGATTCAGTGCAGGCAACCAAGGCCACATCACCTGCAAACAGGAAATCTCTCAGAACCAGCTCTTTCACCTTGGTTTTCACTCTAAACCTTGCCATGTTGAATAAGCCTCCATCTAGTCTGGTGTGAAGATAAATACCATCATTACTGTCCCTATCTTCATGTTACTAAGATACCAGGACTACATGCAAGGCTCAGGGAATGACACCTAGCATCCAGTGAGGTTGGCCAGAGCTAGATTTGATCCTATGTGTTTGTTGGACTAGACCCTGGCTTTGCAAAGAAGGACAACTCTCAGCTTAATGAAAAATTAGGCCCATATGTGATGCTGAGCCATCCTGCCCTGCCTCTTAGCCCTTTGGGTGATCAGTCTGGATGCTCAGGAAGACCTTAATGATACCCCAGAGCTTTGAGGTTTGAGGTGGGATGGCCAGGAAAAAAAAGCCTTAGAAAGGAGAAATACAAGACTTCTAGGGTGCTCTGCCTCCAAAGAGAGGAAAGATGTGGGCATGTGAGGTTAGATCTGGATTTGAATTTGTAGCTTGAATCCTTCTCCATTATTTATGTGAAAGCCAGTCCCAGGAGCACCCATGCACCAGCTGCATCCTGCCAAGATTCACAGTAAAAAGTGCTTCTCCACACCACCTTCTTCCCTCTGGGAAACAGCTGAAGTATGGTCCACATTTTCTAATGCAGACACAGCACAAGGACCCCTAGAAATATGGATGGGCGCACTTGCATGCAGAGAAGGGGCATTTTCCAACCAACAAGTGCAAGTGCATTGGAAACCTTGGCCTCAGGGTTGGACACTAACTTCTTACTGACGGCTTGCTTTTTTTTTTTTTTTTTTTTTTTTTACCCGTTTTAGGATGGCAGCAGATAGAGAATTTAGAGTAGTTTTAAGGCAAACTCATGCCCTTGCTACTTAAGTTGAAAGCAAGTTTACATTAGCTTGCTATCAGCCTAGGGGACACTGAGCGCATCGAGTTAGGTTGTTCAGATCCCATTCAATACAGACCAGTGTCATAAACCTGGCCCTGGCTCGCCAAAGGGATGATACCCAACTCTTTTCCTCCTCCATGAGTTGTTTTCTCTCAGAGTGGAGCTGATGGATAGCGAGAGATCGTTGCTTGTGTTTGTGACTCTTCTTTGGATAAATGGAGGACTGTAGCCCTCGGAGCTGTGACTGCGGTGCTAAAGGAAGGAAAATGGAGTTGCAGTTTGTGTCCCTTTGGATCTATTTACTTCCCCTCAAATCACAGTCATTTATGCTCGTTAATATCTCAAATTTGATGATAAGCCTAACAGACTTAATTTATAAGATAAATAAGATGTTGTTAGTGCTTTAGTGGCAAAAATGTGCAAGAACACTGCTAATCTAAGGTGAAAATGCCTTACTGAGTGAAATTTAATTAGGAGATTGCGTTCTATTAGGGACTGGGGCATTGAGTTCATGAAAATGAATACAAATATGATCCAGGCAATCGCTTCCCTAAGTGAGAGTTGCTGATAACCTAAGCGCTCTCTCCACCACTCCACAGCTGATGAAGAAAAATAATTTGTGTCCTCTTTCATTGCCAGAGGGAGACTTTACAGAGTTGGTTGGCTTGATATGTTATCTGAGTAAATACACCACTGAAATGGGGCGGGGGGAAGGTGGTATTGCAGCCTCATTCCTGGCAGGTTTAGCGAAGGTTGTAGGAGGGAAATGGGGCCTGAGTTTCAGGGTAAATGTCCTTGCCAATCACGGTAGGTTTTTAACAGTGCTTGTCCAGATGATGAGAGAGTGGCAGGACCTGTGTATACGATGGTCTGAGGCCCCGTCTTGTTAGTCATGAGATGTTTAGATTGGATGGGTCTGTTCACATCCGTTCTTAGGGGAGAGGAGCCTAAATTGCAGTGGACCTTTGGAGTGGCCTTCATCCTGCTGTGGACTGAATGGCTGCTATGCTGGTGATGCCTTTACATCCGAACAGTGATGGTGAAGAATATAGAGGCCTCTTTCCTTTCATGTCCTTTTGCCCAGCTAGTGGGAACTTGGAGGTTCATGGCTAAAATTGGGGTTTCCCAGTATCCTCAGTAGGAGAACAGGGAGCCTGGGTATGTGTGCACACAAGCTAGATGGAGAGATTTGGACAACTTGCTGGGCAGGAGGGTTGCTGCTTCCATCATGAAGACCCATGCATGGTTTAGCCAGATGGCTGAACTCTTAATTCATTCAAGCCAGCCATTTTTCTGTAGTTGTAGGGAACTGGACCAACTCCTAGCATATCCTCCACCCTGTAAGCCTTTGAAATGTCTTACCAGGTGGGAGAGTGTGCAGCAGTTAACACCCAGCCATGCTAGCGCCCCTTGCCATAGAGATGTTATCGGCATGTGGAGCTAATGGGTCTTCCCAAAAGATGTGTAAGATAGCAGTACATAAAATATACAGAGTATTTGCATGGCCATAGAACATGCCCAGTGTGGTAGCTGTCCATGGTCTATGGACTGTACGAGTGCTCTTGGGAAGGATAAAACTAGGGAGATGAAAAAGCTATTCATCTCTTTCAGTCTCCTGAAGAAGCCTCTTCCATGTCCTCAGTGTGTTCAGTCCTCCCAAAGAAGCATTTTCTCCAACTCCTGTGCAAAGAGACAGGGTCCTTTGGGTGGGCTTGTGGTCATTCTGTGTAGCACAAATGTGCTCAGTGGTGCTGCTAGTTCTTCCCTTTCATTACTAAGGCTCAGGGAATAATCCTTCCTCTTTCCAAACTAATGAAAAACTCTCTTTAACTTAATCCTTGCCAGGATTTGCCCCTCTGTGCATTAATTCCAATGACTGGAGACTGAGTGATCTTCACTACAGAAAGCATGTGAGCCGCTGTAGTCCAGGGGGACCTTTATCAGATACTGTATCTGCTCAGCAGAAGGCTCGTAAACCTTTCTGTCCCTTCCATCACCCCCTCTTATTTGTGCAGAATAAGCTCTGCAACCCATGCCCTTTCCATGACTTCTGATGGTCTTCGGAGCTGGAGGAAGGTCCACTAGCCACAGTTAAGTGTGTGGAGCCATGGGTGACTGGTGCCTTCCGAGTCTGGGGCAGGGGGCACCCACAGGCACTGCTGGTGGTATCAGCAGCAGGGGGCAGACCTGGCCAGTGGCCCTGTCGGGGGGGCATATGCTCCCCCCTCATGCCTGCCCTATGTGTCACCTATGTGTTGGGCCATCCACTGGTTTGAGAGCTGCCTTCTGCATCCTCCCATCTGCTGGCACAAGCGCTGCCTGCAAAAGCCAGTTCTCTCCGCTTCCTTTGTGAAGCCGGAGTGGAACAGCGCAGTGAGCACACAGGGAGTCATTATTCATGCAGATGATCCTCACAATTCAATAGAGCTAATTAGTAAAATGATGGCAGAAATTAGTACTTTCTGCAGGTTTATTAATATTAATAAAATCATTCTCCAGCTAAAAATAATAATAATAATAATAGAATGAAAACACAGCCACAAATGCCCGGCCCAGCTAGTAGATGTCGGCATGGCCCAGACACTGTCAGTATGTGAGAAGCAGGGTCTCCCCCCGTCTGCCTACAAAGCCCCTTGGGAAGTGAGAGTGGTGGGTAAACTTGTTTCATTTTCAATTCCTTTCCCTTCTCCACTGGGGAGGAATGAACCTCAGTCAGCTCAGCTTGGAGGCCTGGCTGGGCCTACCACCCTTGGGATGTACTGGAGCTATGGTGAAACTGTTGAGCAGGGAGGACTTTGCCTCAAAATCGTGTATGAACTGATTGAACTAATTCAGCCCTGATTCAAGGCTTAATAGCTGCTGGTTCCCGGTTCTGAAAATAGACCCCACCTCAGGGTTCTCAGTTTAATTATTTTTCCCCCATATGCAATACTTTGCTCATTGAGGCTGAGGAATCAGTGCTCCAGGGTGCTCTCCATGCTTCTCCACCAGCTCACTGAGTCACTCCACCTCTCTGCACGCACTGACTCATCCGGCTTTTGAGACTTCATTTATTACTGTTCCCTGTTCCCCTTGTTTGAGATTCCCAGGTCTTCCATGCAACAGTGGGCTCTCACATTTCCCAGCTCCCAGGCCACAGATGCTGGCTCCTAGTCCATCCTTCCTAGTGCCTAATAATTCATCAGCCAGCACTTCCTTGGGCAGCCCAGAAATCAATGTGGCAGGCTCCCTCTGAAGTGCCAGATGTGGTGAGCCAAGGTTTACTGAGTAGGCACGAGAAGCTGGAGTTCTAGTTACGTGTTTAAAAATTAAACTCCCTTTTATTGCATCATTTATTGCAAAGCCAATAGAGAGAAAACAGTTTCCCTTAAGCTGCTTAGGGTGGAGAACCAGTAGCTCAAGGAATGGCTCGGTCATAAGAGAACATGCGGTTGCAGGTAGGAGAAAGACTGTGAGAAAAAGGCCCCACGCCACAGTTTGATCTGGTGTAAACTGAACATTGCTCCTACGACTGCAGGGGCTCTGGGATCTGAATCTGTCCTTCTGTTCACAGTGGACACAGTCCTGGCTCTCTTGAAGGCAATGGGATTTTTACCATTGACTCCAGTAGGTCAAGAATCAGGCCCAACTTTAGACCAGGAAATATGCTTTTGAACCGGATTCATTAGGAAGAGGCTAGTTTGGTTTCTTTGACCGTTGAAGAGCCACGGAGCAAGACTGTTCCCATCATCCAGGAAGGGCTGCTGGGGTACCCTGTATTATGCTGAAAGTAGCTGCTACCTTTACAGCAGCCTTACATTTTCTCCAAGTGCTGATTGAGGATGGCAGCTGGCTTCCAGCAGCTGCTGCAAGACAGTAAAGACAGCTTTATTCTAAAGCTATCATCATTTGGCACCGAGTCCTCCAAATCACTCCCCTTCCTAATGCACATCATTGTTATGCAGGTAGAGTTTGCACAAATGCTGTCCAAGACCATGCCATTTAGCAGATGCACCTCCCAGGCAGGAGGTGACCAGCTATGCAGGTTCAGGTCTGGATGTGTGTTTTGGTTCAAGGATCATTCTGGAGGCCAGATTCATGTCGGGTTTGCTGCTGGATACCTGTCTTCATTGCAGCCGCATTTGCTTATACCAGCCCGAGTTTAATCTTGCTTCCACACTAACCTTAGCTGGTGGACCAGTGACCTCTCCTGTGCCAGTGAGGGGGACCGCGGCTTCCCAGGGTCTGACAAAGTTCCCAGGCATAGGGATGCTAAAGGTATCCATGGTTTTACGTAATTGTTGTTTGTAGGTCTCGTCTCCTCTGGGGGGGAAGGTGTGGTCTTCTTTCTAGTTACCTAGCTTGAGTTAATTAACAGGAGCTGAAATCTTAGTGACAATGAAGCAACCAGCAGTTTTCATGCATTAGCAGGTTGAGGTAACCTAAGTGTTCCCCACCCCTCCCCAAGCTTTCCCCTTGACTGGCTAATGTCTATGAAACCTCCACGCTACGTTGTCGTCACTAGGTTTTTACCTTGTATGAGTGAACTCGGGTTAAGAACACAGCTCTTTTCCCCAGTAAAGACAAGAAATATGAGGACCAATATCACAACCAGTCCCCTGCAGCAGGAGTTCAACCAGTAGGGTTCATCTCCTCCTCCCTTAAGGCTGCCGTCAGCGGTTCCCATTAGTGCTTGTACTGAGGATTGTGTTTTATAGTCATTTATCTCTAGAGTTAGGAGAAACACAAATACTTCGTTTTTAATATGCTGTTCCCCCCACCTCCTAAAGAAATGAAATCTTTAGCAAACAATTACTACCCTTATCAATGTGTTCCTGTGACTGCTGCAGTGTCTGTGATGTTTTTACCAAAATTTTATTGGGAATGTTTTTCTCAAATAATTTGCTTTCTGAATATTTATGGATCCTTCCTGCAAACACTGATTTGTAAACAATCAAACAAACAGTTCTGCAACGGTAATAATAACAGTTTTGGTAAAAAAGAAAAAAAAATTATGGGGAATTGTATTAAAATGGCAAATAGAGCCATTTCAAATCCTGTGATAACTTTAGCTTCAGAAAATATCATGAGATGATTGTCCTCTTTCTATCCAGTTCATACATTCATTCATCCATCCTTTTGTCCTTCCTTCCTTAACTGATGAGTGAGACATGTACATCTCTGTAGTGTGGTACCCTTTCCCTGAGCCACCTAGGTCTACCTTTATTATTTTTCTACTTAAAAGAAAACTTCCAAGGCAGTTGAATCCATGATCGTAGTGTTAGGATTTCAGTACATACCAGAGTAAAACCCACCCCCTTGTTTCTTAAAAAAAGAAAAGAAAAAAGCTTCTAAAGTATTTAATAGTACATTTTCTACTAACATTCAGCCTTGCACCTGGAAAGTGACTTTTTAAAAAAGGATATTTTTTGCTCAGCATCTCTGCTGCGCTTGTGGGTCTTTATGTTATACTTGCTTGCAAGTTTTCACCTGTGTAGTAATAGCAATAATGCCACATAGCTCTTATATAGCACTTCTCCTCTGCAGAGTAGTCAGCACGGCAGTGGTAAAAGGAGCCATTGTGCATAAGCCACTTACACGCCACTGGCAAAAGGTTCATTTCCAGAGATGAAAAAAACAGGAAGGAGATAAGCCAGCATTTGGATTTCACGAGAAATATAGAAATATTCAGGGCTGGCAGTTAAAGGGTTTGGGGGGTGGGAGGCATAGAGGAATCTCTGGACTCATAAATTCAGGAGATCTGGTTGGGAATTATCATGGAGAGAGAAGAAATATGGTGCCTCTGGGGCCATCTATGCAGAGTAATTTTTCTGACTGTAGCTATAGTTAAAAGTAAGAGTATGTTGAAAATGCATAGAGCATTTTCATCTTAAGTGGACGCAGCACTTGGGACCTGATCCAACTCTCATGAAATTTCCATCCCTTTCAGAAGGTGTTGGCTTAGAGATTTCCTTATTAATACCAGAATGTAATATACTGAGCAGGAATAGATGGGTTACTTCAGTATTTTTTTAATTACTGAGAACTGTAGGATTGTCTGCCTTCCCTTGGAGGGGCAGTGACAGCGGGGAAGGATATTGAAGCTGGGTCTGCAGGGAAGAGGCCAGCGCTTTGGCTCCCTAGGCTTGGAGGAAGCATGGAGCCAAGCTGAACTCAATGAGTCACGTCTGTCCCTGTAAGGGACTGAATCAAAACCGCAGGTCAAGCTGGCCTTGAAATTAGTGGAGGTTCTGGCTTGTCAGACACCGCTGAGAGAAAGCTAATTGCTCATGTAGGTGAGACACAGAGCGGGCTTCTCTAACAACAGGAATCCCACCAAAGTCACATCTAACCCTTAGCGAGCCTTGCTCAGGGCTGGAAGAAGTTTTAGCTTCTTCTCCTGCCCAAACCAGTGTGTTTCAGCATCTCTGCACTTGTGGGTCACATCAGAAGCAGAGATGTTGGGATGTAGCGAGAAAAGCCCTTCTCACTCCCTCACAAACTGCAAGCTGGGCATCTGCTGCTTGTTGTATTTCTGGTGCACATGGACTCAGATAGCAGACGGGAGGGCAGGAGAAGCATCCTGGGCATGTTTGTCTGCTTCTCTCCACGCCACTGCCAGTCTTTGTGTGCTTCGTCCATCACTGCCTGACTGCAGCCAACAGAAAGCAGACAGTAAGGAGGGAGCGTAATGCATTTTTTTCTTTCCACCCTCTTGGGGCCCAAAATCAAGCACATCAACTTCCCTCTGTTCTCAGGTCTTCCTGCCTGCAAACTGTGCAAACAGCAAACATAAGCTCGGACCGAGAACTCCCGCAATTCAAGCTGCCCGCCGGTCGGGCAGGCGTTTGAAAGGTTTGTCTTTGTAGAGCACGCGTGTGTGTTCCTGCCAGAAGCAGGAAGATAGGTAGTTTCCTAGCTGATCTTTGTCTTTTCTAGGCTGTATTCTGCCATGGCATTAAAGACTAGTGGGGTTCTGCCTGGGTTCAAATGGTCCCACTCTATCCAGGAGTAATGAAAGGTTTCAAAAAAAGAGTGAAGCTTGAATCCTAAGAGTCAAGTATAAAATAACATGCTTTCACTCTCATGCTTCAGGGCATAAACTGATTGCCTGCAGGGGGCTAGGATGAGTTTTTCTGTACACCTCCAACTTTACACAATTAGCCGGCTGTACAGTGCTGCTCTATCCCATCTTTCCCCAGCACGTGCTATTGGCTTTTCTGCCAGAGGCAGGATACCAGCTTAGTTGGACCTAAGATCTGAGCCAGGATGGCAAATCCTCTGTGGTTTTTTTTCTCATTGTAACAGGGAAGTGAATAAGGCAAGGAGCAGCATTGCATTATGGTTGTGTAAAGAGAGGCATTTATCAGACAAACCTGCCTAGTGGTGCCCAGAGACTCGGTGCAGGAGCCTGAGCACCTGCTGCGCTACTTGGACATGGACAGTAGGTTGCATGCATGTGAAGGCAGCAGAGGGACGAAGGCTGCCGAGGCTCTTCCTCAGCGGTGCAAGCAGCCCCTGTAGTCAGTGGGAGCGTTGCTGAACAGACTGAGTGTATCTGGGGGAAGCTGTTCCTTCTTGTGTTTAGAAGAATGTGGTGATGCCTAATTAGCAATGACACCTTTTTTTTTAAGTCATATTTTGTGACTGATTTAAGAGTGGGCCACAACAGGGAATGTGAGCGTGTGTGAAAGCAGCAGCTCCAAAGACGTAGCTCTAGGGAGGTGGGAGGAGGTCTCTAATTTAACCAGATAGCAAAGCACACCCCAAATAAAAATCAAGGGTCAGGTCCCTGTACCCACCAATGTCCGTGGTGGCAGGATTTCACCATATACCTTGGAAGCAGTTTCTTTGTGACATTGCAAAGCTATTTATTTTATGGTTAATTGGCTAGTGGGGGGAGCAGAGGGCATTTCACGCAGGGGAAATTTCCTCCAGAACGGTTTTTGGCAACAAAGTCATAACATCCTAAATTTATTTATTTAATTGCCTTATTAAAAATATAAATAAAAATAAATCCAGGAGAGCAGCCAGTTCTGTGTTTTGCATCTCTAAAATAGAATCATAAATGCCATGCCGCACTGGGGGAATGATTTATTAGCCTGTTATCATGAGTGACTGGGACGCTTTAGATGGAGTCCTTGCTAATTTCTAACAGCTGCATTAAATCACAGATGCTATCAGCTATTACAAAATAATCACCCAGTGGTCTGCAAAACAGCCTGAGCCTGGGGTCAGTGGTGGAGCCCTTCATTTGTTTCACATCTCAGCCCTTTTGGTTCCTGAGCGGAGGAAATAAATAGGCCTGGTATATGGCCTCATTTTATCAGGCTGTAGCTGAGGATAAATTAACTGGCTACAAACTTTTTTCTAAAAAGAACTGGGAGTAGAAATCCCAGGTACATAAAGTATCGACTAGCCCAGACAAGAGGGGGATGTGGCTGGGATACAATCTAAGGTCTGAGATGAATGGCAAATTATCGCTTGGGCCCACCAAGTCAGAGCCAGGATTATTGAGTTTTGATTTCTGTTGGTGGAGAAGGGCAGGGAGAAAGTCGATGCAATGTTAAAGCAACAACATATGAGACGGGACTCTTGGGTTCCCTTCCTCACTTCTCCACATTTGCTTTGCTGCATGGCTTTGGGTAAGTCATGCAACCTCCTCTGTGCTGCAGTGTGGCCATCTGAGACATGGGGAGTGACAAGATGCTGAGTTCCTCAGCTGAATCTCACTTGAGAAGTGCCAAGTGTTGTGATAAAACAAACAAAAAATGAGTCGTCCATATTTACATTAAAATGTGCAAGCAGCAGATTTCCAGGACAGCATTGTATGAACGGCCCCGCACACCCAGACGCAGTAGCAGAAACAGTTTTAAAGGGAAAGAGTGTGAGGAGGGGGGGAGGCGGGGGAAGAAAGAATAAAACACATTAAAAGGCAAATGCCACCCATTTGGACTGTTCATATTTTTTGACAGTTTCTCTTTATGTTGCAACAGCTGCTTAACATGACAAATGCCAGATTTAAAAAAACCGTACGTGAGGAGATGCAGGCCCAGAACGTGAATAATGGAGTTCTCTAACCCGACATGTTGTGTGACATGTTTGCCCAGCAATGAATGGCCCCAGCCTCCGTGACAGCATCTGCTTGTGCTTCCCACAAACACCTCCCCAGGCTCAGAGGAAATGGTTTTGACAATGCTCCTGTCCATCAGGCCCACCTGGTTGGGAGCTGCATCCAGGCTGAGTTTCCCAAGTCCCTTCCACTTGGCACTGAGCCTCGGGTACAAGTGCGGGGATTAGAAGATGGAAATTAGAACATCAAGGTGATTTGTGTGAGAGACACTGAGCAAACAGGTGGCTGCAGGCTGTGCCGACTCAGGGACTCAGCACCTTCAGGGAAAGGCACCTGTTGCTCATCTCAGCCGGCAGGACAGAACCGCAGCTTCAGGAGGCAAGCACAGGGTATAAGAAACCTGAATTAAGTGCTGTGTTCTGCCACAGATGTGCTGGGTGACCCTGGGCAAGTCGCATAGCCTCCAAATCTGGAAGGTTTTTTGGTGCATATCTACACTGCATGTCTGGGGACGGGCCCCTTGCATCTGCGTCCTGTCCATTTGCTCCCTCTGGCATGTGCCAAGCCTGGAAATGCAGCAGTGAAAAAGCTCCAGAGCCATCTCCTGCAGCTGCTTTCCAGCATACCACAGACAGAGCCCTCCAGAGTGACTGTGGAGGTTGCCCTGGGCTGGCTTCACTGCCTCTTGTCCAGGCTGGGTGCCTGCCAGTGGAAGCTGGTTAAGTGTGGAGTGCCTATGCCTCTCCTCAGCTATTTCCAGGATGTGAAGTACATATGCTCCTGGCGTTCAGGGATTTGGGTACCAAAATACCTATGAGGAGTTCAGCCTGAGTCCCTTTATGCATCAGTTCCCCAAGTGATTCATCTCTTCTTGATGAACTCCCCATGCAAGTAGAATTGTGGCCACTTCCAGAAGGGAGAGAGAGATGGATCTAGAGGAAGATGGGTCCTGTACTGGCAGCTAACCCCCAGCTCAACTCAAACTTCACTGTTGTTTGAGTGTTTGCTGGTCCACTGGCCCAATGTTTTTACAGGCAGTTTCACCCTTAGAAGCAGCTGTTTCCCAAGAAAAGCTCATTTTTACATTGACTGCAAAGAGGAGAGATCTATAATGCTGCAGAGTTCTTCCTCCTGGGATTTCTGGCCCAAGAAGCTGGAATAGTTCAGGCAAGGCTAGGATAAGCATTCAGATATTTGTCTGCTCTCTCCACACTCCCACCAGCTTTGTGTGCTTTGCCCATCACAGCTTGACTGCAAACAACAGAAAACAGACAGCAAAGAGAGAGAGCAATGTGCTTTCTCTTTCCACCCTCTTGAGGCCCAAAATCAAGCACATCAGCTTGCCTCTGTTCTCAGGTCTTCCTGCTTCTAGCTGTGCAAACACCACTCTTAGACTTACGCGGAGAACTCTTGCAATTCAAGCTCGCCCCTGGATGGCGAGGTGTTTGAGAGGTTTGCATTTGGTAGTTGGTTTCCTTGTTTCTCTCTAAACTAGAGAGAGTGTGTGTGCATACATACAAAAAAAAAGGAACCCTTGTCCAGCCAGGAGCTGGAATGCCAGCTGCTGCTCAGCTGATTTAGGATTATACTCCTGTCTTTGTCACTGCATTAAGGGGCACTGCTGGCCCTGTTCTGTCCAAAAGCAGTAAACAGGGACTGCACCATACATGATAGCAGAACCAAGTGCGGAGAAGCATGCTTCCACTCTCATGCTTCAGGGCATAAGCTGATTGCCTGCAGGGGCTAGGAAGGGTTTTTCTGCTCACATCCATCTCTGCACAATCAGTTGGATGCACTTTGTTTCCGTGTTCTCCCCTTTCTCCTCTTTGTAGAGCGTGTACTCTTAGCTGTTCTGCCAGGGGCGGGATAGCAGCCTAGATGGACGTGAGGTTTGATCTGGGATGGCAAATCCTCATCTCCTTCTTTGTAACAGTGATGTGAATAATTCAAGAAGCATGGTCTATTATGCTTGAGTTATATAAAGTACCATCTAAGAGTGGGGTTTACCACTGGGCGGTGTAGGGAAGCTCTGCTGAATGATGCCTGTGGGCTGGGTAGGTGGTCGTGTGCCTGGCAGCGTGGTTAGGAATCCCTCAGCGATGGGGCCGCAGGCTGCTCAGACATGATTCAGAGCAGACACTCTAGAGCTTTCTGTGGTCTTCAGGGGACTCTGAGCCTGACTCTCGAGCAGCATGTGGGCATCCCTCATGGAGGGGTGGAGAGGAAGACTGGGAGGATTCTCGATCCCATCCCACCAAAGGAAGCAGCCGCACCTTTCTCCCTGGCCCCCAGGTTTCAGGGTGGCTTGGAAGGAGGTAGGGGGGAGCCAGACAAAGAGCTCCTAAATCCTGCAATGGGGTTGGATCACAGCTGGTGCTGTAGTGGTCCAGGGGATCATGTATTACACATCATAGATAACATCCCCTCATGTACAACATCTGTGGGCTGTGAGGCCAGCTCCAGAGCCTTGTTCTTGGCCAGCAGAAGGAGTGGCATCTAGAAGATCCTGGCAGTGGCACAGACCTACTCGGTGATATCTTTAAGCTTCATAAAACATCCTGACAATCATGGTGTTGCTCCAGGAATATGAACAGGTACAGTTATGTGCTGGGCTGCTGTGGGATCCTGCAGGGTAGGTGACAGGGTTGTGCTGCAAGCCTTGTCCCTAACTTTTCCTCTCCCTTCTCCATCCCTGCTCCTCTACTTTGGCCCCAACTCTCCTCCCTGGCCTCTGTGCTCAGCTGCAGACTCGTGGGACCTAGCAGTCCTGGTCAGTAGGGGATATTCTGTTGTTTGCAGCCTCTTGGAAGGGGAGGCTAAGTAGTGTCGTGTCTCCAAACGCATCTTATGCATTCCTACCTGAACAGGACTATTGAAGGAAAGGGGCAAACTGAGCTATGGAAAGAAGAACAGTGGTCTGTGAGCTTTTGCCAGCAGCTTGGAGGAAAGGGCATTTTAGGCTGAGTGAAAGGGAAGCAGGACGCTGCCTGCCTGTATTAGAGACTATCTGTCCCTGTTCCCTCCCCTCATGCCCACATATTCTTGTGCCATTGCTGACACCTTGTAGCTTTGGCATTTGGGAATGAGATTTGGTGTTTCCTGAGTGGCTGAGAAGTGAAAGGACAGATTACTCTTTCCTTTATTTCTGCAGTTTTAGGGCAGCGGCATTGTTCCTGTGCCTCCCAGTACACCTAAAAGCAGGGCACTTTCCTCTTACAGCATCTAGTGTAGGAAGCTAATTTGTCTGATGATAATTTATGCTTCTCTTCATTCCACAAATGAGCCTAGAAGCTACATAATGGCTGCATATTTAGAAATGTAATAAATAATAATATGGACATACATATAGTACTTTTCACCCCAAGGCCTTAAAGCAGTTTTGCAGATATTAATGAATTAAGATTCACAGCTCCTCCAAGAACCAGGGAAAAAGCATTCTCAGCCTGTTTTATAGGTAGGGGAAACCCAGGCGCAGAGAAGCTGGGACATGCTGAGAGCCCCTGAGACAGGGCTTGAACCCAGAGCCCTGGCCTGCAGTCTCAGTCGCTAACCATTACCGCTCCCTCTCCAAAGGAAAGTAGTTTCTTTGGAGGAGAGACTGCCATTTTATTATGCGTGTGTACAGCCTGACACAATCTGACCTGACTGAGATCTGTGTAAATGCCATTAGAGTATAAATAATTGATCATAAGGGCTATACACTGGGTATGTGGATGTGCCCCGGAAGTCTCCACAGAAAGCCTGAAGCTGGGCCAGCACTTCTGTGCAGGCAGGAGGCTTTCACAGCTCTCTGATCCTGACCCTGCTAAGCGGCTAGCCGGACCCCTGGATACGAACTCAGGATTGCTGTAACTTGTGGTCGGGGGGCTGTTTTCATGGGCAGGGACTAGTGCAACCATTACCTCTGCCGTGACCTCTTTTCCCTGGGTGGGGCTTGGCTTACAACCACTGTGCCAGCTATGGGAGGATTTCTCTGCTTCAAGGGGAAATCACCACCAGCCAATTTGTCCTGCCAGAGCATCTGGCCCAGGTCTGGTCTGGGAGGTTTATGGAGGAACCACTTGCTGATCTGCTGGTGAAGCGGCACTGTGCATCGACGAGCAGTTAATTTATGAGGAAAAGTTCGGAAGAGTGCTCCAGCACAGCTCATTTAGTGTATTGATCGGACCGATAAGAAATCTTGGGCAATCAGCACCGTAAAGCATAGCGAGCAGATCTTGGCCCGTGCTCTGCTGCAGTGCATCCTCGCAGAGCACTCTCAGCTTGTAGCTGCACGCGACCCCTTTCACAGCCCGCTTACTTACAGCCCATCATCTTGTAAATGAGCTCATTCACATGTCCTTATCTCCAAAGCAGAAGTCTCCAAAAATACCACAATACTAGGCATGCAGATTCTTTCTGGGGACGGTCCGGCATCTTTAATAGAAGAAACGTAAAAAAGGGCTAGATTTGCACAATTATTCCAATTCAGTGTAGAGGAGAAAGATCTTTTCCAGACAGTTCTCAGCAGCTGTGTCTGGGCTGAAGGCTGTACAAAGTGTGAGTTGGCTGCTAGGCCCTTAGCCGAACTAACAAAGAGTTATGGGGAGCCTGACTAACTACTTAACGTAGCACTCGTTCTAATGAGCCTACACACTAGGCACGGAGGGATGAATAATGACACCCATGAGCCTGGGTGGTGAGACCTGCAGCTAAGGGAAAGCTCGGTGCCAGGGGCTTCAGTCAGCACTTGCAGGCCCTTATGGGTGGAAGGTGGTGCTGAAGGTGCAGGGTTTGGTGGATTGGAGAGCGCTGCGTGCCTGCCGCCACCCTAGGGAGACCCACAAGTGGTTACAAGAGGAACTCGAGTGGATAATTTGCTCATTTACAGGCCGCTCTCAGCTAGAACAGAGCACTTCAGCCTCGTTGCGTGGGGCGGTGATGAATATGCAGTTGCAGCTAGCTCTGTCGTCGGAGGAACCAGCTTGGCTGCAGGAGCTGCTGTAGTAAAGGAGATCATCCATTTGTCTGTCTGTCAGGGCTTCACTCCTAGACTGGCTGCTGACCAGGGTTAAACAGCCCAGTCTACTCTATCATGGAGTGGGCTTCAGTCCCACAACTTTCATGGCTCTGAGCTGGTGACAGCTTGACCACACCAGGCATGGGAAGGGGAGATCTGAACCTGACCTGCCATGTTCCCCTCACTTTCCCTTGGCTCCTTTGCCAAGGTGTTGCAGGCCTGGTCCACACAGGTTTATGTGGCAATCTTTGTACTGGGATTGTTGACCCATAGCCCTGAACCAGGCTCGCCATCCATTGTAGACACTGGGATATGCTCCCAAGCTATGCCAGTGGTGTCTGATCTGGATTTAATGTGTGCCTCCTTGAAGATTTGCTTTTCCTAGGCACCTGAGCTTGCACTTCTCCTGCTTTGCTGAGAGCATGTGTCCCAGGCCCCATCTCAGTAGGGCACAGTGGATTTTCCTTCTCTGTTTCTCTCTGTCTTCGTGTCTCTCTCCCTCGTATTCTCTCTTTGCTGGAAGAGGCAGGATCTCTTCCCACATGTCTTTCCTCTCCCCAACAGCAGCTTGCCAGATATGATTCCCTGTCCCTGCTTGGCGAAGGAGAGAAGCTGTCTGTCTCCCCCTGCCAAAGCACAGCCAGCAAATCTGTGCTCGGTTCCTCCTCTGCCACTGATTCCTTGTGTGGCTCTGGACAAGTCACCTCTCCTTTCTGGACCTCATTGGTGAAAGGGGGATGAAGGGGGAGGGGAAGTGATCTTGCAGGATTTGGGGGACATAATTCGCGGACTCACTTTGAGAACCTGGGGTGGCCTGTGCCACCCCCAGACAAAAGCCTGTTTTTGGATGGGAGTCTCCCCTGGCTCCCAGTTCCTTCCCACCCTTGGACATATGCTCTGTCAGCTAACTAAAGCCCTTTGCATGCACAAGCGCAGGTGGCCAGTGCAAGCTGCACGGGTGGAGAACAGCACGTTCTGCTCCATGCTGCCAGCTCTGAGTTCAAGCAGACCTTGCATTCTGGTCTCCAGAAGCAGCGGGGACATTGGTGGCTCCTCAGTCCTGCTCCACTCCAGTATTTTCACCCCTCCCCTTCCCTGTGCTCTACACAGGAGGGATATCACTTCTTTTGCAGCATCCTGGTCTGGAGAAGTGGGCATGACATTATGGACAGTGTTTTCCCTCCCCCTTGGGAAGATCTCAGCCTGTGGGAGCTCTGAATGCTGCTGTCCTGTTGACAGGAGCTCAGCAGCCTGGCTGTGTCCTTAACCTACTTTGAGACACTCTGGGCCATGCCAGGACACATCGGCCTCCCTCTTCCCTTTACAGCTCCAGAGTCCAGGCCATGTGCTGGGCCTGGACTACATATAGGAAGCCCCTATCCCATCCGTCTCTTCCCCAAGAGAACCACTCAAACAAGCTGCCCCCACTTCTCTTATCCCCTGCAGCTTGTCCCCATCCCAAATGGCTCCCTCTCATCAACAGTGTCCAGAGGTATGGCCTGTCATTGGCGATTGCAGGGAGGAATCAACATAAATTCACATTCCACTGAGTGATTCCTTTAATGGGAAGAAATGTATTTCAGGTTAACATTGCATCAGGCAGGCCTCACAGCAGCGTTTTTCTGCCCGAGCGAGTTGTAGTGTGTCCATGTGGGTGAAGTCAGAGGTGTCCAGCACTTCTTCTCCTTTCACGTACATGCACACATGTGCAAGCAGGCCGGCTCCAGGGTGAACACGAGACAGATTCAGTGTTTGGTGCTGCCCCCATCCCAGGCAATCATACACGGCAGCTTGCTTCTGCCATTCACAAGGGTGCAGAGAACAGGGGCAGGGCACATGTGGAGAATGAGTGTGTCAGAGGAGACACTGGGCTGGCTCTGATCCTGGCCATGGAAGCAAGGTGCTTCTCAGTGCCTGCAGAGCTCACGCCTGCTACAGGGGACAGCGTGCAGCATCTTGCTGGAGCAGGTGCGTGGTCCTGTGCTCCCCATCTTGCTTAGCACCTTTAACCTTGTTCATCCCTCCTGGGCTTTTTCCTCCATCCTTCCCTTCACACCCTTTCCTTCTTAGTCGCTCTCTGATACTCTCCATCGCCTGCTTTTGATACCTGTGTGCCCATGGCTGCTATCCATGTACCTCTTCCTCAGCCTCTGTGGACTGCATGGGGGAGATTTATGCCCCCTTTGCCATTGTGCTTCCTTGCCTCCTCCACTCCATTTCAGCTCCTCCTGCCCACACCAAATTCCACTTTGCAGTAAATATTATCTGACTGAATGAACAACAGCCAGCGCAGTTCAGTGTCCTTAGGAGCTGCTTTTATTTCCTCCCCCTCTTCTATTATTTTTTTAATTAGCTCACAGCTGTGACCATCGACTGGTTAGAAGACATGCCCAGGGAAGAATTTTTCAATGAAGTTGTTTTAGATTTGTGCTGGTCCCTTCCCTCCTCCGTTTGACCTCTTTGTCTCATGGTAGTGACAGGCGAACCCCAAGGATGAGGAGCTAGGGCTCCATGGGGAAAAACTGCCCCAACCTTCATGCTTCTCCAAATCTCTCAAGGCTGTAGATCTCAGGAGAGTTGGGGATGGGCTTTGTAAAGACAGCCGTTAATGATATCGCAATGCACTTTGCTTCTAGTTCTGACTGCAAATAGTGCAGGGGTGAGGGGCCATGTAATGAGAACAGGATCAGCAGCCTGATGTCGGCATTGCAGAGGGTGGTTGAAGCAGAGCCCGAGGAGTTAGGATCATAAGGACATCAGAAGAGCCCTACTGGGGCAGGCTGAAGGCCCATCTAGCCTTGTATCTAGCAGTAGGGGATGCTTTAGAGCAGAGGTTCCCAAACTTTTTCATACTGCATACCCCCTTCCAGATTTGCCAGCTGCCCATGTGCCCCTGCCAGCATACACTGTATATTTTAACCCCCTAAATGCCAGTTATTATTATAATGAAAATTAAATCTACCATTATACAATTTCTCCTGCTAACCCCCAGAGATACGTGTACCGCAGTTTGAGAAGCTGTGGTTTAGAGGACGAGTATATACAATAGGGCATAGACTCCTGGGGTCTCTCTCAAGTCTGCCATTGTGTCACTTTGTGAGCTTAAGTGAGTCATTTATCCCTTAGAAATATAGGGCGGGACGGGACCTCAAGGGTCACCTAGTCCAGCCCCATCAGTGCTCTAGGACATGCTATTTCTACACCACATCTTCTTCAGTTTCTTGGTGTGTGCAATACATTGATCATAATCATTGACAAGCTGGTTCAAAACCACAATGTTCTTGTCATTCCATCTGTGAAATGGTGCGTTGGCCAAAAAAAATGTTGTTTTTTTTTCTTTCTTGTTGAAACATAGAAAACTTTTGCCTGGTTTGATGTTGAAATATTTTGGCAACCAAGCAAAATGTCATATGCCTGTAATCATTTTTCCCCCCTACAAATGGAGGTTTTTCAGGAAAAGGGAATTGAAAACTCCCCCATTTTCACTCAACAACAACAGTGACAGAAAAATCTTGGCTTGACTTGAAAAAATCTCAACATTTTGCTTTCCTCACAATGAGCTGGATCGTTTTCAAAAATAACTGTGAAACATGAAAATCTTAGATTTCCATGTTTTTCCAACCACATTGCAAATACTTTCTATGGTTCTTGCAGTTACCTCCCTTTCTAAACTGCTCTGAGGTCCTTGGGTGACCTGTATGTGGAGCTGTAGTAAGTTCTAGGTGCTTCGAGTTAATTGAAATAAGGAAGTCCTTTTTATTTCTTGTAATATGGTTGCCTGTACCATTGTGTCCACTTTGCAATCTCCTATGAACACAGTGGAAATGATCCCAGTGTCTCCAGTTCAACAAGGTTGTTAAGCACATGCTTAAGTTTAAACATCTGAGTAATCCTGGTGAAGCCAAAGTAATCTGCTAATTTGTTCCAAATTAAGCACAAGCTTAAATGCTTTGCTGAACTATAACCTATGCTTTCCACAGTGCCCGTGTGTCTGTATATAGGGTATCATTTGAGGTCCCTCTGAAAAGAATAAAAGATAGTTTTCTGATTGAACTGGATATTTTGGAAGCTCAGTAATAATCTGTCTGTGCCTTTGGGTGACCATTTCAGACACAGGTTCACTACAGATTTACCCCTAATTATTTTACATTGGTTTGGTATGCCAGATCCAGTGTTCAATCCACCTGGATCTGAAGCAGGCAGATGACCAGATAATCGGTGGCACCTGCTGCACTAGGTATTATTATAGCACCTCACCAATAGGGTGGAGAACAGGTAGTTGTCTACTGGCCCCTGGCAAATGATTACCATGGGATAACTCTGGACATACAAAGTTTACACCACTGTAGTTTTACCCCTGATTTTTCCTGGAGTAATTCCACACCAATTTCAAGTAAGCTACAGTGGTGTAGAGCTGTATGGCATGTGTCTGCTTCTTGTGCACACTGGTGTCAGGCTGATTACACTGGCATAAGTATGACATGTATCCAGACCCTTAACCTTTCTGTCTCAGTTCTCCATCTTTAAAATGAGGATAGTAGTTCTTCCTTCTCTTACCTTTTGTGTGCCTTTCTAGGCTATGAGCTCTTTGGGGCAGGGGCCCTGTGTTTAGTAAGTGCCCATACACCATGCATCACAGTGAAGTCTGGAGCTCAGGTGCTTCCATAACACAGAAATAATTAGGTCAAATTGAGCATTCGCTGTAAATTTAACCGTCAATGTTGTATTAGCGCTGACAAGCAGTGAGTGCCATAAACCAACATGAGGCACTTTCCTCCTCCTCTTAGGGCCTGAGCTTGCTGTTCCTACAGAGCTCACTCCAGGGAAGTTATCGGTATGAGGAATAGATTACATTTCTTGACACTTACCCCAGTAGTTTTTACTAAAGTTAGACAGTAAAATACATTAACTGTAGAAACAGAGAATATAAAAGCTTCGTTTGCAGAAGGCTCATGATTTAGTGCAAATATAAAACAACTCAAAAAATTAAACCGAATAAATACATTCTGCCCAATTGATCTGTGAGAGGTGTGTCTGACAGGCTTAATTTTCAGGAGAAAAGAAACAAGGTGACTATTCCTTATAGAGAGAGCTGGTCATGTGGAATAGATGGGGCAGCAGTAAATCCAGCTAAGTCGGAACGGCTTTAGAGAAACTTTCACCCTGGAAGGAACATTTACACAAGAAGGAAAGCACTTGGCGGGTATTTTTTGTTGTTCCCTTTGTGGCTCTAAAAGGCATTTAGTGTTCTAAGCAAGACGTTTTCATCCTTCAGCTCAGCTTATCTCTTTGCTGAGATGCGTAGGGATGTCATGCTCCATGTCTATATTTGTGACACAATAATAATATTTTGCAGCTTAGGCGGGTCTTTCATTTCAAGATCCCAAAGCACTTTGGAGAGATGGGTAATTATGGCAACACCAAGGACTTGGAATGGGCTGTATAGCAAAAGCAGGCGTAGAGCCCCAACCTTTCCTCCCCTCGTCTGAAGAGACCACCCATTACCACCTAGTTAAAAATACCTCTCTTTTAACTCTCCTAATTCACCAAAGAGCTCCAGGGGAAAACCAGGAGCAACGGTCATAAACTCCTAGAAGAAGCTTTCAGACTGGATATAAGGAAAACACTTCTTCACAGTTCGTGTGATCACTCTGGAATAGACTCCCAGCGGGGTGGTGCAGGCACCTACCCTGGAGATCTTTAAAAGAAGACTGGATGCACACATTGCTAGGGTTATATGACCCCAGCAGTCTTTGCTGCCCAGAAAATGGGGCTGGACACGATGATCTCATGAGGTCCCTTCCAGCCCTAAGCTTGTCTCACTGCTATAAGACTTGGCACACAGCTAGCAGAGCCAGTAAGAGGTATACGCTGTGCCCATTCATTCCAGTCATGCGGCTACCTTTGGGAACACAGCAGAGTGCTGAGATATGGAGAGGTGAAATGCCTTTCCCAAGGGCACATAGGGGATTAAGGGCAACAATCAAGGTACCTGATGCTTCAGAGGAAGGCAGAAAACCCTGCAGGGCTCTCTCCGCAGGTAGAGGACTGGACGACTACCCCAGCTGGTGCTAGAGGAGGGAGGGAGCCTTTGAGCTCCAATTCATCTCCAGTCCAGACTGTCAACAACCACAAGTCATTAATGTCCATCAGGTGGCATGTGGGGACAAATGTGACGGTAGGTGTTCCCATCAGAACTGTCCGTCTTGGCAGGGGCCCTAATAGAGGGGTCAAGAGCCAAATGGGGTCACAGATTTACTCTTCCCCTGAAAGCTGCTCCCTCAGGGTTGTAGCTGGTGTGTAATTGCTGTGTCAGTTCTCATGAGAAAGTGTGCCCTGATGAGGGCAAATGGCTGAACTCCCAGTATGGGGATGGGATGCCTCCCTGATAGACCCTTCCCCCACAATCAGTTGTTTTGTTTTGTTTTTTACCCCTGCCTGAAGCTTGAGGTTTGATTATCATGCAGTATTAAGTTGGCTGGCAGAGGGGCTCACGCTACAAATCGGTCATGGGCTCCCAGCCACAGTATCTGTCAACGCTCTTCATCAGTAGCGCGGGTGCGAAGCGCCGAGCGTACCCTGTGGGTGAGGAAATAAGAATAGTCGGTAACGAACGGGAATGCTCAGGCGAGCAGGAGGAGGGAGGGGACGTGTTGGAATTAATTCGCAAATGTGTTGGGCAAAAATTAGCAGCTGCAAATGTGCCAGAGCAGAGAAGGTGGAAGGAAAGGGAGGGGAGGGACAGATGGAAGTGGGGGGGAAAGGAAGGGGGAAAGAGGAGAGACTCTTCCTTCATGGGCGGCTTGGAAACACTTTAAAACATGGTTCTGTCATGTTGATGCCACACAGCTGGTGGGTGCCATATTAAGCATGGTGTAAGGCAGAGAGGAAGGATGATCGTGTGATTTAAGGCAGCGGGTGGGGAATCTGGAGCTGTGAGTTCGGTTCCTGACTCTGCTAAGATGTGTGTGTGTGTGAGAGATCTTGGGTCAGACAGCAAGGGCTACTTGTGGTGCGAGGCTCTGCATATCTTTCTGTTTCCTCTGGCATTGCTGCGTGGTCAGGAGTGTGGCAAGCTAGCGCTGTTCCGGCAGAAAGCCCTTATAAATAGGATTTTGCTGCATTCAGAGCAGCAAAGCCATGTTTTACAGATGTATCTTGGTTTTGCCTTTCAGGGTTGGTTCCCCCCCAAGCGGCACATAGGGTAGCTCTGTTGGTAGATCTGTATCCACAGCGGGAATGCTTTGCTGTTGTGGGCTTCAAGCTTACAGACATGCCAACCCTGATAAAGTGCTCCTAGCATAGGTCTAGCCTGAGATTCAGGACCTGTGGCTGTGTTGCATGTTGCTATCTGTAAGAAGGGGCTCATGACCATTTCTGCTGCATGCTTAGATTGCAATTATGCATCATTAGTCTGTGCATCTAGATCTATTTGTGCCTAGACTGCAGCTCCGATTTTGCTGGGGGGCAGTCGGTGCTACTGCAATACAGAGAGCAGCAGTGGGTGGGACGGATAGCTCAGACAGGGCTATTCTGCAGCAGTTTGAGAGCACTGAAATGTCACTCCTCGGACCAACATGCCCCCATCCACGTTGATTAGAGATGATGTCCTAGGTGGCTGACAGGGAGCAGTGGCTAGCATGTTGTGGGCAGGGGCTCGGATCCATGATGTATCAGATTCATGAGCCGATTAACACAGGAAAGGGGAGGCTGGCATGTGCGGCCTTAAGAGGCAGGGCGTGACTCAGGTTAATAGACTCTGTCAGGCCTTTCTTAAACTTCCCCTGTGCCAAAGGGATGGAAGGAGAAGGGCAGCAGGTCCCTGGCTTGCAGCTGGAAGGGATTCTTGCTGTCTCTTCCTCTCTCTTTTGGAGAGCACAATCTTTGCTTCAGGCCCCAAGGAGTCCTGACTCATTTCCTTCTGCTGGTAGCTGTTTCCTGGAGCGCTGGGAGATGGAGTGAAAATCCAGTAACAGCAGCAGGATGGGAAAACAAAACAACTGGGTTCCTCAGTCCCCGGTTCCCAGGAGCCCTGCTGCCTGCTCACCTTGTGCTTTCCAGCCAGCTGCAGGGCCAGCCCTGTTCCCTGACTCACTCACCAACCCTCCGTCTGCCCGTCCCTCACTAATTACTTCCAGGCCTGTACTCCTGACATTTGCGAGCTCCTGATTAGAGCAACGAGGGAGAAATCTCCAAGGGAGATTGTGGCCAAACTGCACCACTAATAAAACTGGAGATTGACAATCAGGCAGAAGGAAGGTGAGGGGGGGCGGAGGGGAGGGACTTGTCCTGGCAGTCTCTGTTTCTTTCTGAGCCTGTGGGATGATGAGAGAAGGTCAGGGCTTGTTAACGTCACAATGATGAGCAGAAATCCACCAGTGCTGAATGCTGGATGCCCCAAGGACCTCATGCCAGGCACCGCATACTTCTCTAGTCAGTGATATTATTAGAGACAGGCCTCAGTCCTGAGTACCCACACAGTGTGAATCTTGCAAATGGCTCCATCTTCTCCATCAGCTGTTATAGCTAACCGCCTCTCTGTCCCTGTGACCGTAAGGCTCCACTAAGAGCATACACAATAAGAGAATCCCCGAAGTGAAAAACGTGCAGTCTAAATTGGCCAGATGATGACGAGTGGGGGATATTATCCCCATTTTGCAGACAGAAAACCGAGGCACAGGAGGACAGAGAGTACATCTGCACTGCCGCCCAGGTAGCTGTGGAATTGAGTTTGCCCTACACGCAGCCCCATGCCTTAATGAAAGACTGCTCTTCCTCTTAGAAAAGGCTGAACCCAAGCTCCGCTTCCCGCCAGCCTGACTTCACCTACAGATCTCAGTGTTGCAGCCCGAGTCCTTCTGTAGTGAAGAAAACAAAGCAACAGGAACCTGCAACAAACCTGAAACAAACTTGTTTCCTGCAAAGTTCCCCCTCTCCCCGTTCTTAGCCCCTCCTGTTGATACCAGCACGCTCACTTTGGATGCATCGTTAATCATGACACGGAGTGCTACGTCTAGGAGAAACTCGACTAAAATCTACGCCAGAAAAAAAGCAGAGGCTGCTTCACCCATTGCTAGCATGCAGCTGCCTCCATGGCACAGCCCTGCAGCTTCTTCTGGGTGTGCTACATGGCAAGGTGGGGGAAAGAAGGTGTGTGTGCGGGTTGTGTGTGTGTTTGTGTGTGTAAATCACTCTGCATTCAGCCAGGGGGCTGTGGACGAACCTTAGGGTATGTCTGCATTGCCTCAGTAGTGAGGCTAGGAGTGCTGTGTCCAGAAGCACACCCTGTCTCCCCGCCACACCGCCCCACTCCCACTCAAGGTGCATGAAAGCCAGGGAATTTGGCGGTGGAGGCCATATGTGCCCGGAAGTGTGCTCTCTGTCTTGGATGAGCTAGCTCTTTTGTGAGTGCCCTGGGCCATGCAAAACCCAGTATATGGTCTAATTCCTGGGCTTTGGCAATATGTGCTAGGTGGGAGAGTGGACTGGGGGAGCATCTTGATGGCAGTCCTGGCCTTTGTGTGGGGGTGGCATAGATGAACCCTGAGACTCCCCTGGGAGTGCCTCGGGGGAGCAGGATCCTGGGAGGTGGTGGGGGAGATTTTGGGATTACCCTGACGGCAGCGTTCCCCTCTCATCCAAAGTGCACGTGGGAAAAGGGCAGACATTTGGGCTGGTGCTGCTTTTTCCATGTAGTTGGCTCAAGGCTCCTCCCTTGCCCCAAGCACCACCCAAACATCCTGTGCTCCAAGGGCTGGTGTTTATCCCGACCCCCACCTTGCCTCCATATACATCTCCTCACCCAGGCATGTGTATCCTCTTCTCTGGAGGTTGAATCAGGCCATCGTAGAGCAGGATTCCTTCCTTTTGAATGCCTCCCTCTATGTATGTGTGCACTCGTATGTGTGCACTTGTGTTTGTGTAACTGTTGAAATGAATATTGCCTGGTAGCACCCTCCAGTCCCAGGAGTGAGCACCCATTTTCTCGACACGTTGGCAAATGCGCCCGTTTCACTCGCACTAGCTGAGCCAGTCTTGCCATTGGTGCATGCAGCAGTTGGTTTCTGGGGGACTCCTTGCTCTTGGCTGCTCCATCCCTGGGAGGGTGTGGGCTTCCCCTGGTAGCAATGTATGGGCCAGGGAAGGAGGGGAAGCCTTTCTGCTACTCTGTCACGAGCTCCCCTGGTTAAGGGAACTGGCCAAGTTAAACACTCAAGGTTACGCGAACTTTTTAATGGCTGTGAAGCTTTTTTTGGTGGAAACCCTGGCCTCCCCTTTCCCAGTGGTGCCACATAGGCCTCTCCCCTTCCATGCTGAGTTTCATCGGGCCTTGCTGTCCTGTTTATCCATACAGCAGTCAGCATCCCCCTGGCAGCTGGCAGCCATAGCTCTTGCCTCGAGCCAAGGCGAGTCCCGGTGGGTCTTGGCTAGTCTGTAGGGTCATCTCATGCCTCTGCAAGATGGGCCTTTATCTGCTAGGCAGATTACACGAGGTACCTCTCTCTCCTTCTCTCGCCTGCACGAGTGGGGCCCCTGAGTGCATCTTCCTGCAGTCCTGTCCTGAAAGCGCACCCTGCCCGTTCCCTCGGACGCCACCAACATGGCACGTTGGCCTAAGCAAGGCAGCGCCGTCGCGCCCTGCCCGTTCGCTGGGATGCCACCAACATGGCACGTTGGCCTAAGCAA
>NW_017728936.1:6433730-6478992 GCF_001723895.1 Crocodylus porosus | reverse complement strand
CGGGATGGGGGGCTCGGCCGCGCCCTGGCGGGGGCTGGTGGCGCTGGGGCTCAGGCTGCTCTTCCTTGTGCCCGCAGGAGTGCCCGTGCGCAGCGGAGATGCCGCCTTCCCCAAGGCCATGGACAACGTGACGGTGCGACAAGGGGAGAGCGCCACGCTCAGGTAGGAGCCGCCGCCGGGTCGCGCGTGTCCCTCCCCCGGCGCCCCCTGGTCCGCCGGGACTCGGCGGCACCCAAGCGGGCGGGGGCCCTCAGGCCACGCGGGCCCGCGCTGGCATGGCACGCAGGGCCGCAGCGGAGAGCCGCCGCTCCGCCCTGCCAGGGCAGGGGGGCGACACAGGCAGGCGAAGCGTGTCATGTCCTCCCTCCGCCGCGAGCCCCGTGGCGGGCGCGAGCCGGGTGCTGTGACCGCGGCCGCGGCCGGCGCGCGGTTGCGGCGTTGGCTCTGTCTGGAGAGGTGTTTGTGCTCTGGGGACCGAGAGCCGGTTTCCAGCTCTGCGGAGGACCCCCGGGTAGACGGTAGCTCCGTGATTTGCAAAGTTCAGAGCAAACGGAGATAACGAGATCGGCTTCTGAGAGGGGCAACCAGGTACCTGGGGCTTTTGAAGGGAGCGTCAGCCCAGTCTCCAGCACACTTTTTGCCTTTCATCTCCCTAATAGGTGGGCAGGGGGGTTCACTGGAAGAGCTGGACACCTCCCACCCACCCGTTCAGCCTGGTAAAAGCAAGGAACCGCACTGAGCGGTGCTGCCGCTTTTCAAAGCTCGGTGCCAGACGTTAGCTAATGAGCACGCAAATCCCCGCTGGGAGGAAGGGGAGCGCAGAGCAGCCCGGCGCCCCGAAGCAGAGCGTCAGTGCTCCCAGCCGGTTGGAGTGAAGTGATCCTGACGCCCCTTCTGAAGCCCGGTCCTGCTCCCCATCCAGTGGTGCCCAGCCTCTGCAGCTCCCCATTTGTCCTCCATCCAATTTAAGGTCTAGTTGTGTCCTGCCAGAGCTCAGCGGTAGTGGTTACCACTTGAGAATAAGGGGCACAAATGGGTCAGTGCCCAGCTTGGATGGTGGAGGCTGGCTGGGTCGTTCAGGGCACTTTCCCGGCTCTCAAGTCCTGCATCGTTAGTTCTGCTGCTCCAGCAGGGAGACGGGGACAAACCTGGCTGCTTTGGGGTGCGTTTGTTGAACCAGTCCGCGCAGGGGTGGTCAGCCCGCCGCACGTGTGCTGCAAGGGCGTGGGCAGCCTGTGTGTGTATACGTGGGAGACCAGGGAGAGGACGGCCAGCACAGTGGCAGGTAGGGCAGGGAGCAGAAAGCAGAGCAGCACATCAGGCAGGGGGGGAGACCCGAGCGGCACTCGGGAAGGCACGGGGACAAAAAGGGCCCCACAGGCTTAGCGGGTGCAGCCCCCGAGCTCTGATGTCCGCGGTTGTGAATGGGGCTGGCCCCACACTGTCCCTTCGGTGTCCCAGGGTGCACTGCAGATTTGTGCCAGCAGAGGGCCACCTTTGATCTACTTTGTCACTTTTGGGGCCGTTTCTGCGCTGCTGGAGCCCGCCGCGCAGCGCCTGGCTGGGCAAACGGGGATGCTCGCCAAGCCGCCGGCCCCAGAGCTGTCGGGTGTCTGAACTTTCCCGCAGGAAACTTTTCACTCTCCAGCAGAACTGTTCCCTGCCTTCTCCCGGTAGCAGGACTGTTGGGGAAACGCCCCCCCCCCGCCCCAGAACTGGAGTCTCATGGTTCCTGTCTCCCCGGAGTATCCCCTCCCCGCGTCTCAACCCTGCTACGTGGCTTCCCTCCCGCACCCCTCTTGCCTTTGCCCTTCAATTTTAGCATGGCCTGTTCATTCCCCACCCTGCTTTCACCTTGTTTGCCCTCCGTCTCCCCCTCAGTTCTGTTCTTCCCCTCTCTAACTTCTGCGCCACCACTGTTTCCTCACCATTTCCGTCTTCTCTCCCTTCTTCCTCTCCTCCTTCCCCCGTGATGCCCTCTCCACTCCTCCTCCTCCTATCCTTGATGCAGGCTTTCCCCTAGCCCTGGTGTGCTGCGGGCATGACTGTGTGCTCAGCTGCAGGGTTGATGCTTGACTCTCCCTGTGCCTTTCCATGACAGCTCCCTGTCAGGCCATGGTGGGCTGCTTCTAGCCTGCCCCGTTTCCACATGGCATTGACAGGCCCCCTCTTAAGTGCCTGTTTGGTCTTTGGGTGCCTGCCCTGGCATGCAGAGAGATGGTCAAGGCACTGCTGCAGACTTGGTGCCTCCCAGCGTGGAGCACTGACAGTATGCATGAGTCAGCTGAACCCTCCAGGCCTCTCCCAGAATGGTTCAGATAACAGGGAGTAAGCGCAAAGCTCCAAGAAGTTTTCAAAGCAAGAACATTGCCTCCTTTGATGTCTGTTGTGCTGCTCTGTCCTGCCCAGAAGGCTGGCATGGCTTCTGTTTAAAGGGGGAAAATAACAGCCCTCCCTAGACTGAGCTGTCTCCTTGGAGCTGAGCGAGCTCCACCACGGGTCTGAACCCCGCTATTCGGAGGATAGCAGTGCCTTCACTGTTCAAACCAGCTGTTGTCCCTCAGCTCAGCTCTCTGAGATGGACATACGCAACTCACCCATGAAGGGAATCTTCTGCTTCCCTTGAATGGGTGCCACAGCAGTTGCAAGTCAGCAAAGGCAGGCCTGCAGTGGGCGGTGGGATTCTGCGGGGCTGGGGTGTATCAGGGATGGAGCTGATTCTGCAGTGTCCTGGGAGAAACTATGCATCTCGGACAGAGCTGCTGTGGATTTGCTGTGGCCACAGCAGCAGGCTGTAGTCTCCAGCAGGAGACAGTGTACCAAGAATGGACATGCAAAGATTCTCAGTGGCAGCTTTGCAGTACCCTGCAGGGACGGGCTGTATTGGTATGCAGGGGATGGTGATGTGTGACAGCACCTTGCAACAGGCTGCAGTATCCTGTAGGGTGACGGCATGTTGGGATAATGATTTTCGAACTCTCTTCCCTTCAAGAGCAGGAAAGCTATAACTCTTTTCTGCCCTTAAAACTGATCAGTCTTGCTGCATTTTGCCCTGATTTTGGCTTGCAGTAGGTCTCTGGTGTAAGAGATGCAGGGTACACGCCCAGGCTGGGGAAGGAGGTAGCTATGTCAGCTTCCCTCTGTTATGCCTTGGGGAGATCTGCTCTTCAACCGACAAGCTTGAGAGTTCATTTTACAGTCGTTGGGGATGTGTAGGGCTCCCCAGCCATTTTACAAACAAAGAACCTAGATCCTCAAAGATCCTAGATGCAAAGATTCAAAGATCCAAAGAGCTCTTTGCATCCCTAGAATTTGTAGCAATCCCTTTTACCCAGAGGGACACAGCCCTCCCACTTTGTAAATGGAAATGCATCAGGGTCAGACCTAGAAAGGTCCTGCACATCTGCATCTTCCCACTGATTTTAATAAGGCTCATCACCATTTATGATAAAGTCTCTTAAACATGTATGGTGTGGGGATTAAATTAATATCCGGAATGAGATCTGAAACAGGGAGCGGAGCTCTGTGTTTTACAGGGAGAATAAAACAAGGATCCTCTCCAGGCAGACAGTAGCTAGCCCCAGCCTCAGCAGTTTCACTTCTCAGGATGTCTCTCCACCTCTTCTTCCAAGAGAGCCCTTGCCTCATCATCATCCTTGCAGACACAAAGCCTCCCTCTCCTAGCAAGCTGCAGGGTCATATTCCAGCTGTAGTAAACCTGTTCTGATATTTTGGATGGAGACTGGTGATTGCACCTTACTTCCTACCATAAGAACCAACAGTTCTCATAATGCATTTAACTACCTTTCAACTCAGAGCAACCCAAAATCAGCCAGTCTGTCTGTCTATTTATAGAGAGAATGCTGATATTGAGGAAAATATTAAAGTAAAATAAGAATTTGGATATATAGTCAATCGCATGGTATTACTTAGGCTGCCAGGCAACCAACCTTTTATAACAGACATTGGCATAGTTCATAAAACAGCAGCTGCCGAAATTTTCAAGCCTTTATAGTTTTATCTGCATTTAAGAAAGAGTAGCTAATTTTTGTGCATAGCGGAGAGGCAGGGTGTTTGGGTTCCCTGCCCGGTGCAGCTGATGACTTGTGATCGGAACTCGGGGCACTTCATCTACTGCTCAGTGGGCACATCTACATGTGCAATGAATGTGCCCTGAATTTGCTGTGAGAAGCAACTTGCCGGTGTTTATGAAGTGGTCTGAGCTCCATCTGTGAGAAATTTTATGTCTAAAATAGAAACACAACTGCATTTTCCCTGTACTGAAAAAAGTTTAGAAGTAACGTGCCCCCATTCACATCAACCCAAACCTCACCCACCCCCAGGTCCATCACCAGTAGAAAGGAAAAGACAAATGAACAGCAGAATCGTGCTAATTCACACAGAAGACTTTGTGATTCACTGAATTTTGCCAATTAGTGAGTATGTGAACAAACCCAATTAAAATAAAGCCAGAATAAAACATCATGAAATGTTGTTCCTTCATTTATTTTTGCAATTATAGTTTTAATTATTTCTGACAATGCTTCATTGTTTTTTACAATAATCTACTGCAGTCTGTTTCCCAGCATATGATGAGGTCCTGGCAATATAAGACTGCTGCAAGGAGGCAGTAGCAGCCGGCAAATTTGGGCACTGGTCTGACAGTCAAGAGACAGGACTTATTGTAGTGTCTGCCATTGACCTTTTGAGTTGCCCAGGACAAGTAACTGCCCTGCTCTGTGCCTCAATTTCCCCGTCTGCTGAATGGGGATAATGGCACTCATTCACCACTGAGCTCTATAGCTGAAAGCGCCAGAGAGAAGAGAATTATTGTAGCTACTTCTCTGCTATTGAAATCCGTGCTGAGAAGTGTGGAGAGACTGCTGCTTTTTACGTGCGAATGCTAAAAGCCCAGGGCTTAGCAAAGAACAGATTAGCGAATCTCTGCTCTCTCTCTGCCCCCTCCCTCATCCCCCTTCCCCCAAAAAAGTTTCCCAAAGAAGCTAAATATATACCTGCCGTTTCCAAGGTAGATCTTGCTGCATGTAGGAGCTGTAATTGGCGACTCGCTGAAATTACAGGCATGGATTCTGGCATTTGGATCCTCCTGGTTGGCATAATAATTTCTCCCTAGGTAGCTGGTATTTAACTTGTCTTATCTGCTCCTGATAGTTATAATTACAGTGCCCACTAATTTCACTGTAATATCAGAGCCATTGTCTGGTGGTGGAGAAAGGTCACTGGGTTGCAGGCGAGCTCCCTCTGTGCCAACCTATTGCACAAAGACAAATGCTCTTACGGACTTGCGGATACTGTGGCCTTGCAAATGTGATGGGGCCTCCGTAATAAATGCCCGGGCCCAGGCACTGGAACTGAACAGCCTCGGGGTTCCTGTCCGCATTTCAAGCTGGGTTTTCTTGCGTTAAGGAGGGAACGCAGGAGGCAACAATGAGAAAGATGTCTGGTATTTCTGCAGCCCCTTAACATCCCTTTGTCAAGCTCATGCAACATCCTGGAGTCTTTGCCCTGGCGGTTCTACCACTCTTATTCTCATCCTAGTTGAGTACCTACCTCTGAAGCCAGTGGGCTGGATTTGGTAGGCGTCTGCTCCTGCCGCTAGAGTAGCTTCAGTCTAGGATTCACACAACCCCTGGGAGATAGATCAGCAAAGTCTGATTGCTGTTCCTGTCAGCACCCCTTCCTCTCAACCTGATCCTTCAGACATGGGCTTCACTGGGCAGAAGCTGAGAGGCTGTATCTCTGTTGTTGGTTATTGCTGTTTCAGGAAAAGTGGCAGAATACAACAGACAGGGTTGTGATGAGACGGCGGATGGCTTCAGACAGTAACATTGCAACTAGGGACCTGGACTGGCAGCCCTTGCCTTAAAAAGATGCATTGTAGACTGCATTAAGCCTTTTTCGGCTTTACAAAAAAAGGGGAAAAAGTTACAGTTTCTTCTAGAAGGTTTAGGATTGAAATCCTGGTGAGGTTCTTGTAGTTCTTTCTAGTGGAAAGCCAACATCCACATCTAGTTCTTGAGCTTTACTAGTCTGACGTGTTTGGCAGCAGCAATATTCAGCTACAGAGGGTGAGACTGAATTGCTTTGTAATCCCTTTGCTATGGAGTAAACTAGATCTTTCTGTCGGCATAATAAACTCCCCTGGACTGTAAATGGTAATCGCTGTCTTTCCTCTAGATAATATGCACTGTTCCAAGAGCTCTAGTCTTTGTTTTTGGAAAGGGATCAGGTGTTAACGCTACAAAAAGAAATCAGGACACAGCAGCTGGATTTCAAGTTCCCATCTTCCCAGGAGTTTTCTGTCTTCCCTATCCTGCTCTGTACATGGATCTGCATCCAAATATTTTTCCACATCCAGAATTTCTGCCGACTTCCCAAAGCCCGAAACCATGGCTGCTTTTTATAGCAATTAAACGTGCAATTTTAAACGATATTCTGGAGACTACGGCCAGGCAGACAATTCATGATGAGTAGCTGATTTTCACCTTTCTTGGCTTTCTTAGTCTCTTTGCAAACAGCCTCAGGAGGGAACAGGATTTTTCTCCAATTGTATTCATTCAAAGTAATTCACCAAATCAATCCTATGAATAAATCCTGGCCTGTTGTGAGTATTTTAATGTGAATTTTGGCCATTGGAGCTGTTTTGATTGGACACACTTGTCTGATGCTCTTGCCCCTTGTCTGGATGATCCAAAGCTCTGAAAGGTCAAATCTCTAGGGCAAATACTCAGTTTCATCTTGCCTATGTGTTTCCCATGACAATCTGCCAGTAGCTGCTCAGAATTGGCCGTTCCCATGACCGTTCCCACCAGCCAGCTTGTTCCTTCGACTCCGTGAAGAAAGCAACCATGCAACGTTCTCATCACAGGGACATTAAATGCCAGATGTTGATAGAAATATTATCTTGCTGCAGCCCCCTGGCTCTTGGCCCTGACCTCCTGCTAAAGCATCCCCATTACGTTGTGTTTTTAGTCCTGCAGCCAGGGTTGCACATGCCCATTTGTGCGGTACCAGGCATAGGAGAAGAGAGGGGGTTTCTCTGTCCCCGTTGCAGTGCACAACTTGTGTTTGGAAACATGGAGTTGGATCAGAAATGCCCAAAGCCAGAGGTAGGTGATTATTTCGGGCGAAGGGCTGCTTACTGAGTTTTGGCAAGACATCGAGGGCCACATGACAGGCAGCCAGAGGCAGATAAATATTAATTTTCTAAATTTTTTAGGGGCCCCGCAGGCCAGATAGAATGGCCTGGAGGGCCGCTTCTGACCTGTGGTCTGCATTTTGCCCACCCCTGCCCAAAGCAGATATTACTTGAGCACACTGTGGATTGCCCGCAGCTAAATATTCAGTGCAAAATGGGATTCTGTTTTCCACCAGCTTGTGCTGCAAGGGCGGCCTTGTCTCCAAAAAACTGAGCAACAGTTTGGCTGCCGGTGTGGCCAGACCGTTCCTGCCCATGCTAACTAACTGCCTGACTAGTTCCTTGCAGTTCCCTGTTTGTTTTTATCCATCTGTTGTCTCCTGACTTTGACATAGATTACAAGATCCTTGGGGAGGACCCAGCTTTGCATTCCAGATAGCAAGCCATAACAGAAGACAATCACGTCTGTTGCAGAATAGTGTATGGGTGGGACGTTATTCAAGCATATTCCATAGGTGAATTACCCCATATAGAATCCTAGAAAATCAGGACTGGAAGGGGACTCAAGAAGGCATCTGCTCTATCCCTGTCCAAGCCCCAAGACCTTTGGAATAGCCCCATGGATGACTGAACAAGAAAGAATTGATTCTTGGCTTGTCTCCTCCTCTGGAAAGTGCAAGCCTTTGCTATTTGGGCAGGAAGGACTTGAAGAGGGTGGGGGGGCAGTGAGAGGGCTGAGCTCCTTTTCTGCCTGGGGAGAAAATGGGATAGAGTTGCGGGGGGGAGAGCAAGTGGTCCATGCAAGAAAGAAGAGGGAGTTAGGCATGATAGAATGAGACTGAGAAAGTGGATGATAGGAGGAAGAGCAGAAGAAAGAAAGGAAAAGAAAGCAAAAAAAAAACAAAACCTGGGAGGGCTAAAGAGAATGAACTAAGAGGATCCCACATGGCGCGGCACGACAGCAAGCTTGTAAAGTTCAGCGCTCTGAGAAGGCAGGAGTTCTTAAATCAGGCCCAAGTAATCAACACAACTAGCCTGGGGACAGAGAAGAAAGGTGCTGGCTGGAGATAGCTGAGATTAATGGGGTTTCAGTTTAAGCCAGCCTGCTGTTCCCCCAGCCCGGGGACACGACACAGCAGGGCAGTGCCTTCCCTCCCTTTATTTATTTATTTTGTGTGTGCACACGTGTGTGTGTGCATGTGTGGATGTGTGTTTAAAAAAAAAATCTAACAAATTTCTAACCCATATAAATCCAATTACCCGTGTTTTGCCTGCAGGGTGCGAGGGAGATTAATGTTAGTATTTTGGCAGGAATGTAAAAAGAAATAGGTGGTAATAACAATGAAGGCTCATAAAAAGGAGCCGATAGCCGAGTCTGTGCCTGGGAACCTGGCTGTAATTCTCATGGGCATTTGCCATCAGTCTGTGCCAGGGCCCTTTTCTCCTGCACAGGGGTACAAAAGAGCCAGGAGTGCTTCCTGGGCCTTGGACCAGCTCATCCTGAAATGGATGCTGCCAGGGTAGTGGCACTGTGAGTCGGATAAACGTGTACTGCAAAAGCATCTTCCCTTTGAAGACCACGCGGTGCTTTGCAGATATTCAGTGCTAAGCCCCACATGAGCCTCAGGAGTCCAACAGCATTACACCAGTTTCACAGGAAGGAAGTGGAGTGCTTGATTACTGGTTTCTTAGAAGGTCAGGAGTATCTCAGCTTCTGCTGAACTCGAGAGCTGCAGTTTCTCGTTACGCTGCAAAATCTGGCTCAGGTTGAGTTGGCCCAAGTTTGTTAAAAATGCTTACGGCCAACTGAGAAGGGGCATTTGAACTGTAGTCTTCTGGTCAAACTGCATTCTGGACACAGCATCTGTCCTGGGAAGACTGCAGCAGGGCTCACATCTGTGTCACTGTCACTGCACCTCCTCTCCACTGTGGCCTCCATTCTGCATTGTCTCCTCCTGCCTCTCCCATCCCTTCCCTACAGCATTGCAAACCTGAATGCGTATGAGGTGTCTTTGCTGCAAATTTCACCCGGGTGATAGATTAGCCATGCCTAAGGCAATGTCGAGAGACATGGAGAGAGCAAAGCAATGTAGCTGCAGGCCAAAGGCATACCTGACATATTGTGTGTTCCCTGCTAATACATTCCCCTGTGTTACACTAGGATCCTGGATCATATCCTGTGGTCCTTTGCAATGCAGTATACTGAGATACTCCATAATTATTTCCCAGTCAACTGTGGGAGAATTTGTCTGCTCTTTTGGATAGAGGGAACTGTGGGAAAGTATTGGAGGACTCAATGTGGTTTAGCTTTACATCCTTGCTGCAAAATGGGTGGGTCGCCAGCTCAAGCGAAAGCTATGTCAGCCCTTAGCAGCCAACCAGCTTCATTGTGAGCACTGGTAAACTTGTTAAGGTTTTGTGTGTGAATGGGAAGAGGGTTTATTAGCGACAGGCAAAAGAGACCGAGCAGGGTTTGCTGTGAAGAGGTGCCCGTACTTGCAGTGTCAGCAATGTGGTGTCTCAGTATTAAGCTTCAGAGGCAAGAAACGCAAACTCTGGCTTTGCTGCTTCAGGCTCTGTGTCATAGCTCCCAGGGTATCTGCAGGACACCAAATGCTCAGTTCAGGTATCTTAAATTTGTTTCTGTCCTTTACATCCCTTCAATAACTGCTTCAGCCCAGTGTGCAAAATCCCTTGCCGCATCCCCAGTAATCACCCCAGCTCATATATTAATCACATCCCAGATAATGCGTCCCCATAACAGTATCCACGCTCTCTGCTTCGCTCTGCACCCGGCTCCTTGCTCTCCGTTTATTACCACGGCGCGTTTTATAACCTGCTTTATCAGATGGCTTTTTTTTTTTTAAAGAGCAGAGCCCACAAGCGACTCATCATTTCAGAACCAGGGAGAGAGCCGTTAGCAGAGAGAAGAAAGCTTCCATGCTTATACCTTAAATGAAGAGGCCGCTTTACAGTGTTGTTGCATCTAATTCAATCAAGGCAGTTAAAGCTGAGATTTAAAGTCTTTTGTGCTATCACAGGAGTTGCTCTGATGCAGCAGCAGGTAGAGGAAAAAGACTGAGCCCATTTCCAGGGAGACTTGGAAGTTACTGTAGGAGACAGCCAGGCCCCAGGCTTTTTGCAGCTGTGGCTACATTTGGAAACAGTTAGCATTCACCTCACACAAGATCTCACTTTCCCTCCCCCTCCCTGCTCTTGCTCCTTGTTCACATATATTCCATTAAGTGGAATTGATTAGTTTGGCTTTTTTTTTTCTTTCTTTTTAGTTTTGGTTTTAATTACTAGGTTTAACCACATAATTATTATACCGGCTGGCCCTGACACCATTTGAATCATCCCCACTTCCCTCACACCTGTTGGAGTGTACTGCTTGGACTTAATTAAAGGCAGGGTGCCCCAGCTCACAGAAACAGCAGGGTGAAGTGGAGGCTCCTTGGAGAGGCGACCACTCTGGGAGAAGGGCCTGGTTCATCCCTGGAGTCATTAACTGTAGGGTGAGAGGACTTTATTATGACCATCTTGTTTGGCCTCATGCGCGAGGCAGGGCATAGACATTCATCTGCAGATTCCAGCATTGAGCACAGACTTTCTGACTCTGGTAATGCATGTCTAGTAGAAATAAAGTCTGTTGTGATTCAAAGACATCCAGGGGCAATGAATTTGCTACGTTCCTAAGTGAGCTGGTCCAGTTCTTAACTAGTCTCACACTTAATAACTTGCCTTTCATTTCTACTTTGAATTTGACTTCCATTTGTACTCGCTCTCCACTCTCAGCAGTCCCCTCCTTATGTAGGTATGTTCAGACTAGTATTGAGTGAGTAAGTGATTTCTTTATTTTTAAGTTCAATTGGTTGAGCTCCTTAACCTTCTTACCATCCAGCACATCTGCCAGATCCAGACTCATTCTTGTCGTCCTTCTCATGTGAACTCTCTCCCATTTCTCATCATCCCTTTTCAAAATGTGGATCTTGGGAATGGACATGTAGCAGTCCACGATGCCTTTAGCAATACCATATGCTCGAAAGAGTTAGCTTGAAATGGGTTGCATCATCTTCGGAGCAGTTTTGAATGGGTGGAATATACTTGTCCTCATTTCGGGATTAATATGTCTAACTGCCCCAGTGCATGCAGTTAGTGTAGACAAGGGAAAGCACTTAAGCCAGTTTCCTTTTCAAGCAAGTTATGCCCAGCTGTTGCCAGTTGTGTCTGTCCTTGCCTATAGCGGGGTGCACCTAAGGTGCCTGTTGATATCTGAAATCAGGACTGATGTCAAAGAGACATTGCCAGAGATAATTCTGCTGTTTGATTTTAACTAGCTTTTGGCAAAGCAAAGAGGAAAGATCCCCTGCCCCCCCAAGACTCTCTGTTGGGGTTTGCACCAAGCCCTGTGGAAGGAGGGCTACTTGTGGGGAATGCTCTGCTGAGCGCCCATCTGGATGGCCACACTCAATAAAGTTGCTGGTACTTTATGTTGGGTTTAGAGAATTAAATAAATGTTTGGCACAACTTGGAAACCAACAGGGTTCAGTTAGTAGATGCATCACACCAACTTATAATGCTGACTTGCCAGCTGGACAAGACTCTGCCTGTAGCCTAAACCAGGCACTTCTGTCCCATGGGAACTGCTGGAGGACTTTGTATAACTGCATTGAGTTGTTGCCTGTTCCCCAGAGAAATGTGAGAGTTTCATTGCTCAGCTCTCAATTATAACCATGCTGGAGAGGGAGCACAAAGGGAGTTCATCATAGAGGAACAACTCTGCATTGCCTGGGCTTGTGGGAGAGTAGGAGATGAAGCACTCAACATTCACAGGTCTTTTTCATCTCTAATTTCAGTGCTTCTGCTTTCAGACAGTGCTGCCACTAGAGCTGAAATGCAGCCCAAACAAGAGGCTTAACAAGCCCCGAGAGCTGTCCGGAAAGTTATCCTGACACCAAGTGACAGACACTCAATTGATATCCTCTGGAGACTTTAAACACACTTCTGCTAGGCTTCCAGAGCTGGCTTTGTCTCAGACCTGGAGAATCTGTTATCTGTAGTGATGCCTCCCCTGACATGCCTCATTGCTCATGACGTTTCTCTTTGCTACCTGCTTCAGTGTGCTGGTAAACTCTTTCCAGTGCTGGAAGCCTTTTGAGGTGCCTTTCCTTCCCCATCCAGTTCGCTGCTGATATTTAATGCCTCCTCCTTATTAGTAGGGTCTAGGCATCTTATGAGTGTGCTTACACTGCTCAGGCAGAAGAGGTTTGGCTTAGATAAGGGCCTGAATCCAGGTCTTGGTCATCACGGGTGTGCACAATACACATGGATTTCTGGATAAGCCAAGCCTGCCTTTCTCCCTCCCCCATTAACAGCCCTACCTAACCACCTTCAGTCTGGATGTAGCCACGTGGTCCCACTCGTAGTTTAGGTACAGGTCAGAGAATCTGAACTTCCAGATGCTTTTCTGGACCTGGGAAACTTTTGAGGGTTGCCCATCTGAAACCACTCCTCTGCTCTCAGGATCCAACATAGTACAAAGTCTTTGCATGGACCAGCGTAGCCATTGCTAGACCTGTGAGGACTCTATTGCTGAAGGCCTGCATATGCCACAGTTCTGCTGTGAGACCAACCTGTCAGCCTTTGTACCATAAATAATCCTGCATCTCTTCCTTTCCTGCTTCTCTCCACTGTCTTTGCATCCGTCCAAGGGGTGGAGACTCTCTCCAGAATACACACACTTGAGTTGATTGAAATGGTGATATCAAAAATAGGGAAAAAATGAGACCTCATGCAAGTGAAAATACCACTCAAAATGAGGGCCAGAGCATCAATGACCTCCTCTGCTACCCTCCAGTTCATGTACATATCCTTGATCATATGTATATGCGTGTATATCACTGCCCTATCTGGGTGGATGGCTGATCAATCTTCTAGGTCAGCATGGTGTAATACCACCTAAGGCTCTGAAATGTCAAAATATTGGATACTCCTCCCACCGGAAGCATCCCCTGCTCTGAAACAGTCCTGCAGAACTGTTTAATTTGCTCTTTTCCATAGGATTTTTTAATCATCCTGTGAAAGTTAATAGAGAATTCCAACCTCACTGTACTTCTCCTATAGGATGAGTTCAAAAATAATTGTAAGGCTTCCAGCAATAGTACATACTATTTTTTTTTTTTATTATTATTATTATTATTGTTATATCACACCCTACAGAGGCCTATTGACTTCCTCCCAGCACTTTTTATGAGATATTTTTGGGGGGCAGGTGTGACAAGATCTTAGGACCATGTTTGTGACCAGAAAAGCCAGATTTGTTTTGCTGTGAGGTTCGTGCAGGCTGCTGCTGCCCAGAACAGGAGCACTTGGCCCAGGGCTCACTGCCATATTGAAGAGCCCTGCTTACACCTCATACAGACCCATTAGCATGAGGGGGATGGTCTTTAGCGAGAGCTGGGCCAGCCCAGACTATGAACATTGAAGGAGCAGAGACACAGAGATGCAAGCAGAGCATTTCCCTTGATTTTACTTTTATGGCCCAGGTAAATCAATGGCCAGGGCAGCCTGTCTGCAGAAATCTCCTCCCTAAAAAAAAGTTTCCCTGTCTTTGTATTGGTACATGGATTCCTCTCGCTGTGCACTAATTGATATACTAGGACAGCATTCAGAGTCTTCCTTCTTTCCCTCTCCCACTTCCCTCATTGCTTCGTGTCCTGATTAGAAACTATACTCCAAAAAGTATCATTATATATTGCATTTATGTCGGTCTTGGAACAAGCACCCTGAAAAGCTCTCCATCCTGACCAGTAATATCAGGTCCTTTTCCAGTCCTTCGTCTCCCCAACCCAGCTGGGGGGTACCCTCTTGTTATTCCAGTTTGGCCCAGCCCCTGCCGTCGGCTTTGCATAATCACCACCCCTGTGCCTCCAGCATGTCCTGCTTTTCCAAACCCACCCCACCCAGAGCTTTACTCATGCACTCATCATCCTAAGCTGCAGCACCCCATGGTAGTCTATGGCTCCCCCAACACAGCTGTACCATACTCACAACAAAGACCACTGCCTGCTGTTTTGAGTACTGGTCTTCATCTCAGCTCTTCAAATATACCTAGATGCTGAGCTGAGTCATGACCTCCTCTACTCTGGCCACGTACCTCAGTCTTGTCCTGCCCTTTCCAAAGCCCCTGCTAGCACAGACCTTGCAGCTGCTTCTGGAAGATGATATTGGATTCAGCAGGACACTGCCAAGCTCACCATCTCAGCACCTCATTTTCATTCAAAAGACAGTTTTCCCTTCAGCTTCAGACCTGTGGATTCTTGCCCCTGCCCCTCCTTTCTGTTCACTTTTTGCAAACAGTGGCCATGTCTACACGTGCATTTATGCTGACATAAATTTTCAGCTCAGTAAGTTACTGCGCACTAAGTGGGAATAGGCTGGCATCTACACATGCAAGCGTTAAAGCACATTAATGCTGTGTGTGGACTGACTTGGGACTGAAGTTAGTCCCAAGTCAGTCCAAACGCACAGTGTTACAGTGGAGTAAGTGCACAGTAACTAATCGGGTGTAAATGTGATACCTGCATGCGCAGGTATTAAGTTTATGCTCAAGTTGGCATACACCACCATATTTACTGTGCAGTACGGACATGCACATATAGACACACATCCAGACTGTGCAGGAATTTCGGTTACTGCATAGTAAATGAGCACGTGTAGATGCACTAAGCAAGGCCCAGTTCTATGACTTACTGAGCAAACTCCTCTCTTATTGACTTGAGTGGCAGGCTCAGCACCTTTCTGAAGGCCTCTGTCCCTCAAAGGATGAGGTCCCTATTGAGCCTGACAAGGAGGGAAGCCAGTCGTGTGCGCCTGGCCTGAACCATGAGCGGATGTGGTATTCCCTGCCTCTCTGGTAAAGGGCTGACAGGGCTCTGCTGGGCTTGGTAACATCATTTGACATTTATTGATTCCTTTTGTTTATTATTTAGAGGTAAATCACTGCAGACTTTAGTTCGTGCATGTCTTTTCTGATCAGCTGGTTTGCTACGGTTATGATGCCCTGTAGGGTTATCAGAATCTCAGCAGGCTGCTGGTGCTGGGGTAGATTGAGCATCCCTTTATAGCCAGAAATGCAGGCTTCCTGAAGAGACTCACACAAGCAGTGCAATGGGGAACAGAGGCATCATTTCAAATACCGAGAGACCAAAAATCCCATTCCTTCTGCTAAAAATAAACCTTGTTGTCTCTGAGCCCTTTTACCATTGGTGAGCGAAGAGGGGGTAGGGGGGTGGTAGTATTGGGTCAGACCTAGACTGTGCTGTAGTTGGGTCAAAATTAGAAGATGTATCTAAGCCCACAGGATCTTTGGAGAAGTTCTGATCTAGGTAAGAATTTCATCTCTAGGACTCCTCTTTGAAAGGGAAAAAAGAAAGATCCAAAGCTGAATGTAGTAACTCAATTGTCTTGAAAAGTAATAACGTTCAGTGCTGTCTTTTCATCTCAGTCTCATCTCTGGTTCACACAACAAACATGAACATTTGATATCAATTCTCATAGTGTTTGCACCCCTTGATTTTTCAACTGACCCCAAAGTCTCCTGTCAAAAGTTGCATGTGCATTGAAATTGCACTAACCTTTAAATTAGCAATTTGTTCAGTATGAAGCCATAAATCAGGTTGGGTCTACTCAGAAGGTTTGCAAATGTTAGCACATCTTGGAGGAACATGGTCTGAATCTCTGGTTCATACTGCAGCCTGAAATCAGCCACATTTTACATAGCTTGGGGTTTCATTGTGAGCATTACATGCCTCTGGCCTTTTCTTCCATGTCAGGTGCTGTGCCTCAAATCACCAGCACTGTCCCATTAATACACTTGATGCTAGTGCTTAGTGTTTGCACCCTGTTTAGTGTTCAGGTGTAGCTGGGTGTCATCACAGAACAAGAGGGAAGCTGTGGAGACAGTGATGTCATTTGATTACTGGCTCTGTCCTCTTCTACTGACTCCCTTTATGACCTTTGGCAAGTCCCTTTTCCTCTTGCTGCTTTGGTGTCCATATTTGAAAAAGTGGTCTGAGATCCCTGTATGAACTGTGATACGAAAGGGTATGGTTGTTGTTGTGGTGAGTCAGGATGGGATTGTGAAAGAGCCAAAGGGAGTATGGTGTGTGACTGTCACTGAAATTCAATGGAAAAGAGTACTTAACTCCTGTGAGTTCACTGGAGACTCTTGTCCTTGAAGACCTCTGGTGCTACTGAAAAATGACTGGCTGGTGGATTAGTAGCATTGTCTGTTTAACTACAGAATCAGCACAGACATCTTTGCAAACTTCACTTGCCCACTACAGTGTGCCTCACCTCTCCAGGACTTGGAGGTGGGTTCACTTTCCATGTACCACTGAGTCCCTGGCTGCCCAACCGAGATGGCCATGTGCTGCCATTTGTACTTGGGCCTTTCTGATGTAGATGCCTGGTCACTAGGCCCTGGACTGAGCCCACATGTCCTGTGTCACACAGACCCTGAAAGCAAGGACAGCCGAGACTTCTGGAGCTCAGCACCTACCATGGAGGAGAAGCATATCCCAAAAAACCATGGCTCAGATGTCACCCTTCAGAAAATCAGGGCATTTCTGTGAAGGTGCCTAAATATCAGTGCTTAGCTGTCCAACTTTTTGTACTCAGCTGACCCTGGCCTTTCAGGTGGGGCTTTTGATTCCCACTGAATTCACAAGGGAAGGGTAGGGTGGAATCGTTGACTTTAAGGGGACCATAGAGAGTCCTGCGACAGATACTCTTTAAACCCTATCAGGAACTTATGTTTAAGAACGATAATTTTATGTTCAGCACAAGTTAAATAATATAAGAAAAAGCTGTGTGGTAGGTATTAAAGTTTAACAACTCTGTATATCTATTACCTAGTTGTTAAATCTTTATATGCCTTAAATAATCAATTGATATTTAATTAGCATACAGTACAATTACCGCCTTCCTAAATCTATAATGATAAACCAAGTTGCAAGTTATTGGATGTTAATTACTAGCTGATGATTAGAAACAGCTATAGACATTTACCAGCCTCATCCTAGATATAATACGGCGTGTCCATTGCGCACTGCAGAGCTAAACTGCACTTGCTGTGTCTTAATAATCAATGGGTGTTTAACATGCAATATTTGTCTAATTAGCTCCAAATTAAATCCTCATTGACAACACTTCAGGGCTAGAGATCTGCATCAAATATGATAGATTAGACACAGGAGGCCTGCTACTGCTAGCTGAAGATGTGCGTCATCTGCCACGCCTGCCATGGGTGGTACGTGCCTCCTTTCATGCCTGTCTTGTCCAAAGGAGGACTGACTGATGTCTGGGTTTTGGTGGAAGCGCTGGATTCAAGTCCTTGGAGAAGAGAGGCTTCTCTTTGTTTGAAAAATAGGGATAACATGGGCAGGCTCAGCCTGGATCTGGAAGCACCATTTCTGGGGCTTGAGAAGAGAGTTTAGTTTCTGTGACCCCGTCATTTCTGCATTCTGAGGATGCTGATTAGGACGGGAGTGTCGTTAATGCCGGCAGTGTTCGTGGTTGTCGCAGCATGTGAATGCTTGTCCTCTGCGAACTGGAGTGAGAGCCATGAGAGTGATTTCGTGGAGGTTTCCCAACCATTGGTACGTAGTAATTCAAAGTCACTTGTGGCCTGGTTGGATATGAAGCGGCAGCTTGAAGGCAGAAGCCTCAGAGAACCTCTCAGCAATGACCCAAGACAGTGATTTTCAACCTATGGTCCATGGACCCCTAGCGGTCTGCAGATTATATCTAAGGGGTCCATGAATGATGGCTATGATCAATCAGAAGTATGCAAATACCCACACTTATAATTCAAAGTGGTCTTTACCTCTATTCAAAAATTTTTAGAGGTATGCAAATGAAAAAAGGTGGAAAACCACCGTCTTAAAGAAATCCAGTTCCATTGGATGATTCCTTGCTGTCTTTCTCCTTGGCAGCCCTCTAAACACAGTTATGCAGAGGCAATACTGATGTCCTGACACCGCACATGCTTAGGTTCTCTTGTCACATGCGCACATCCAAGCACACACCCACACCCATCCTGCTCCCCCTCTATTCAAAACCCATCTGTTTAACAAGACTCATGAGGAAGACGTTTCTGCCTCTCTTCTTTATTCAGCTCTGACCAGTGCACCTGCATTAGGGTCTGCTTGGTGGTGTGTAGCATGTTGTGTACTGGTGCCAGCTGGGTGGTGACCCTCAGGGTGTGCCTGCGTATCAAGGTGCATCCTTTCCTGACCTGAGCTTTCAGGTATGGTTGGAGGAGCAGCACTTGGCGGACATCCCCACTGCCGGCTGGTCATGACAGCAGCAGAGTGCCCGAGCTCCTGTTTGGAGCAGGGGACTCTGCGCTTTTCTGGCTGGCTTCACCGAGGATGCCCCAGACTGTTCAGCTGGTGAGGCCTGAAGTCAAACTGCAGGCTGGAGACCGGGGTAATGTAGCAGAGCCAGATATTTAAAATGACATGGGACTTTTCCTTGCAGGGCGGAGTGGGTAGAAGTGGCTCAGTAGCAGAGTATCAGAACTGAACTATCTTTCTGGCACCACTGGTTCAAATCCCCAGGGTGGGCAGCTCAACCCCTCATCTGCCTAGACCATATCGATCAAGTTTTTGTTCTGGCACTTGCGTGTGTTGGGCACTTCAGGTGAGCTGATAGCAGAAGTGGTTCTGGTTACCGCACGTGGACTGTAGAGAGCTGCAGGAGTTCGGTGCACGCGGGAAGGTTTGCCCAGCTGTCACTGGCTGCAGTTGATGCTTTCCTTCCTTGTGTGCTGGCTGCCAGCCCAAAGGCAGAGACGGTTCGATCACAAAGCTGCTTAGCGTGCATGGAGGGCCATGCCTTCCACTGAGGTGCATCAGAGCTCCCGCCTCGACACCTGAAAAACTCTGCTAACTTTCACCCGCCGTGCATCTGCCTGCACTGTGCCACCAAACCCAGGATCCTGCTAACATGGAAGATGCAAGAGGAATTTGAAGTCCTCAGTTAGCTGAGAGCAGATGCCATTTGATGCAGGTTAGATAACAGAGAAAGCATGCGGCAGAGGTTTTGGAAGTAGGAGGATGCGGGTTTAGGCTTTGCCTGGGCTGGGGTTTAATTCTTGGCTCTGCCACAGACTCAGAGGTTTCACAGAAGTTTAGGGCTGGAAGGGACATCATGAGATTGTTAGGTCCAGCCCCACTGCTCTGGGCAGGAAAGACCCCTGGGGTCGAATAACCCCAGCAAAGCGTGCATTCAGTCCCCTTTTGAAGATCTCCAAGAATTTGCCTATTCTGCAAGGAACCACTCCGCTGGGAGTCTATTCCAGGCCTGCACCACCCCGCTGGGTCTGGTCACATGAACCATGAAGAAGTGCTTTTCTTATATCCAGTCTGAAACCTTCTTCTAGGAGTTTATACCTTTTGCTTCTGGTTTTCCCCAGGGGTGCTTTGGTGAATAGTTGTTTGCCTGGCCCCTGAGGCTCTCCCCTGATATATTTGTAACCGGCCACCAAATCCCCCTGAAGTCTTCTTTCCATGCCGAGCAGACCCATATCTGTCAGCCTTCCCTCATATGGCTTGCTCTTCAGGCCTCTGATCATACACATGGCTCTTCTCTGGACTCTCTCAAGCTTCTTCACATCCTTCTTGAAGTGCGGTGCTCAGAACTGGACGCAGTCCTTGAGCTGCGGCTGACTCAGTGTATGACCTTGAATGACTTCACTTCTCTGCACCTCTGTTTCTCATCTTTAAAATGGGAGAGGATAACTGTGCTTTTTTTCTACTGGGCTACTCGGCTTCAAGGCAGAGAGAGTCTCTGTGTGTGCGCAGAACACCGAGAACAAATGGGGCTGTAACCTGGGTTTGGGACAACTAGGGTTATATAGTTTACATACTGCCAAAAAGCAGAATGGACGAAGCGTTTGTTGAGGAGAGAGTCTTGTATGGGAGCATCTACCCCCAGTCCTTACAGAACAAAGGTAATCCAGGACAAACATTTGTTATTGGGGTAGCTAAAACATGTTGGGCACCTTTAATCTGACCTTGATACCAAGGATGCAAGGGCTGGGTTGCATAAGGCAGATCTGGAGGCAAGAGCCCTCTGGATTTTGCACAGGGCTTGCAGCACATGGAAGAGAAATCCCTGTGCTGGGCGGGCTGGGGGAAGCAATCTCACTGCAGTTTGTCAGCGAACGTGGAAGCTGTTTTGAGAGCAGTGGGATGGATTGGATGGCCTCTGGCTCTTTCTGAGAATCAGCTTGTCCTTCACACTCAGCGTGGATGTAATTAACTGCACTGATGGGATGTTATGCCAACAGCAAAGCAGAAAACACCAGAAAATGAGTCAGAAAGGATACAGGGCCATTCAGAGGAAGGGTATGAGGCGGGGGAGAGGAGGCGGACGGCTGTGCCACGCTGCTCACCTCTTGCTGCACAACGTATGTATTGACATCAGCTCCCCCCCACCCACTTTACTGCCCACCTCTGAGAGGGTGAGCTTGAGGGACACCATGGGGATGGGGGGAAGCTCAGGAATGGCTTTACAGCAGGGATTGAGATGTGTTTGCTCTTAGCTCTTGCTTGCTTTACCTCTCTTCTTGGTGGTCAGGGTGGAGGGACGAGGGCTGTGCTGGGTGGTACTTTCTCTCAAGGGTATTTACCACTCATTTGCAAATGGTTTTATGCGAGATTGTTCCAGGTTGTGCAGCCTGATGTTCAATGGTGCTGGCCACCCATGGCTGATGTTGGTGGTTTTGATTCATGTTACGGGTGTGCCTAGGATGCCTGGTTAATGACCTGGCCCTGTGGTGCAAGGTGCTTCACAGACAAGCAGCAAAGACAGCCCCTGCCCTAGAGAGTCCAATAGGAGCAGCACCGAAACATGTGCATGCATCCTATGAATACCAATGGGACCTATTAATACCAGTGAGTTTTGTAGTTATTCAATACCTGTCTAAAATGAAGCATATGCTTAAGTCAGGATTCTCAACCAGGGTGCCATGGGACCCTGGGGGGTCTTGAGACCCTTTCAGGTATGCTGCAGGGTGCCATGCAGCATTAGTACTGGTAGGTGTACAGGCATGATTTATGACATAAACCCAGAGATTTCCAATAGGAATCCACAGTGTTAAAAATATTCTCACCTGTTGTCATCTTCATGAGTTCTCAGCAACAGAAACATTTCTTTAGTATTTTTTTCTGTAACCAAAACACAAGTGAAAATTGAGAGCTGGCATTGTTGGGGAGGGGAGCAAGGGTTGAGTCTAATGAGCTTGAAAACCACAGGCTTAAAGCATTGCCCTGAATAAGGATGGACTTAAGCAAGCACTTTCCTAGTTCACAGCCTGCCTGATCTCCTACTGTCAAGGTCAGTGGAAGCTGTGTCTTTAGTGCATTTGAAGTCCTGTCTTGGGGTTTCAGTGCTTGGCTGGAGATCATCCTATGTAAGCAAAGGGCCAGATTCTTATGACCTTCCTGTAGGCCAAAGCTTACCTTCCTTCAGGGGCAGTCTCCTGACTTAAAGGGGTCACAGACCACAGGGGAGACAGTCGGAAGCTAAACAAATATTGGACCTGACTCCAGAAGCTCTGCTCCGGCTTGGTGCAGAGTGCCCTCCTTTTGCATGGATATCCATAGATGCTCAGCACCCCACAGGCTTAGAAATGAGAGAAGGAAAGATGGAAAATTACTTCCAATTAGCAATTGAAATTGTTCTTTTAAGAATTTGCCTATTCTGCAAGGAACATTTAGTAATTGATAGCAATTTCTAGTAATTAAATACAAATTAATTCATGTTACCGAGGAGCAGTTTATTTATGGCTCTGTATTTATGGGTACTCCCCCTCCTTAAAAATATCATCATTGCTTTTGATAAGTAATTAGAGTTTACTAAATAATTTCCCAATGTAGGTATGAATTTTAAGTAATTCTTAGCACAGAGCGCGCATTTCATTGTATCAGAGTGCGGGTTTCTCTCTCTTTATACTGCAGCAGCTCCCAGAGGCTGCAGTAGGCAGTGCCCCAAAGTGTTCAAAGTGTTTGCTATATCCCTGCCATCTCCAGGGCTCTCCTGTAAGTGCTTCGACAAGTGCTCCAATTCCCCGTGGCCCTGCCTGCTGTGCAGTCGATGGCTCCAGTATGGTGTGGGCATAAAACACTCACTAGCCAGACCCACAGCTTGCACTTGCTTTGCCCGAGAGTGAATGAATTTCTATTATATGGGGAAAAGGTGAATCCAGACTTGCCGGTCCCAGATATTTAGAAATCATGACCTGGGCCACCAAAATTCATGACCTTAGCATAAACATTGTGAGATGGTTCTCTTTTATGGGTATTTTTACTTATTTTCCACTTCTAACACTTTAAGGGTTACCTTGGGGTTATGTTGTCATGGACCTTTAGGACAATTTATGTATAAACCAGGGAATACTGACATCCACCTTACCAGGGACATTTGTAAGGGAGTAAATGAAAGTGCTTCATTGTCCTTTCTCTTCTAGTGTCTATGGGTGAAATTCACCCCTGCACAAGGCACAAATACAAGGATGTACGTAAGGGATCTCCATCCTGTGGGTCTGATGCTAGCAGCCTGCACAGAGCAGGATCTTGCCGTTACTGCACATGCCAAAATGTGCTTTGCAGACTGTGAGTCTTCAGCCCTTTCTAATCATCTGAGCAGACACATTTGTGTCTGCTCCTGTCCCTCCTTTTAGTGGGACCACAGCTCCCCTCCCCCCACTGTGTTTTCTTTTTTTTCCCCGAAGGAGTCGCCTGGTTTTTGCAAGTCCATGCACACAGCCTGTTCTAGTTTGTTTCCGGCTTCATTACTGATCCTGATTAAATGGCAGTTGTACAGCTAAAGAAACACAAAAGGACTTTTGCAAGCCTTGGAGGCCTTGGATACAAGGAGATAGATGCCTGAGGAATCTAGAGAGACAGACAGATGGAATTGGTTGGTGCTGAACAGTAATGAGACTTAGTCCTTCAAAGCAGGTCCCAGCCTAGGGTCTCCAAGTGCCTGGCACACTCCCACCAGGGAGTGCAGATTTCAGGCACTAATCAGGGACCTCCAGAGACCCTTCATCCCAGCTTCAGTGTGCCTCAGCCTGGAGGAGGCTCCTGCTGAAAAAGAGGAGGGGTATGTGAGACTGTGCAAGCCCTAGGAGGGGAAACCTGAAAGGTCTGATCCCACAGAGCTGCCCTCTGCACCAGATGGAGCAAGGAGGGAGACGTGTGTCCCCGGAGCTGCCAATTTTGGGCTAGACTATGGGGCCCAGAGCCTAGAACAGCGATTCTCAGCCAAGCCACAAGATTCTTTTAGGTGACTGTGCAATATTAGCACTGCCAGTTGTGCAAATGCCTGCGTGAGGTTCACAAGCTCAACCCAGAGAGTTCATATAGAAATCCATAGTGTCAAATCCATTGTGATCTGTCTGAGTTCTTTGCAACAGAAGAATGGTTTTATAATTTTTCTGTAGTCAAAAAAACAAGTGGAAGCTAAGAGCTGGCATATTCTGAGGGGTGCCTTTACAAAGCCTGGGAACCACTGGCCTAGGGGATAATGTAAAGCAGGCACTAGAGTAAGGCTGAGTTGTGTGGCCATTTTCAGCTACATGGGCAGAAGGTAGCTCTGAAGATTTGTAGTAGCAACAGACAAAGAGCCTGGCTCTGGGGGCTTCCCCAAATAAAATGTGAGCTCTGAAGCATTGGTGTTTGTCCATCCTTTTGCCCCCCCAGTGCATGGGCAGTCTTGGCTGGCACATGCCAGAGCTGCAGTTTTTGTACTGTTGTTCCCACACTGGCACGACAAAATCCCCACCTGTCTGCACACAGCAAAGTGTCTGTGTTTCATTTCCACTCGAGTCCTGTGATCTGAGCTCTCTCAGATGTATGCTTCCATGTCTGGACATGAAGAGCTAAGAGACTGTCAAGAAGTTAGCTGCAGTCTCCTTGGGCTCTGCTCCCCTTCCAGCAACTGCATGCTCCAAGGCTCTTGCCTGTGTGATGAACTTCCCATCCAGAAAGTTGCTGCCTCTGTAAAGCTTTAGGACTCAGCTAGGGTTTTGAGCTGGTTGAATGCCCTGTGAGCCCAGTGACAAGGGAAAGCAAGGCAGCTGCTCCAGTTTCTGCTGCCAGCAAAAGTTCTCTCTTCTTTGGTTACACGGTCAAACATCTGCAGGCTTAAAGGGACCCAGGCCGCCGGTTAGGCCCGATACAGAAATGCTTTATATACAAAACACTTTGTATGAATATAAATGCATCTTTAAATGCATTTCAGATGCTGCTTGCTTGTATACATTCCCTGCAACATTTACAACCTGAACTGAGTGGCAGTTATTGGGGGAAGTTTCCTTGACCTGTGCTATGCTGAAGGTTAGACTAGTTGATCATAATGGCCTTTCTGGCAATCTGTGACTCCATAAAGCAGAAATGGTGATGGTGGATCCACTGCGTGGCAGTTTTCTGTAGTGCAACTTTTTAAACCCAGCCATATCCTCATAGTGCTTTCTACCCCAGGGCTGTGCAACTAGCAGCCCACAAGGGGTTAACGTGTGGCCCCTGTGCTCCAGCACTACTGCCCCTGTTACTCTGGCTGCAGGAGCAGCTGGGGTCTTGGGGATCCGCCTCCCTCCCCAGGCTTCCACTGCATGCCACAGCTGCCAGGGAGGGCGACTGTACAGTGCAGCCTGCAGTGTCAGGGGAGCCAGCAGCCTGGAGCACCTTTGCGGCATGGTACCACGTGCCATGCAGTGTGGGAGGGGACGGGTTGCAATGTACACGTGCAGTATACAGCCTAGGGGGCCCATGGGGCCTCTGTCAGTGTGGAACAAGGGATATGTGGCCCATGGTTTCTAAGAAGCTGGACAGCTCTTTTCTAGCCAGTGGGTTCCCCTTTCTTGCATTGGGCTTAATGGCTAAAGTGGCTCAGAAAAAAACAAACCAAACCCACAAACCAGCACCTGAACTGGCTGCAAACCTGGCAGATCCCACAGCTAAACTACTTAGGTCAAAACCTCTCCTCTTTTATTGCTGTCTTCCTGACAGGCACTTGTGCCTCTGCCAAATAAAAATGCCATGTGTGGAGCCAGTTACAAACATCAATTAGCTTTAAAACAATTATTATTTTTGAAATGGCATTATATAAATGCAATAACACAACACAATAATCCAAAGTTATTTAACAGAGCATTTACCATGAAAACAGTCATTACTCTTTAAGCACTGCTGACTATACAAGCCTCTTAATGTTAAATGGCAAGTGAGGCAAAAGCAGTGCAGTCAGAAATGCCATGTTCCCCCGAATACATTAGAGATGCTGTCTCTGGGAAGTGCCCTGCCCTACTGAATGCCATTTCTCTGGCATTTCCCAAGGCCAGGAAGCTCTTGAATGCAGAAGGAGCTGTCACCACTGCCAGTAGCACCAGGGCCACTGGCGAACCTGCTGGACTTGGCTTGCGTATCTGCTGGGAGCTGCAGCCTCTGTTTCACAGGCGTGAAGGGAAGCAGGAGTCCCGCAGTCCCAGCACTGATTGCCATGACCCTTCTATAGCTCTCAGTTGAGCAGGGTGGCCCACTTACTACTTTAATGGCCCGCTTGAAAGGATCATATCAGCATGGTGCAGGTGTTTTTTTAGGGGGTTGCCATTCCTCTTTGTTAGTGTTACACCCCACTTCTGCCTCATTCAGCCCCCCATGATGGATTTGGGTTTGAGCTGATGGGTGGAACAGGTAGTCAGGTGGTAGCTCAGGATTAGGACTTCTCATCATGGGGAGAAGAGAAGAGACATGTAGAGAGGGTCAAAGACAGCAAGGGAAAAGGCTTGCCAGGTGGACAGGTGTGGCTAGAGCTACGTACAGTGAGGGTCAGAAGTTTGATGAGATGCCAAGGCAGCAAGGCTGCAGGTAGCTGAGCCATGGAAGGGGCTGGAGGAGTGATAGACCTGTGGAAAGCCTGAAAAACTTGGAAGATGCCGAATTCTAGCCGATTTTGGATTTTAAACTTTATTGCGGAACAACAAGGAAGTTTTTTTACCTCCCTGCCTGCCACCTGATACCTCCAGGGTGTTACGAATTATTCTTATAAGCCACGTGCAGTTCGCTCTAGTCTGGGGCAACGATCACACAGAGCATGTATCCAAAGTGAGATACAGAATCTTTATTCGCTGCAGCAAGGTGCCTCCGAGGAGGGACCCTGCCTACCAGATATAATACTATTTTATACTTTGTTTGTACGTCAGCATTAGTTCGTGATTAGCTTGTGCTCATAAAAATACCCGATCATCTGTCAACTAAATCACTATTCTATCCAATCAAGTGGCACAGTGCGCATGAACACCAAAGTTTAACTCTCGTGACTACATGCCCCATATATTCTTGCTAAAATGTATCTTATTTTACAAAAACAATCCTTGTACTGCTTTCAAGGTTCCTCTGTTGACAAGACTCCTCTGTTGACCGGATTCAGCTAGTTTCATATCTTATCAGTAGCCCATACACAGCACCTCTCCTCTCCCAGCCGTCTCGTAAGTGCTGTGTCCGCTTTTATGAAATGGAGGCGAAAGGATAAGGAAATGGCCTCACTTTAGCACTACAAGGCCTTGCTTTAGCCCTACAAGATTCATATACAACAAGGGAAGGAATTCCACCTGATCAACACATCAAAGAGCTACTCAACACAGCTCACAAAGACACTCTCATGGACCCAGAGGGACAGCCTGCCACCTTCAGCTCCCTCTGTGAAAAAATGAAGTTTATTTCCTACCTGTGGGGACTTTTTACCATCTTGTACCATCTACACTTTTCCCAGAGCCTGACGAAGGGACTTTGATCCCGGAAACTTGCAGAAAAGGACAATTTTCTTGCCATTTTCCAGTTGGTCTAATAAAAGGTATTGTTTTGGAACCAAGAGGTCTAATTTTTTATATGTCTGAAAAACTTAGTACACCTTTTGCAGAAACTTTAGGGATCAGTTCCCTGCCTAAACAGCCATTCTGGTCACGTAGCCATCCTTCGCTCAGTCTTGGTACCCACTGCTTCAGATAAACGGGGGGAAGCCTTCTGCACTTTACATGAACTTCCTGCATGTGTGCATGCCTGCTGAGTCTTGTCCTTGTCCCCTGAGGAATCAGGATCCCCATGTACCTGCATTGCTTTCTGTTCTTCAGCTCGCTGTGCTGCACCAAGCTTGGAAAAGTGCTGCTGTGAGGCTGTAGTTCAGAGATGGCAGCAAGGCTGAGCAGAGCCTGTAAAGCCTGGAGCCTGCTGCATGGCTGGGGATGGGTTTTGACTGGATTGCCTCGTGTGTGCATTGTGCCTGTGCTCTGTGATGCTGCAACTTAGCTGTCACCAACAGACTGGTGAGTCAAGGGATTTGCCCGTTGAGCATGCACAGTAGTGTGACAGAGGGTGCGGACAACTAAAGCAATTATACTGGGTTAGATGGGGAAGGGGATACCTACCATACAGCAAGCTGATCCATGGTTACTTTTTTGTGTGTCTGCTCTACTCAGTGGTAAATAGAAGTTAGAGATAGTTAGCCATGTTGATCTGAAGTCAGGCAGAAAGCGGGGTAGATTTGCACCTCTTAGGCCAACTATATCAGATGCACTAGAAGTTAAACAGTGAGACATTACCTGTTTCATTCAGGGGTAAACAACCACGGTTTAGTTTCCACTTAACATGGGATAGCGCAGATACAGGAAACAGTTCCAGCAGAACAGCTAACACCGTTGTTTCAATTTGACACCATTGTTGCACTTGTCCATAGCTGATGCGATTGAATGGTAATGTCACGTTGCTACATGGTGACTCAGAATTGCCACAGTACGACACAACATAAAGTAAGCAGATGTCATGCTATGTCAAGAAGACTTGATTCGTTTGTAAGGGACAGAGCCATCGTATGTAACTGTACAGCCTGGTCCATTCCGGGAACTACTGCACTACAGTTAATAGCAGTAACAGAAATGACAATTGTGAAGCGACACTAATGAAAATCTGAGGTCTTCCACAAAGGAAGGGCCTGCTTACCTGGAGGTTATCAGTAAGATATGAAACCTTTCAGTTTAGGATGTTGGCTGAAATGTTGCTTGGGTCAGTTGCGCTCTGACAACTTCAGAGCCCATGTGAAGTGAGCGGTGCATTTCCCCGTGGCGGGGAACACAGCAGGTAGGCGGCTCACATGTGAACAAATATGCTTAAAGAGCTGAGGTCTGGTCTTGAGGCCAGATTTTGGAAGGGACTCAGTGAACTAAAATACTAGTGGGTCCTGTAGTCAGGGGGCTGAGGCCTTGAAAATCTGGTGACTGATAGCAGCATCAGGGCACAGATGAGGATTTAAACGGCGGCAAATGAATACCACTCCCTTCCCAGACCTGGAGGGATCCTCTTTCAAGCTGGGCTGCTGTTGGGGTGGCATGAGGGAAACAGGCACTTCTGCTTCTGAAACTACCCCTGCACACGAAACAGAGAGCCCCAGGATGTCTAGCATGTCCTGGGTTTATGGAGATAGCTGGCCAATTCCAGTTCATGTCCCACAGACTAGGGCAGTGGGGACCAACCTTTTCAGCAGGTGTGCCACAAGGTAAGCTCCTGCCCTCCCCCATGATCCCCTTCCCCTGCCCAATCTGTTATTTTTCTCTCTTCTCCCTGCCCTCCTGCTGCTGTTCTCCCTGCACCGATGTGATCTGTGGCGTGTCAAACAAAGCTGCTGCGTGTGCCACTTCTGGCACCTGTGCCACAGGTTAGTCACCCCTGGACTAGGAGATTGCTGGGGGTAGCTGCCCTGTTAGGAGCTGTGCTGGTTTTCTCCCCCGGCAGGTAGCACGAGGTCTGCATTCTGGGGACGTGGAAGGGGCTGCCTTCTTGATCTGTGAAGCTTCATGTTGCAACAGATAGAGCCTCTGGGCTTGGCCTGGGCTCCTTGTCCTGCTTCTCAGCTGTTTCTCAGCTGCCTGGAACAGCAGAGTCAACAGAAAGGGCTTCTGATGCACAGAGCAGCATCTGCAGTTTAGGACTGGCTGAGCTGGTTGTCAGCAACCCCACCAGCAGCTTCTGCATTCCCACCCCTGCTAACAGGTCAGTGAGAGAGGAAGGGTTTCTGGGGGCCCCTGCTTCCCATCAGAGAGGCACAGCCCTGTGCCAAGGTTGTAATACAGCAGTCACCGTTTCCTCTTAGCCACACCTGTGCTAAGCCAGGCTTAGCCAGGTGGCCTATGTGATAGCTCTGCTCTTGGATGCAGCATGTAGGAGCCTAAAGCATGGCCCTATCTGGATTCCTCTTTGAGGTGCATTGAACCAGTGTCCACAGCTCCTCAGCCTGCACTTGTCATACTGCTGCTATTCCTACCTTGCCTCTCCTCCTTCAACACTGATTGTCCCTTTCTCCTTTCCAGTAGACCCCTCTTTTTATTCTCCTCCTGGGATTCCCCCTGGGCAGTGGTGACTGCTACCACATATCTATTCTGGCATATAACCCCTCTGTGAGTCTAGTTTTGGCTGCCACCGATGCCCTTTAGTCTTGCTTTGCTGCTGGGGCTGAGCCGGCGGTTTGTCAATGTACTTCAGTACCATAATGCTTCCTGTGGGTTCACTATCCTATACTACAGCCCTGTAAATAAAACCGCGCCACTCCCTCATCTGGTATTGCAGGTCTCGTAGCCAACTGTTGTGTGTCCGGTCCAAGCTGAGACAATCTGTCTGTCGCAGATTTTCTCCGGTGCTCGTCACACTGCACAGATAAACTAGATGATACAGTGAAGTCAGAGCAGGTTTCAGGGAGAAGTCTGCTCTTCTCCCGGTTCCAGCTCTGGGCAATTCTCCTTGGTGCAATTTATGTACTTATTAAACCCTGTTTCAATTCTCTGGTATGAGCTCAGGGGCAGAGGAGGGAACACCACGCTCAGGCTACCAAAAGCCTTTGGTTTAAGCAAAATAGTTGTGTTTAAAGATTAATTTAAGGTGCTTTAAAAATTGAGCATTCCATACATTTTTAATATTGATTGATATTATTATAAAAGATTCAGCTGCGACTCTTCTCATCAGGACCCCTGCTGGTGCACAGACAGTGCATTTGTCTGCAAAGGACATGACTTAGTTATTCCTAATCTTTAAAACTGGCTGGTGTTAAATTTATGTAGAGTGTTGCCTTTCATCAAATCAAGGTGGGGAAGCCACCTAGAGCAAACCTGTGGGAAGTGCTTGGTACAGAGGCTCAGCCTGAATAGGGGCCAGAGGCGTATTTTGATATCCATCAGCTGCTCTCAGGATAACACCAAGACGGAGAAATAGAAGCAGGGTTTAGATGCGGGTGGGGGGGGGTGACAGGATGCAACCAGGATGGGATAATGCATCATGGGATGGAATGAAGACATTGGGAAATGAAGACATTGGGAAATTGGGCACGTTTCCAAGGCTAAGATCTATTGAAGAGTGAAGAGGTGAGAGCCCCATTGTGTGCAGTTGTGTAAGACTCTGTCTACACAGAAGAGTAAACCCCCCCTAGCAGACCCTGTTTGTTTTGGGAGGAGACTGAGACAGGATTGCAGTGCCTTGCTCTGTCATAGCCCTAATCGGTGACCGAGTCCCTTACCTCTGTGTGTCTGAGGTTCCTCGGGAAAGACGGGGCTGCAGGGTAAGACACTGGGAGCTAAGTGTTGTGTGGTCATTTCTCCGTTCTGCTGCACCCTGCACAGCTCTGGTCCCCACAAGTGGAAGAATTTCATTTTCTTACAGAAGGTGAGGAGGAGAGATCATTACAGTTTGGAAGGGATGGCAAAGAGACCACATGAGCAATGACACCTACCCCTACCCACCCTGAGATCTGTGAGCTGAAGCTGGAAATTTCAAAAGCACCTGGTGCAGCCTCCCATCAGCCTCCAAGATAAAGATGCTACCAATTCAACAGGAGCAGTGTTCAGCCAAGACTTTTGAAAGACAAATATGCTCGTGAAGAACATCTACTGATCCCCAAGTCCATTTCCATCAGAGGCTCTCCCATCTTGTGCCTTCGCATTCCTTCTTTGTTTAATTCTGTTTAATTTGAAATGGATGCAGAAAGAACTATTAATGCAGAGCCTGGGATGGGACACCTGAGTGTTAGAGGCTGACTTGAGAGGTGTTTCGCTCATGAGCAGGAAGAGGTGAAGCAGCAGTCCATCCCCAGAAGAGTTGCAGTTTGCTGCTGAGAACTAATCCTCCAAATTGCATTTCTTTCTCAGGCATGCGAGGTCAGGGATGGAAGGGAAATGAAAGCTGTATATTCAATTAGACAATTTGATCAAAATAGATCTGTCAAGATGGCATTCCTGCTGAGGCATTGGCTGCCTTGGAAAATGAATGTCACAATGGCAATGATTATTATTGCAATTATTGTTCTCATGATTGTTATTCTACTAATGGTAATAATAATAATAAATAAACTGGTTGCAGCCTCTGAAGTGAGCACCATAACGTGAGTGCCTGAGCAGTTCACATCATCTATCACCCTTATTAGATATTAATACATCCTCCTCTGCCTTGTTAATAGTCAAGTGGGCCAAAGTGTTTCCTGTGCAGTGGGTGTGAGTGGTTAATGTTGAGAAGGGCTGGGGAGGCTATTTTCAGGCTGAAGCAAATGGATTTAGGTAGGGAGACGTCTTGGGCTGGTTATCAAGAAAGATCCAGATAGATGTAACTAAACTATCATGCATGCTGTTAATCTTAGTGGGAGTTAAGCTCATGCTTAAAGTTAATACTCAGCTTCTCTCTGTCAAATCAGAGAGTTAGTAACAAACATGGCACAAGCAACCTGAGAAACAGCTGAGATAGAAATTAGGAGGACACGCTTGTTTATTAATGGCCATCACCTTGGCTTATTTAGTGTGAAGGAGGGAACGTGGCTTGGTGCAACTTGTGTGTCAAAGGACAGGGAAAGCAATAGAAAAGTGTGTGTCAAAGGCTAAAGGACCACGTATGTATAGACATCGGTGAGGTACTGGATTAGGACTTGGGAGGTATTGTTTCAATTCCCAGCTGCCCCCAAGCCCTCCAAAACCATGTGGGTACATCATTGCCTGTTCACTGTGGTCGGTGGGTTAAGGTGCAAATCTGCCCTGCCTTCTACTAGTTATAGCCCTGCTTGGGGAGTATGGAGATGGCGCTGAGAGGCAGAGAGGGTGAATGGGAAAGACACAGGGGAAAAGCAGGAAAGAGAGAGCAAGAAAGAAGACACGAGAGAGAAAGCGAGACTTTGCAGCTGTTGAGATAAAAAGAGCAAAAAATGTAGCCCCTCTGTTTCCACTTTCCTGTAGCACGTTCAATCACAAGGGGAAAATCGCATTCACTTGGCCTTTCTCCTCCTCGTTAACTCCTGTAACCTTAGGGCAGTGGTGAGAGCAAAGCATTTATTCCACCAAAAGGACTGCAAAAATAAATAACCAGAGTTATCAGAAAGGTCATGGGCCTTGCATGCCTGGGCAGCAGTAAAACCTTGGTGCTCTGCTGACTTTGGACTGACTTTGTTTTCTGAGGTCATAGATGAGAAGTCCAGCTTGCTGTCACCGTGCTGATAGGCTTCATTTTGCATCTTGTTCTCGCTGACGAGCTGAGGCAGTTTGCCTTGTGCGGCCCTGAAGAGGAGGAGAGAACCAGACCCTGGGATTAAGTTAAAAGCCCCATAATTAGGCTCTACCATCTCTTCCCAAAACAGACCCTGGAGACTTGCTCCTGGAAGTTGGCCTGCCTGATGTACAATTAGATGCTGACACAGTAGGTCCTCAGAAATAGAGCAGATGGATCCAAGTGCAGATAGATTAGGTTAGAGATGATTAGATTAGATGCAATAAGGTACATGGAGAAATGGATATTGGAGCTGCCTTGGCACGTTTTTTGTTCTGTCTTTAGTAGTCACAAGCGAGGAAAAGAGCCCAGGGTTTATAAGGGTTTTTTCGTTGTCACTATTTGGTTTTAATATTGTCTTAATCCTCTTTTCAGAAGTGCCTGGAGTGCTGCCTGGTTTAATTCTTCTCAAACTTGGGTCATAAATGTCACACTGGGAGCCACTGGGTTCTGGGCTGTTTGGAAAATTCAGCCCCAATTTATAGGTGCTGAGAACTTGAAGTTTGAGTGTGTAAAAAACATTGAGCACAACAGAGACACACTCCTGCACGCTCCAAGCCAGCATAGGCCCTCACGGACTGTCCGTGCCAACCGGTAGCTGCAGGCACAAAGCAAGGATCAGGCTAGGCCAGGGGTGGGCAAAATGTGGCCCGTGGGCCAGATGTGGCCTGCCAAGCCATTCTATCCAGCCCGCAGAGCCCCTAAAAAAATTAGAAAATTAATATTAATCTGTCCTAGGTTGCCTTTCACGCAGCCCTCGATGGCTTGCCAAAGCTCAGTAAGCGGCCCTCCATCGAAAGTAATTGCCCACCCCTGAGCTAGGCTCATGGAAGCGAATGGCCCAGGTTTTCCATTGTTGTTGATCCAGAGCAATACCATCGACTTCTCGCTTTTATCCCATGGTGGGAATAGTTGGCCCCAGTCTCAAAATAACACTTAGATGGACTAACCGAGTTTCCCCCCATAGACCAAACTGAGAATTTCTCTTTTTGCCTCTGAGTTTGGGAAGTGGGACGAATGAGAGAGGCATGATCCAGGTACAAACACCAGCAAAGTTGCAGAAAGTTTTGCTTCCACAGAGGACTTGCCTGGGTATTTGGTCTCCAACATGTTACATGGAGAGGATGGCTAAAGGTATCATGGCAGGACCGCAGAGGTCCTTTCTGCTTTGTCTTTGATCGCGGTCCCCCGTTCCTCTTGCATACATCCCTGCGTCCTTGACAGAGAGGCACTTGCCTGTGCTGCCTCTGTCCAAGTTAAGCCTTATTAAGTTTTATTCTCTTTTTGGTTCCCTTTTTCATGGTTGACTGCAGCTGGCATTCAACAGGGCCGTCACATGGCCCATGAAATGCTCATGGACTCTTCATCGAGAGGCATAAAGAAGGCACTGGTTTGTGTCGAGTTTAAGGACTAGGGCTTCTTTCCCCCTTTTCATCTGCTCTGACATGATTTAACATCTCTGAAGTTGTAGAGGGCGGCTCTTTTTGTGTAAGCACGCGCTCTTCTGTGTATGTGTGTGTGTTGTTGTAAAATCAGTGAATAATTTATCAGGCCACTGAAAGGAGCGCGCAGTTTTAAATTATTAAAATACATTTCCATTCTGAAAGGAGACATTAGAGATGTTTGCCTTGGCTCGTTTTGCAGCCTTGTAGTCGGGGGTGGCAGGAACAAGGAGGAGGGAACCGAATGGACTCTGAATGCTGTGTATAGACTGCCCATGATTTATGGGCTGGCAGGGATGGAGTCAAGTAAATAAATAAATAAGTCCCATTAGGCAGAAGAACAATACAGGCAGCTTTCATTATTTAAACGGGAGACGTCTTTCCCTGGGGGGAAAAAAATGACCTTTTGTTGCATCAGTAGTGAAACGACATTTTCTGCCAGGCAGCCCAACATTTCAGCTTTGTTGTAGTCTCCGCTCCCCAAGAGAAACAAGGCTACCGTATACACATGGCTGGCCTGCACAAGCCCGCTTGCTGCCAGGTGTGTACCATGTGTGCCCACATACATGGCTGCATAATTACAGGGATTCACTAGCACACTTCCCCCCCTGCCCACCCATGTTTTTGACAGTGATTCATGCTTGTGTGTTTGCTATCATGCATGTACATTTACATGTATCCCACATACATGCTGCCCACACTTGCAGCTCAGTGTGTCACTCCACTCTCCCATGCTTTTTCCCTCCTGCACACACACTTGTACATTTATGCCCACATGCACATAGGGAATGTACTACATGCACACAACCCTATACAGTCTGCACACAAACATGTACGTGCACCTACACAGGGGCACACAGATGCGCACACACACATTCAAAGTGCAAAGACCTCCCAGGTGCCTGCAGTAAAGGCTTACAAGAGGTGCGCTGCATTGGCTAGGAAGCAGAATCTGCAGGGGCAGCAGGATTAGGGGTTCGGTTACGCTCTCATTTCGGTTGACAGCTGCATAACAGCCAAGTGTAAACCAGGGCTCAAGCAACTTCAGGAGACCGAGAATCTTTCCTTGTCAAGCACTTAGAGAGCCAGGAGGTAATTTTGGAAGCATCGCTTGTGCTAGGATGTTTCTGGCAGGCTCCAGGTTGCTAAGCGTAGCTAAGTGCCTGGAGCATTTGTAACAATTCTCTTCCTTGCTCTCTCCCTGAAGAGAAACTTTCATAAGGGGATAAAGGAAGCGAGCACAACCAACCGTGTTAAACAGCACCGCGGCGTGCCGCACAGGGGTGCCGCAACTGCACCGTCATGCAAGCGCTGGCCCGCTGGGTGTGCTGATTAGCTTGTGCTGACCTCAAGGACTCCTTTGCATTTATCCCCCCACTTTCTCCCTGGTTCTGGTTCAGCCAACTCTGCATGTTCGTCTCTTTAAATCTTTGCCCTGATGTCTTTCCTTTCAGCCCCTTTTTTGATCACCTCCCAATTCCCTTGCCTTTGTCGACATCATTCAGGCAATGAAGTGTCTGGACTGCAGGGTGTTCTGCATGTGGGCTCATCAGAGGCGGGCAGGGCTGGATGCCACAAACTGCTGAGATCTGCCTTGGATCAGGGCCAGACTGCTCCACACCATGGCCCATGAAGCCATTAGAGAACAGGCTCAAATACAATGTTTATGGGGCCCCTGGAAGAACCTAGATGAATAGTTAGTGATGTGCCTCCTTCTGCTGTGCTCTGCCTCTCTGTACAAAGCTAAAAATCAACCCAGGCTTTGTTTCAACTCTGTTACCATCTGATAGCTAATTTGTCATCCACTCTCTCCCATCGGCTATTTTTTTGCATTAATTTTGTACCTTGGCTATTGTCCCCTGCAGTATTCACAAGACAGCAGCCTCATCGGAGAAGAGTATCTATCTAATCTATCTCTCTAATCAATCACCTTTCTAATGCACCCTCCTAGCACTGTCAGAGGCCAAATGAATCGGTAGCTCTGTGTACTTCACAAACTCTGTTTTTCTTGTTCTAAGTTAGTGGTTCTCAACCTTTCTAGACTTGAGGCATGAAGCTATTTGAAATTTCTGGGTTTATCGTCTGAATCTTTTTTTTTTAACCTAATAGTGCTAATATTGTGTGGTACCTTGAGGCACCCTTGAAAGGACCTCAAGGCACTCCAGGGTGCCATGGTTGAGAACGACTGTTCTCAGTCCATAGCTCTGAGTTGCACTTGAGTTTTGGTAGCTCGAGTGTCCAGTGGAAATGGAATATTGACAGCGTTAAGTTAACCCTTTGCACGTATGTCATCCAAGGTGCAGGGGCTCCCCAGGTATGGATGGGCTAGAACAGCTTCTCAGACCACAGTAATCCTGTGTTGGTGGCACCCGGGGTGGGCATGGGGAGCAGTGCTATCCAAAAGGAGGCCTCACGCTTCCATGCTGGCTCTGGGTCATGGTGGTTCCCTTGGGTTGGGTTACTCCATCAGAGCTGGGGTACCAGAAACGCCTCCCGGCTCTGGCTGCTCTGGATGTAGGGGGTGCAGAGGATCATTGTTAGAAGACCTCTAACTTCAGCGATCCGCTATGTGGGATCTTTATTAGGTAGTTACAATAGCAAGGGGAGGATATGTGCAACCACCTCATTTTTAGAGCTCCAGTGTGGATCCTGGGCCCTTTTGGCTCCCCAGAAGATGTGTGAGAGTGGCTGAGCCCCCATATCCCAGAAGATGGGGTCATCTCTGTGTAACTCTGCTTGTGGGGGAGGAGAAGCAGAGGAAATGGAAAAGGTGTCTGGGTGCAGAGTCCATTGTCTGAGTGATTGTTTCCTCTCTGGTGTTTGCAGAAAGCCTCTTTACATAATAAATTGCAAATTACTTACCAGTAGCAGCACATGTTTAAAAGCATCGTACAGAATGAAAGCCCCAGACCTGCATTCTCCTACTCAGTACAACTTTCACTTTACATCCTTATTTAAGATGGCTTGTTTAGTGAGGCAGTTAAGGCAGCCCTGGTAGCCATTTAGGCCTGTTCTTGCTACCACCGGGGCTGATGCTGTCAAAGCAGAGGGGGAATCCTAGCTCGAACTCAGCTTCGAGACGGCACTTCAAATCATAGCCCCATTCATAGGCAGCTGGCTGAGCTGAGGCATGAACCCATCTAAAGCACTTAGGCATGTGCTTTTAAACCCATGAGTTCTCATAATGCCCAGAGTGGGACTTAAACACCTGCTTAAGGACTCAGTTGGACCAAATGCTAAACCACTGCCCAGAGCCTAGCTGGTTCTGCAGGGGCTTGACCAAAATCTCCTTTCCGGGGGAAATCTCCCTTGTAAAGGGGGTGTTGGATTGTTGTGGTGTGTCAGCATGGCAGCCCCTTTAGGCCAGGTGGGTAGAGGCAGCTCTCGGGAAATGCACTGGTGGCCCTCGGCAGACTGAAACAGAGGACTTTAAACACAGAAGGATTTTTGCTTGCTACGGTAAATCAGTGTTGGTGCAGTGCCCGCTGTTGACAGCGGCTTGGATAAGCTGAGCTTCCAGCTGGGAGTCCCGAGGCTCGGGGAAAGTACTCTTGGGGCCATGACCACCACCGCTCCAGAGCAGGACAGAGTGGGCAGGACTTAGTTTTCGGCAGCAGCCTTGAGAGTGGCATGAAATCACTCTAGACCCTCTAAATACCTCAGCTGCCATCTGCCCATTGCTTCAGAGCCTTTCCCCCAGGTCACAGCCACTGGGGAGACGAGCTATACCCCTTCTCTCCTGTATGGGTCTGTCTTCCTGAGCGGGATCTGATGTCATCATCAGGATTAGCAAGTCCTCACCCCTGCGGCCCAAATCAAATGAGAGAGAAGAAAAGGCACCGGCAGGCACCTCCTTGGCCTTTCCAAATATCCCACCGTCGGCACATTTGTATTAGATATTGATTTCTGTTTAATAGAATAAGCCAGGAGAAATCACACTCTTTGTTGGCGTTCAAAGGATAAACCATAAAAGCCATTAAGAAGTACTGTAAGCAGTGAGATGATTAATGGGACTTTAGGTGCATTCTACTGACTGTTTCCAGATAATGTCTTTGAAAGATCCCATTGCTTCTGGCTGCAATTCAGAGCTATTTATTTGCAAGGTGAAGCTCTGAGTAACGATGCTCCCGGCCCAAGCCCTGTCTGACACTGTTAAAGAGACAAACTGGATGCCCCTGAACTTGGATCTCTCGAGCGTTTTCACACTGTGAAGTTGCCAGGATTCTCGTGAGGTCATGTCATGAAAGACAATACGTCTGCCCTCGAAATGCTGCTCCTCATCTGCTTGGCAAGACGCCTCCCTGGAGGGGCGCCGAGGTTTCAGGTTTGTAGGAAGGAAGCCCTTGTCAGGCAAGATTGATCATATCGTTTCGGGAACTAGTGTCTCTTTCCCGCAGCAGTGATCCCTTGGCTCTGGTGACGTGAGCTGCCTCCCAGCAGTGCCATCTTGGATAGCGAGAGCACCCATTTCCCTGCAGCAGGCGTCCTGTGGTGTCAGCAGGGACAGTGCTTGTGCGAGGCGAGCTTGCAGCAGTGCCTAAGTCCAGAGTGGCTGTTTGGGGCAGTGTGAGCTGCCTCACAGCAGTGACTGTCTGGGACACAACAGTGTGAGGTTCCTTACTGCGGTGTCCCATTAACAGTGGCATCTGTGAGTGACGGCACAGCAGTGCCGTGATGGTCTACCTGTCCCAGTTAGCATTCCCCGTGCGGCTTTCCCAAAGTGAGCCGAAGCTGGGAGCAGTCCAACGCACTCCCAAGGCATTGCCCTGTAGCACGTTGTCAGTAAGAAGGGCTTTCTCCCTGCCAGCTGCAGTGCTAAGTATTGTAATCTTCATGTCAGCAGTACTTTGCCAAAGCAAAGACATCACTAGTGAATGCAGCAGAGCTGAGAACATAAATCTAATTTCTTTGAGTAGCATCTTCCGCTGAGGAGGGTCTCAGCGTGCTTTGCTCCAAATACAGCCTGGCAGCCTCTCCGTGAGGTCCTATTCTTGAGCCAGAAAACCCCCATCTCCATGCATGAAAGGGCGGGCATATTTTACAGGATGCAGCTGATTTCCAATGCCCGTCATGGTTCAGGGCAGGTAGAAATGTGAAGTGCCCTGCTTTGAAGGTTGGGCCTGGTTCTTCTTTCGTTGGCAGAGGTGTTAATCTGGAAACACTGAAGCGATAGGATTGCCTCGCTGTATAAACTGCAAATGGGAGAGGGGCATTAGGCCCGGGGTCTCCATCACAAGTGGGGCCAGGCTCCACTTTGAGACAGTATGGGCTGATTCTTGGCAGGGCTGAGGACCTGCAGCTCCCACTGACTTCAACAGGAGTTGCAGGTGGTCAGAAATTCTCAAAATCCTCCTTCCTAGGTGTCTGTACTGGGTTGGGCATGTGGCTGCCTGGAGCAAGAGTAGCTTGCCAGAGGGCCCATGATGAATTATGGCAGTGGCAAGTGAAACCCAAGAGTGCTGTCCCTTCTCTGTCCCTATGAGGTGAACATGACTTACCATCACATCTGCTGCTCCTTTGAAAACCTGAGGACTGCTGGTGGCCGAAGCCTGCATTTAGTGTCCTTTTACTTCCTTATTTCACAGAAGTGCACACATCCATGGACCTCAGTGAAGTCGATGCTGATTTACAGCCACTAAAGATCCACCCCAACATATAATTTAAAAGAACAGGGACAAAAAGTGCCGTTCCCCTTTCCCTACTTTGCTAATGCCTGCCTAGGGACCTCTCATTGGTGGTTGCATCTGTCAGTTCTTCTCACTGGGAACAACTGCTCCATCTCAGATGCAAAGAGATGATATGTAGCAAAAGCTGCTGGAGGGATGCTGCAACCAGCTGGTATCTTGGTGCTTTCCAGCTCAGCCTGCTGAAACATTTACATTCTTCAGCGGAAAGATGCTGTGGAGGGTTGGGAAATCAGTTGTGCTCATCAGTTACTCATCCCTGTTACTTGCTTTCATTTCCTTTCATCCCTTTCTCCCAGTCACGCTGCAGCAATCAGAAATATGGCCGTGACGGGGCCAGGTATGGGAGGCAGGGATTTTCTGTCAAGGGCGCTCTAGCTGCAATAGTTCGTCATCAAGAATGATAATAACCAAATGATGATTGGCAAACTGTTGTTGAGGGAGGCATGAGGAGATCGGCCACCGCAACAGTTAAACAAGGAGCTGTGGGGAGCAGGGGACTCGCCAGAGGAGCCAATAGCCCATCTCTAATGAAGGCAAACAAGAGACTGAGCCCACTGGTAGTGTGAAAGCCAGGGCCTGATCCAGCCTGGCAGGGCAATTATTTACTATTTCAGCACTGACTCTAAGTGCCTTGGGGACAGCTAAAGAGATAAATTCACCTTTGTTAAGCAGGGGGCTGGGGTGGGGGGTGGTCCATAAACAGAGATAAAGCTCTGATGCTAAATTTCTTTGTCCCTATTTATTTCTCTCTAGGTATCCCCCCCATTTCTCCTTTACCTCCAGCTCCCTTTGTATTTTTGTCCTATTTCTCACTTTTTCTTCTGTCCTCCATATTTTTTCCTTCCACAAGTTGCTTCCACTTCTGCTGTACCATCCTCTTCTTCCAGCTCCTCCATTCATCCCTTTCCCTCTTTCCTCCCTCCTGCTCTGCTTCTCTCTCTTTTTTTTTCTCTATCATGGTTTCTCTTCCCTCTGTATCTTCCTCTCTTCCCTCACTCTCCCTCCCTCCAGCTTCCCAGCTCTCCCTCCTCTCCCTCTGTCCCCCTGTAACTCTCCTCTTGTCACTCAGCCCTCCAGCCAGCAATCTAATGTGCAGAGCCCTGTGCTAGTGGAGGTGGTCTTGGAAAAGGTACTTGTTAGACCCCAACTCCATGCGGCAAATCCAGTGCTCCCCAAGATCTAAATATAGTCACCCTAACAGTACTAGTTGTAATGGAGCAACCTGTTTCATTAGCCATTGCTGGAGCTGATTTATTGCCTCTGTGGCTCACTTTAAGGAAATCGTTGGCTTTTTTGGCTTCTCCAAGACCTTGGTGGCAGTCAGGAGCGGGAAGGCAGTGTGCCGGGGGCCCTGTTGGTTAGGCGGGCTCTGCAAATGCACATTCTCCAGCTGCAGGGTGGAGAGGTAGGGGGACAAAACAAATAGAGGCAAAGCTCTGACTTTGGTAGAAAAGAACAAGTTTACCAGATTTGTTGTAGCACCATTGAATACAATGGTTTAAGCCCAATACTTGACCTGCATGTGTATGTCTGGAGAGGCAGATGTGAGGGTACCTGGAAAGGGGGGTGTGGTGCCATATCTCCCAGTATATTCTTCCCCGTTGTCCTCAAGGCCAGGGCTCTGCACTTTTCTCTAGTGTGGTCCTCAGCCCTTCATTAGTTCCTAATGAACAATAGATGGTGATAGATGCAGCGGGTAGGAGGGAATCTCAGAGACTTGGGACTGTGGAGCTATGATGGTGGTTTGTGCCTTGCCTCCTTTGAGCAAGCCCTTTCATCCTTCTGTGCCTCAGGGGCTTTTTTTCATTTAAATGGGGAGGATGATCTATAATGTACTCAAGGGGCTGGTGAGGAAATGGTTAATTTAGCACCAGAACCTGTATGTTGCTGAATGTCTTCAGCGTCAGCTGGAGTGCAAGGGGCCCAGTGCCAGGCATGATGAGGTCTCTTGGGCCCAGATCCTCATAGGTATTTTCATGCTGAGCGTCCCATCAGGGTTTGACACCTAAATAGGAGCCACGCAGCTCCATATCCTTGCTAGTCTAGTCCTTAGTTCACACCAGCCAAGTAATGGCACTCCTTACCCAGCGACCTCTCTGGCAGGTGACATAGCTCATATCTGAGCTGTGCTGCTTGACACCCTGGAGGAGTCCGACCTGAGCTATCTCAGCTTGCACTGCCCTGCCTCGTGGTTTTCAGGCAATTCTTTTCATTTCATTTTTGTGCATGGGGGTTAATTGCCTAGTGCATCTGCCAGCCGCAGGGCTTCCCAGGCAGCGCTGTGCTTCCAGGAACAGAGTGCTTAGTTTTCAGCTCTTTGTCATAAATCCAAAAAGGAGAAAAAAAAAAAAAAACATATAAAACATGGAGGAAAGAAACCCACACATTGTCTGCACTTTGCAAAGGTCTCTGGCACCTGAGCAATCTGTGGTGTTGAAAGGGAGGTTGGCTTACTTTAGAGAGGCAGAAATGAAGTGGAGAAATGCAGAGAGAGACAGATACAGGAAAGCCCCCATTGCCTGTCAGGTGTGCCCCAGAGAGCTGCTGATTCTCATAAGAGAATCGCCTTTAGCACATGAGTGCTTGCTGCCTGCACTGGTCCTTGTGCCAGTGCCCCTCTGGAAAGTGAGGCCTCTCCTAATACCCTCTTCTAATGGAGCTTTCTCCCTTATTCAGCACTGGTGAGGCCTCACCTGCAGTACTGTATCCAGTTTGAGGCCCCACACATCAAGAAAAATGTGGACACCAGAGAGCAATAAAAATGATTCCGGTCCTAAGAAGCATGACTTTGAGGAAAGGCTGAAAGAACTATGGTTATTTAGTCTAGAAGGCTAAGTACAGACAGTCAAAAAGCCTGAGGCTAAACTAATTCAATCTTTGCAGGTTAATTTTAAGCTTCAGAGATTAAACTGAGAAACAACCGGGCAGACCTTCACTTTTGATTCAGGAAATGCAGCCACATACCTGCAGTGGCTCAGGCCAGAAGCCAGGAGGCACTAGAGCATGGTTTTCTGGCAAGTAGCCAGCATGGGCTGTGTGTTTGCTACCTCTTCCTCCTGCTTCCGAGGTCTCTGAGATTTGCAGTCCACCATCACAGCAGCAGGACTCTGCAGGGTTGCAAATCAGTTCCTCGTCCTGCTTCCAGGTGCCTCTGGGATTTGTAGTCCACAGTCACAGCCTGCAGTAAGTTTTTAGCAGGGCAGCTCTTTACTTGGGGGAAGGGAAGTTTAAGCCCCCTCCCTGGCTCTATACCCCATCTGGGATTTGCCTTCCCCTCCCCCCACAGCCCTTCTCTGCTGGAGCAGACAGTACAGCCCAGCCCAGCCCAGGGCTGGAAAGCATGCTGGGATGCTGGGGACGGTGATTTAACTTGAACCAGGAAGGGGTCTGGGACAGAAGTTTCATAAACCGGTTTGACCCAGATCAGTTTAATTTGATACTGCATTCAACCAGGTTTAAATTAGAACACTTTCAGCCATTTTGAAACTGGTTTATGTGCACTGAACTTCTGCTCTGTTACAGGTTTAAACCAGTTTCTGATCATTTAAACTGGGTTATGTGTAACTTCTGTCCCTAGCCAGGAAGAGAAGACTGAGGTGGGATTTGATAACAGTCTTCAAATACCTGAATGGCAATTACAGCAAGAATGGAGATGGGCTTTTGTTTGTGGCTGTAAGAGGCAGGACTATAGACTCAAGCTGTAGGAGCAGTGGACTCGAGCTGCAGCAGAGGAAATTTAGGCCAGAGATTAGGAGGAAGTTTTTACACTATGAGGGCAGTGAAGCATTGGGACTAGCTACTTAGGGAATCTGTGGGATCTCCACCCCTAGAAATGTTCAAGAGCAGGTTGGATAGACACATGTCTGGGATTGTTTCAACAGGGATGATCTTGCTTTGAGCAAGGGGCTGAACTAAATGACCTTGTGAGGTCCTTTCCAGCCCTGCTTTCTTATGTTCCTATGATGCTCATGATAGTCTTTTGCTTAGCAAAAGGAGTCCTGTCCTAGAAGCTGATCACAGAGGAAGACACAGCTGAGCATAAGCAATGATGGCAGCCCATGGCTTTTAGTTTGCTTAAGCAGGTCATACGCCGAAGCTGGGAATTAAGCATGCGCTTGAGTGCCTTGTTGGGTCTTGGAAGCTTCTTCCTGTTCTCCAGTCCCTTTTGTCCTTGATAAATAGTTTGCCTACTTCCGTTCTCCAAATGAAGCATGGTGTCTTACTTGGCTTCTCTCCAAAGCTTCCCTGTCTCGCCTTGAACTAGGTGAAAACAGCACAGTATTTGATATTTCTGATTGGAGACTCATTTAGGGGCCTTTTATCTTCCATGATTTTTAATTGTAATGGCCCAGCAGAGGTAGCGTTGGTGCATTTCATATTGCACTCCGGTGTCTGTTGCTTGTCATTGCTGGTTTGTGCTTTGCCTGAACTCCCTGTCTCTGGGAGGTTCGTATCAAAGGACTAGCTGACATCCAAGCAGAGCACCTTCAATGCATTCCTTCTGTCTGGTTCCCTTAGTCACTCCCTCCACGAATGCAATTATGTTTGTCTTACACCATTTTTTCATGATGAGCCCGTGCTGACGAGTCCCTAGAATTGCATTCTCTCTCCACCTGCCAAAAAAACAGCAGACTCAACAAAACAAACAGGGAAACACAGGAGTTCAACCAGCTCTGGTTTCATTCCTACCAAACCTCTGGAGCGTTGTTATGTTTCTAGCAGTTTTCTCTGGCATGGGGTCACACTACATGGACATTGGTTACCTCTATTTGTCCTACTTTTCCCCCTTTCCTTTTTTAATACTGGCTTTAGAGATTCCTGAGCATGCTGAATGAAATGTAGTATTATTTAAAAAAAATATATCAGTGGCTACTCCTTTTTTTTTTGTCTTCTGGCATTTCATTACCAATACAAAATGGAAAGATGGGGAAAAATAGTTGATTTTTTCTAGCAGAAATAGACCCCTTTTGCAAATGAAACAAACTGATTTTCAGTCTTATTTCTAAGAAAAAATGATTTTGCATCCAAAGCATAGAGCTGCTTACATTTTTTCACCTTGTCTAGATGAGAAACTGCCTCTTTTGTCAGAATTTCCCATTGTGGGGCCTTCTGAAAACCTAAACAGCATGGACTGGAACGTGCACTGGACTTGCCTGTGTTTAGTAAAGTCCTGTAGCAGCGTCCGCTCAAGGTGTTGAACTAAAGAGCTTCCTCCCAGGGCTGTGAGACAACAAACTTAGCTCCTTTGCTAACAATAAAAGAACCTAATCTCTGCTGACTGGAGAATTCATAGTACATAATGCTTAGGATCCCAACCCTAGTACATAATTTGCCAAAACC
>NW_017728936.1:6428933-6433205 GCF_001723895.1 Crocodylus porosus | reverse complement strand
CCTTACCCTGGGGGTCTTCAAAAGGAGGCTAGACAGCCACCTAGCTCAGGTCATTTGACCCCAGCATCCTTTCCTGCCCATGGCAGGGGGTCGGACTAGATGATCTGCTTAGGTCCTTTCTGACCCTACCAACTGTGAAACTATGAAACTATAATGCTTAGGCTTCATCCCTGGTGATGCCCTAGCTCTTTAGAGCACAGTGGACATGCACATGCACACATACATGCTTCTGATTCTGCTTGCACTACATGCACTCAGACAGCACTGCTAAGTGATCCTGCTATTTTCTCCCGCCTTGCACAATAAAACAACTTGCACGAGAAAACCATTTGGCTTCATTTTCTTTGTTTTGTAGAGAGAAACTGTTTTTCTCTTGTACAGCCTGTACTCCCACTGGGCAGATACTGGACAACCTCCTGGGTTTAACAAAAAAAGTACTGTAGGGAGCAATCCTGCACGGTGGGAGGGAGATGGGCTAGGTAGCACGAGAGGATCTTTCCGTCTCTTGTTTCTGCTTGAAGCCCTTGTTGTTCCTTTTGAAGCTTTCCAGAGTGTTTCTACTTACAGAGAGGAGTTTGTTTCTCATTTTTTAGCTCTGTGTTTTTTCTAACCCAGAGTTTTCCTGCACAAGAAACACCTCCTTGGTTTCTCCGAGCCTTATTTACTAGCAGGTTACTGTGGATTTTAGGTCCAGATAGGCACCCTCTCTAAAAAGCTTGAGGAGTGGCTCTGCAGGCAGGTGCCAGTGATTGTGCCCTGGGGAATGGCTCCGAGGCATTTTATCCGGCTCATTTACAGCCTTGGTTCAAAGCAGAAACTCCTCCGTGAATTGGAATTTGACTCCGTGTTATCCGATATTTAGTTGGGTTTTATCTATTAAGGGGCAGAAACAGTCTTTGCCTGTGAATGTCCTGAAAAACACATGGAGCTTGTGTTCCACAGTTCTCTCGAAGTAAGTGGTGCCTTATTTGTAATAAATCAAACCTGCTTAAACAACCAGGTGGAGTCCAGAGTACATTCATGTGCTAGGTTTTATGTATATTTTACATCAGCGGTTCTCAACCTTTTGCACCTTATGTCCAACCAACCATTTTGTCAAAAAAAACCCTGGTCCCACCATGATAAAAACAAAACCCTGCAGAATTGCACTGTTCAAGATATCTTTTGATTTGCCTATTTGAAATGCAAACAACTTTGATTTTTTCAATCGGGCAATGAGTTGAAGTCCCACCTACACCACCTTCGTGTCCCACCAGTGGGATGCGTCCCACTGGTTGAGAAACACTGCAAGTCGAGACCATTAAAAAGGCTGCTCCTGGTATTGCACTTACGGCTAGGGACCCCAGGCAGGTCCAGGGCCCATTGAGTCCATTGCAATCCAGCCATGTAGTGTGAAGAAATCCCACCCGGAAGAGCTTTAAGTTTAAAGAGTCCAAGGCATCCAGACTCTTTCTCTCCTGCCTTCAAAGGGTATTGTCTTGACTGTCCATTTGGTCCTGACCTCCTTCATCCTCTCGCTGTTTCCCTTAAAGGCTTTTGTTCCCACTTTGGGAAAGAAAGAAACTGCACTGAAGCTTTGCCCCGGAGCAACCTTTCCCCCTTTCCCTGAGGTGTGGAAGGGATTCAGCGTCTGCATCCACTCAATCCCATAAACCATTTTTATGTACATGCAAAATATCGGTGAAAAATACTTCATCCCTTTAAAGAGAAAAATAAACACTTTCTCTCCTCATTATACAGTTTCCAGGAAGAAACGCACACTCCGTATTGACAAAGCTTACGCTGAAAAAAAAAGCTCGAACCGAAGATGCTGAACTTCTCTCAAAACAACCCGCATTTGATATTTACAAATCTGTAATTTACTCTTTATCGGATTTGGTATGAAGTCATATTTAATGCGGCTGCTCTGCAACAGCGAGACTTTGCTCCCTGGGGAGCTTTCAGGCAAAGCCTAGGGAAACGGTCGGTTTAAGGAGGGGGCGGGGGGGAAGCCAAAACATTAAAAGGGACGCATGTGTGAGCTTGCAACTGCCGGTTAGCCTAGCCCTGGATAATCGATACGAAATCCTGCTCTCGCATAGGCCTGTGCCTGTTGCATCCAAATGTGCCACTGACTTGGTGAGATGCTGTTCTCATGGGTGACTCTTTCCTCGGATGCACCCCTGGAGCGGGGCTGGCGAGGCAGCATGTCGCTCCCTTTACTCTGCCCCTTTGTGGGTTTAAGGTGCCGCAGTGATGAGTCTGAGAAATCGGAGGCTTCTTAACCACTGCCACCAGACTTGGGTTTCTCTCTGACATTTGCAAATGGTGATGACATATCAAATGCATTTATATTTTTTAAAAGGGAGAAAATAACCTCTCCTCTTTCTTTGAGGGAATCTGGGCGAGTCTAACAAGCTGAGATGGCCACTTCAGCGGCTGACACTTCTTTCAGTAATTGAAAATCAATGGCTGTATGCTGACCTTTTCCTGACAGGAGCCATCTTTCTATTACGACTTTAGTAAGGCTGGATTGTTGTTGTAGCCATGATGGTCCAGGAAATACATGAGAAACAAGGTTTTCTTTGGTGATATGTTTTATTAGACCAGTTGTATAGTTGGGAGAGATGTTAGACAAGCTTTTGAGCATGAAGTGCCTTCTTCAGCCTTCTTTACACTTCCTGTTTCCCTAGTCTTTCACCATCACCTTCCCTGTAACAAATGTCAAAGTCATACCATTCCCCACCCCCAGCAGCCATGCCATCCACATAAGATTGTGGGAGCAGTCTTAAGAGCATGCCAAATCTCCCAAAAGTTAGAAGGTTATCAAGTGCTATGCAGCGTGGGATGGGTATGCTTCACTGGAGCTACACTGAGGTCCTCGTTCCTTATAGTAATTAAAGATTTTGCAAAAATGATGAGTACTTACTCTAACATCTGGGCCAAATTCCAGCCCGGTAATTATGTTTTCATACACCGAAGTTCTCTCCACTTCCCTTTCACTTGAATACAATAGACAGACTTCCTCTTCTTCCCTAACCTTTTGTGTATTATTGCTGTGCATCTTGAGCAGCTGGTGCTTTTCACTCTAGAGGTGGTTGCATTTCAGTACTGGATGAAGTGATGCTTACTTACAGTTTGGATAGCAGCCCATTATATGAAGTGCCGTGAGATGCATTTAAAGGGAAGGCACTGATAGTCTATCAGTAACTGTCAAATCTCACCACCCCTTCCACTCCCCTGGTTAAGTCCCTTTGCCTTCCACTTTATACCTGGAAGTTGAGTGGACCCTAAGCTGTAAATCTGCATAGAAAAATCTGTATCCAAAGTAGAGAGGTGTCCACAAGATTCAACATTTCTTTTCAGCCCAACACAGAAATGAATCTAAACTGCAGAACTGCATTCAGGTCCTCATTTCTCCAGAGCTTAGAGAATTTTAGGGTTCTAAGTGGGGTATAACACTCTGATAGAGGATGAGCTCTGGTAGAGTCTTAGAAATTTTCCTTGGATGTGGAAATAACTATGCGTCTTTATCTCTATGAACCAGGATGGATCAGGGCTGAAACCTTTACCATTAAAGGTAATTCATCACAAGGAGTGCTGAACCTTCTTATGTCCATTTACTTTACTAATGTTTGGAGGAACTGTACGACATGCAAGATCAGACCTTATAAGTTTATATAAAGGCAGTTGTTCTTAACCTTTTTGGTAGCAGGACCCATTTGTAAATATTGATGGCCAGACCCCACCCAATAAATAGTTTAAGTAGAAAACAGTTCCCCCGGCCCTGCCAGTGCCCCTCACTCCTGACCTACTGCCCCCCCATCTCCAGGCTCCAGCCCCCACAGTGTGTGGGTGGGAGAGGAGGGGTGTGGGGTATGGTGGGGCCCCGAGCAGCCTCTTGCAGTCAGGAGCTCTACCAGCCTGCAAGGGAAAACCCAGGTTTCTGTTTTTCTCCTTTAAAGGAGAATCCATTTTAAAAGTGTGTTGATCCATTTTTTAAGTTTGCTTATGACCCTTTCATATGTTCTTGCCACCAACTTTTGGGGCACGACTAGGCCTGTGCAAAGTGGCTAGTATTCGCTTAGGATTCGGCTGATTCGGGGGATGGAGTGATTTGATTTGGTGATTCGAATCACTGTCCTGATTCGATTCAGCTGAATCTGATTCAGAGATTTGGCTGTAGCTGGATCAGCCGAATTGGTCCCATTTCCCTCCTGCTCTCCCAGCCTGGCAATGGCTGCCCTGCCTGCCCCAGCTCCCGCCTCTTTGAAAAAAAAGCCCTGATTCACC
>NW_017728936.1:6426637-6428823 GCF_001723895.1 Crocodylus porosus | reverse complement strand
GGTTGGGGGGCTTGTGGCAGAGCCCCCATGTAGCATGAGGCAGCGGGGATCACCCCCCTGCCTGGCAGCACCTGGTGAGTCTGGGCTTTTTTTTAAAGAGCCGGGAGCTGGGATGGGCAGGACAGTCATGGGGGTCTAGGGGAGAAGGTGAGGGTTGGGGGAACTGGGGGAGCAGGCAGGGGATGAGGCCTGGTGGGGGTCCCCTCTCCCCTCTTCCAGGTCCCCCTCTCCTGCCCCCTACTTACGAGCTCAGAGTCCAGGTGCTGCAGCGGGCGGGGACTGCCCAAATCTCTGAAGCTCTCTGAATCTTTTCTGAATCGGTTCAGAGAGCTTTGAATCAATTCGGACCTTTTAATTGGTCTCCTGAGTCAATTCGGATTTGGAGATTCGGCCACCAAATCTCCTCTAAATCGAAGCATCGTACAGCCCTAGTCACGATGCAGGGGTTGAGAAACGCTGTGTTGAGGCATATATCCTTGAGCTCACTATAAGTCACATAAAAGGAACGCATTCAAAGAGTGAAAGGGAGGCTGCAAATGTAGGGAGTTAAGTGGAATGTGGCGGGGTGGGGGAGGGACCCGTAAGGATTTACAGTGAACAGAAATGTTTTTTTCAGAATTAAAACATTTTGGCTGACAAGAATTTAAATGCCTCTCCTTCTGCCCTCCTCCTCTCTCCCTCTCAAATGGCTCAGATAAGAGCATCAGGACAGAGTCTCAGCTGCTCGGGTGATCTCATCTGCTGTAGATGAGGATTCTGGCCCATTCCCTTTATATCCGAGGAGCAGCAGTGGAATTACTGGGAACTGGGTAGTTGATGTCCCCACTGGAGTGAAACGGGAGGAAGAACCAGGAAACAACCAGCAGGGATGTTGAAAAGTAAATTGCGCGTGAAGAATGTTTTCCGGTGCGCGTTCTTTTCAGTACCGCAGCCAATATAAAAAGGAGTTTAATGATGACACCACCCCCCGCCCCGCTTCAGCAGTTCCTCATCCTTGCAAAGGGATCCAGCTGGGTTTGTTCTCTTTCCCTGGATCGAACGCTAGTGAGATCCCAGAGCCTCTTTGAGTGCATGGCAGCACTTAATAATAAAGAATGAGTCAGGTCTTCAATATTACACTACGCTACGCAGCTTAAATAATAAATGAAGTTAAATTAATCAAGGTGTATCGGAAGGGAGATATGGACATTCTAATCTAGCAGCGCAGAAGCAACTCTGCAACTGTCAACAGGCAACAAAAATAAAGTCATTTCTAATAATCAAATTGAGAGGTTCTTTAGATATTGTTTCTCTTGCTTTAAAGAGAGTAATTTGTTCTGAGAGTTCTTGTTAAATGATCAACTGCTTCCTATTTAGAACTCGTGCCCCTAGAGAATGTCAAATGTTATCTTGCTTTTCAGATGTGAAATTCAGCCGTGGTTGAGGCTGGAGCAGGAGTTTTTTTTTCCCTTGAACCATTAGGGCAAAGGCTCCCAGAAACCAGCTTGGAGATAAATATGAGAAACTGGAGGTTCTGATTAAAAACAAGCAAACTGGTCCAGATTAAAATAGTACAAATAAAGACACCTGATTATTCTCTTCAGGCTCAGCGAAGGCATTGCAGTAAAGGGCAACGCATAAAACCCTGGACAGAAACTGGACCCAAAGGTTCTTCACTCACTTTATTTTTGGCTTTAAAAGTACTGCAGGCAAATCTCTGTTTGCCCTTTCCCCTGGTCTGATCAGAAGCATTAACTGTTTTATGGGGAGATTAACCTTAGCTTTAGCATTTGGATCGAGCTCCATGTCCGGAGGTTGTCCCAAGTATCAGAGCCCTGCCCTGTGCAACACAAGGCTGGGCGACCAGCAGGGGGGGATTCCCTGCTGACCTGTCTGAAAACACATTGAGAACAGGTAATCTCTGTGTAGTAAGCCTGTGTAAAGTGGCTAGTATTTGCTTCGGCTTCAGATTTGATCGATTTGGGGACAGTGATTCAATTCAGTGATTTGAATCGCTGTCCTGAATTGATTCGGTCGAATGTGATTTGGAGATTCAGCTGCTGCCGAATCTCTGAATCAGCCAGGCCCATCCCTCCGCAGCCTGGCTATGGCTACCGGCTATCCCCCGCCCTCCCCCCAGCCTGCCCCAGCTCCTGGCACTTGTTAAAAAAAAAGCCCAAACTCAGCGGGTGCTGCTGGGTGGGAGG
>NW_017728936.1:6385772-6426440 GCF_001723895.1 Crocodylus porosus | reverse complement strand
GAGTCCCGGGGCTTTTCTCTTTTTTTTTTCTCTTAGAGGGCCAGAGCTGGCCCGGGTGGGGCACCCATGGGGGGACTGAGAGAGCAGGCAGGGATTGGGGGCTGGCAAGAGTCCCCCCAAGACCCCTTCCTCCTCCTCCAGCCCCCGCGCCCCCCTCCCCTCCCACACACCTTATCAGCTCTGAGTCCATCTCCAGCTCCCTGCTGCAGCCACCGGGGACTGCCCAAATCATCAAAGCTCTTCGAATCTTTTCTGAAGATTCAGAGAGCTTTGAATCAACTTGGACCTTTTAATAGGCCCCCTGATTCGATTCGGATTCAGAGATTTAGCCTGAATCGGGCCAAATCTCCTCCAAATCGAATCGCCACCCGAAGCTTTGCACAGCCCTACTTTCTAGTTCCAGTCCTCACTGATGCAGAGAAGCGGACCAAGGCAAGGGGAAGATGTCATTTAGTTGACCATGCTGGTACCTTAAGGTAGCGCAACGCCAAGCTTTGTGCTAACATGGATAGAGCTGGGAAAGATCTTATTCTGAGCTAGGCTACTCCTGCTCCTCTTGCAGGCTTTTGCTATGGCTATGAACAGCTGCTTCTTCTAATGCCAAACTAGGCCCTCTCAATCTTGTTTTTACCCCTAGAATAGGAGTTGAGTATTTTCTTTTTTGTTTGTTGTTTCTGCTTTTTGTGTTTGTTTTGCTTTCTGATTCAGCAATCCCAGGCCCCAAAAGCTCGTTTTTAACCTGCTTTTAGACTGGACATATCAAAAGAACTTAAGGAAGCCAATCAGCCAAACTCCACTGCATTTCCATGGGGATTTGGTGTCTAACTCTCTTAGGGTAATTCAAGCTTCTCTGTCATCCTATTCACCCTTGGGACAGGACACATCAAATGAGGTGCTTTCTTCATGTGCCAATACAGTTTAGGCCATGCATGCCAATGGAAATTGGAGAAGGGTCATTACCCCCTCCCCCAACATAATGACTCAGGAATCCCCTTTAAGAGCTGAACTAGGCTGGATTTCCCTGACGAAGCAGTTGCTGGCGAAAGACATACAAGGTAATTGGAAAAGTAGCCGGGTTTGAGATTAAAGTTGTTCCATCAGCTGAGACGCTTATAGAAAGCTTCCCCTCTAGGTGATTTGCATAATGCTTCTAGCCATTTTGTGAAGTGTTGGGAATCCCATAATGCAAATAACCCCCAAGCCTTTATAATCAAATGCCTTCACCTGATCTGAGATGAGTGCAAAAAGAAATTTACCACATGTTTTATCCAGCTCAGCAATGTCTCCTCTGCAGACGGAATTGCTAACAATATTCCGACCTGTTGGAGCACAACATTGAAACGTATAGAAACAAGACCTGCAGCCACTTTCTGCAATTCAATCTTGTCTTTATTGCAGCAGTGGAGGTGTGCTGCATATTAGCGAGTACTTTTTTTTCCCCCTGACTAACCTTGGCTGGGTCTCATTACCAGCCTCCAGCTCTCTTGAGAATCGCTCTGTTTGGGTTTTTGTTCTGCTGGTTTTGAAGGTGACCGGCTTCCTATCTGGGGCTCTGGAAAGTGAATCCCAAGCATGGTACACATGCACCTGATCCTTAAGGACCAGAGCGCACTCATCTACTGTAAGTCAATGCACAATCTGGGTCTAAGGGGCCAAACGCTCATTTGGTGCAAGCCTGGGGTGCTCCACTGTAAATCAGCCTGGCTCCGTTGAGTTACGCTGATTAACACCAGAATCTGTGCTCCAGCCTTTCCTTTTTTACTTTTATCTTCCAGAGAGAACAATGTATCTCACACTCTCTTGATAGTTTCCCTCCCTTCCCTGGATTGAATTATACAGAGTGTACACTTGAGTGATTTTTAAATTTAAATGAAAATGTAAAGAACCCTTTGCTGTAGCGTGGAGTCCTACAATAAGGCAAATTGTTTAACTTCTACACACCCCCATCTGGCCCTAATTGATTCTTGTAACCCAACTGTGATGTCTAACATGTTCTAGTCAGAGAAATCTGCCGGCACTAATTCTGCACGGTGAGCGCTGATATGGCATTTAATGTGAGAACGAGATCAATTTCCCTTCTTGAGTTAACTCATGAGTAAAAGTAACCCTGGCTGGTGATGATAAAATGGCTGAGACAGGACAGCGAATATAGAAGTAACAGAAATGGGGGAAACTTCTGCTTGGACCTTTTTTTTGAGGTTTGGAGATACTCATTTTCCTTTTGTAACTGCACATCCAGACTCTTGTTTGCACTGGAGCTCCCATAAGGAAAGCGCATTCTTTGCGGGATAGGGGTTAGAAATGTTGAGACCTCCTTACACTCAGTGATGAACCATTACCCCATTTACAGGCTTCTTCCTAAAATTGCTCTTGCCATGAGGTTTAATGCGTGGTTTGGACAGAGACTGCTTTTCTGCAGCAGAGTTTCAAGGGGAAAGTCCCGAGGAAGCTCCCCAGCAGGACTGTCGCTTTGTATTTCCTTGAGCTGTGTTATGAACAGAAGAATCTCTTGTCTCTTGGAAGGCTCAAAATAGTGGGTGTATGGGTACGTTGGCCCCTGAGTCAGAGGTATGTGAGTGCAGGCCTCTGTTGCTTACTCAGGCCCTCTTCCTCGCTCTGTGGGAAACAAGGCATGACCTGGGGCTGACGAAAGGCTGCCCATCCTTTCCCCTTCACTGCCCCGCTGTAGAGCTTTCCTCCTTGTCACTCACTCACTGCGCTGGCCGTTTGCACGACACAAATCCACAGGTTGGAGCGAGGTAAGCAAACTCGATGCAAAATAAAACGTGTCCCAGCAGTGTTAGTTTAAAGACTTTTAGAGCGGCGGGAAATCCCAATCGTGCAAACACAGGCACAGTTGTGTCGGTGTAAATGGGAAATCGCGTGTCGCATACAATCACCCTTAGGCCTTGCAGACGGTGGGATTTCAATGCCCTAAATTCCCAGTATGGATATGGATCCTGCACATTTCTGTGTGTAATGAGCTGCCCCGTTCAAACTGCTGCCTTTGGGGAAATCATGTCTATGTGTTCTTTCCACTGATGCCTCTCTCCTGGTGACAGAAATCTTTAGTCTCTTATTACACCTTCTTCCAGTTTTAACCTTCTGCCCTGCAGCCAGCAGGAGGCACTTTTAGCTGCCAGCACCTGGCTGAAGTTTCTAACATCTCATAGGGCTGCCTTTCCCCACTACCATCTAATGTGACTGGCAGGTGACAGACTGCTTGGTGCCAGTGGCTGGCAGGAAGCCAAGCTCTGAATAAGAGATGAGGGGTCCAGCCTGCACCGTGCACAAAGTGTGCCAGCTTCCCCTCAGTAACCCTAGAGAACAGCATCTATTGTGTAGGTCAGAGCAGGAAGAGGGAGTAGCCCTTTGCCTACAGCAGAGCCCACACCATGGGCGGTTTTCTTTAAAGGAGTCACCTTTAATGGTAAAAATTTCCACCCTAAATTCACCCTGCTTCATAGGTATAAAGTTGGGTGGTTCTTTCCATGTCCAAGGAGAATTTCCCAGACTGTCAGAGCTCATCCTTTATCAGCATATGTTATACCCCACTGGAGTACAGGGACTCAACTCAGAGCCCTAAAAGTCTCCAAACTCTGGCAAAATGTGTTTTGCATCTAAAATCTGCAGTTTCCATTTGTTTCTGTTTGGGGCTTAAAAGAAATGCTGAATATTATGGACATCTCTCTACTTTGGATGTAGATGTTTGTGAATAGGGCTGACATAGGACCAAATCCCATTTTTCTCCATTGAACAACAGCAGTGGCACTGCCAGTTTTCCTCGCACACTGCCCTGCTTATGCCCCTTAGACCTGCCCAGGGCCATGCAGTCCCCAGGCTATGGCGTCCCTCTTAGCCCACTGTAGGTGCCAGGCAGGAGGCCAGTTGTGTGTGGTAGCTTTGGCACTGTTGGCCCTGTTCTGAGAGCATCCAGCTCCTTCCAAACAGGCAACTGATACACGCCAGTGGAAGAAAGGGTTAAACAATCTGGCACTTCAAAGCAAGCAGCAGCTCTGACATGTAGAAGCTAGCCAGCATCAACATTACGTGTTGTGGGTCCGCGTTGTATTGCAAGGGTCACTCTTGCCCAAACAATAAATCAGTGAAATCTCTGCTATGATCCAAGGGCCAATTAGCAGGCATTTGTTTTTCCCTCTGCATGCAGGTGTCTCTGTGCACATGTGCTGTGAGTGTGTGTAGCCGGGGTTGCAACACATGTGCGGATCCCCTGCCTGCACGGACCTAGTGAAGATGTTTTCAATACTTTTTCTTACAATAGCTCCTGAGGTTTAGAACAGCAAAAACAGACCCTGCAGGAAACAACCATTTACTTGGGGAGAAAAGGACTGAAAAACTTCCATTTATTTATTTCTTTTGCCTGTCCATTTGTTCTCCTGGTTGAAGTTTATGTTAAAAATTCAGGGTGTCTCTGTCATGCATTTCATGGAAGACTCCTCTGAGGACATCTGGAAAACTTACTTAGGATGGAGTATAGCAGAGAACATGGTGGATGCGGAAGAGAAGGGGGTTTTGGTGGTTTTAAACCCCCTTTTAGGAGTCGGTCACTTCTGTTGTCATTTAAAGCAGATTCTTGAGAAATGTTTGGGGAGAAAAGAAGCATTTTTGTTACAGAGTTCAGGCTTCCAGCCTGCAAGTCATGGTTCAGAAAGCCTGGCCTAGCCCATATTTCGAGGATATCTCATGACTCTTCCAGCCAGACCCGTCTTGACATATGCGATGTTTCTAATTAAAAAGAAAAGCAAGAAAGTTAAATAAAAACTAAAAAGTTTTTTCGGGGGTAAAAATGAATAACCAGCCTCAAATCCCACTTTTCAGGCTTTCTTTATACATCACTATTAAGTAAAATGGCACACACTTAGTTTTTTTTCCTTGAAACATGCTATATAATGCATTAATAGAGAATTATATCCATGCTGTAAGATTATTAAGAAAAAGAAGAAGAGATAAGACGATAGAAAGAATCTCATTTTCTATTATGCGGATGACAATAGATATACTTAAGCTGTGTAGCCCTGACCTTGGCACATGTTTCATTTCAGCCCCCTGAGAGCCTGGAATTGAAACGCTGACGTTCATCATTAACGTGAAGAACTAGCATCTTGACTGAACAGGGGGGAGCTGAGTTTTTCCAACAATCCAAGGGTCAAATTAACTCTCAAGATCCCTTCACCTCCTACACCAGATCCTGGAGTTCTTACCGCTTTTTAATGGTATTCTAATGACATCAGTTGAATTGTTGTGCCAGGAATATTGCTAGATATCAACCTCCCCCCAACCCCCGCTCCCTGCAGCCCTCTGTAGTCTGTCTGCCTATCTGCAGATTCTTATGCATTGGTGTAATCCCTTGTTAATATTGCTGTTGTATCCGGGTGCTGACTGAACTCGAGATGCTTACTGCACAGTAGCTCATTACTACTGAACAGTAGCATCGCGGGGCACGAACCATGATACGACGCCACCGAGCAGTAATAACGAGCTGCGGCGCAGTCAGCATCCCCACAAAGCCGTGCAGAGATGCTACTGTGCAGTAATGCCGGTTACTGCACAGCCATTTAGGACTTGGGTATGTAAGTGCTAAATGACGGCACGGTAACAACGGCGCAGACAGCGTCTCGGGTAGACGTGGCCACTGTGGTGCAAAGAGCTGTTGCACAGACTGTCTGTTCTTGCTGTCCCCAGTTAGGGAAGAGCCAAGGCAGAGTTAAGGGAACTTGAGGAAAGATCCTGCTGGACTGAAAGCCCTGGAGATGGATACTTAGATCTTTCAAATGCCAAAGGTATTTGGCTCTGTAGTTCCTGCTACTTTCAAATGGCGTTTCACCCAAATCCCCAGTGGGGCTTTGAGCATCTTAGCCTGGCTGTCTCTGTCTGTAGGAGGGATGCAGCATAGGCAGTGCTCCTCAGGCTTCTCCCACACTGCTCTGTCAGCGTCTATCTCAGCCTTGGCCTGCTTGCACTGTTAAGGGTGGAAAAAGGAGGTCAGTCTCCGCTGGCCTCTTAGCTATGAGTGCCGACAAATGGACCAGCTGCCATACTGCTTTCCTGATGTGGGCGCGTATTTGCTGGACTGGGAGCCAGCCAGTTCAGTTCTCAAGCACTACCTGGAGAAAAGCTGATTCCATTTATACTAGACTGGGGCAGCACCCAGAGCAAGCCCTATATCCCTCTGCCTATCTAGTCCCCTCTTTTAAGAGTTTCTCCTGGTATCCTGCACTCAGCCCACCTTCCTCTGCCTCAGGGCTGCAATCGCTGCTGCAGCTTCCGAAACGCCCTTGTTAATAATAGCATGGAGGCAAAGGGTTTCCATTCCTTCTTCCTCAAATCAAGTTTGTTTAGCCCTTGAGCTACTGTGAATATTGAGAGGCAGAAAGAGCTGAGTAATGGAGTGACAGCTCTGCTGCATTCTTGCTAACGCAGATATCATTTGATCAGTGTGATCCCCTGCAACCTCTTGCAGGGATTAGTAATGGCAAATAATTCACTGGAGTGAAGCACTGTGCAGTTATGAAGAGGACGCTGTGTTGAGCCCGTGCATCCCCAGGGAGTGACCCCAGCGCGACACCACTGGAGATGTGACCTTGCATCAGTGGCATCCCCAGAGAAGCATTTTACTCATCAAGCACCTCTTGGGTAGAGAAGAGGGAACACAATCAAGGCTTGAGGAGCTGGCAAGTAGGTACGGCGTTTCTATTCTAGGCAAGGAGCTGGGAAGCAGCATCTTCGTTTCTACTCTAGGAAAGGATCTGCCTCTGTGCCTCAATCTCTCCCACCTCCAGAGCTCCCACTGGCCACTTCCACAGAGCTTCCCTGTCCTACTCAGTGGTGGGGATTTGCCCCATGGAACTGTCCATTCATCCCCAGAGGTAGTCTCTAGCTCTACACCTGTTCTCTCCCTTCCTCCTACTCCATGCTGGAGCTCTGCCTTTCCCAATCCCATCTATGCCCCTTTGTGAGGGGGTCTGTATCTCCCCCCTGCCAAGGCCCCTTTGTCCCACTCCGTGCAGTGGGCCGTGTCCTCTCCAGAGCTCCTGCTGACGCGTCGCACCCCGTGCCTGTGCCTTTGTCCTCAGAGCCCCTCCGTTCCACACAGGGAAGGACCCACCTTGCTGCTACTCTGGCATGACGTTGGGTGGTGACAGCTGTCGCAGTGCTTTGCTTTCAGACTTCCCAGCAGGCTGTTCCCAGGGCCCCTGGGTGTACGCATCTCATGTTGCCAACAGGCAGTTCAGGGTCAAGTGCTTGGCCTGAGTCACAGCAGGGGTCGCATTGCATTCACACAACTGAAAAGGCACCTTGCTTGCAAATGGATAAACATGCAGGATAGCCTTTGCCAAGCGGGAGCACAGAGGCACTTATCTCCAAAGACCGCCCTGTGAAAGCTTAGCTGCCTGCAAACACCATGCCTGCTTATTCCCCCTCTTTCTTGCTTTCTTTTTTAACCCTTGCTGGGTTTTTTTTTTTTGTTCCCCCTGATCTTTAAAATGTACAGCAGAGCAAATGCTTCAAGCTAATTAAACAAGCTTGTTAGATCACCTGTCCCTTCTCCCTCCTTCGTCTTTCTCAGTCTCTTCCATTCCCCAGTCACTTCCTCTCTCTACGCACATTCCTTGTATTTCAATGTCAAGAACTTTATTGGCGTGACAAGATATACAAGTGTTGCTTGAGTTAATACAGTCTCAAGCGTGTGTGTCTAGGAGAGGGTTTCACAGTGGTAATTGGGTTTTATCCAGTGTGTCCATTTCTGGATTCGGTGGCTCAGGATGCGGTGTGTTGGGAGGCCATTTCTGCTCGAGTTACTCACAGCTTTTCAACCATGCTTCTGAGTGTGGAACATATATCTGCATATATTTCCACTTCCCCAGATACACACTGTTTCTTACAGCCTAAGGAAGCTCTGCTCTATTTCTAAGTAGAAAATAACTCTCAGTTTCAATCTCTCCTTCGCCACGTTGATTACAGAACTGTTCCTCTCTGAATTTCCACTCAGCCTTCTTTCAGCCTCTTTCTTTTTCCAGTGCATCTGCAATAGCTCGATTCTGTACTTGGCAAGAGTCTGCCCATATGCTGTCCATTGCATGGTAGGAAGTTGTGTTCTCTCCAGTATATTCTGGGCAAGGATCATTATCACACTAGCTTGTGCTCTCTCATCTCTCCTCTTCCGCTGCCTTTGTGTTGTCCTACTAGAGCTCAGTCGAATACTGAATATTTCGGGCATCAGTATCACGGCGATGATGTGGTTGAACTATGCAGTATAATGGTGATGTGCTTGTTTACGGAGAGGTAGTTAGCTGTGTTAGTCTGAAGTCAGGGAGAAAGCAGGGTAGAGGGGCATGCCCCTTTATGGTTCTCGTCCTATTTGCCATAATGGGCCACACTTGCATCTTTCAATGTGTTTTGTGGGCCACATCGTGCAGCTGGGGGGGCTCCCTGCTTCCAGGGCTATGGGGCTGGGACCAGGGCCCGGGGCCGCACCCCCTTGCCACCCTGGCAGTGCCTGAGCCCCAGCTGCCACCTGCAGGAGGCAGTGGTTGCTGCAGCTGGAGCACAGCCTGGACCCCTCCCTCCCTGCCATGGGTGGTACGGTTGGGGCACCACCTGTGGGAGGGGGATGGATGCAGACTGTACACTGTGGGCTTGGGGCTCCTCGCCCTGCTGTCCTCCCACCAGGACTCAGTGGCCAGTGGGTGAGACCCAGTGTACTGCTGCCAGGAGCCCCACACCAGCCACACCGCCATGGCAAGGCACCTCCTGCCTGCCTGGCAACAGCAACAGCATGAAGTTGTGCCCTCTGCTGCTGCCGGGCACGCAGGGATGCCTTGCCATGGTAGTGTAGCCGGCATGGGGCACCAAGCGTCCCTGCCCTGCGCTGCTACGGAGGCCCCGGGGGGGATGGGAGCAAGATGGGGAGCCCCAAGCCTGCAGCAGGCAGCCTGAATCCTCCCCTGCCCTGCATGCACGTGCCCCCCTATGCCTCCCTCCCTGGGAGTGTGTGCAGCAGCAGGGAGCTGGCCCTTCGCTGCCTTCCGGATGCATGCACCAACCTGGCTGGGCATCACCCCCAGCCCCAGCCCTGCCCTGTCCTACTCTACTCCCTCCCTCCTCCCCTCTCCCCCCATATAGACTTATCTGGGGGGAGCTGCAGGAGCTGCAATCCACGGTGCCTGGCCACCATATGCATGTGTGCATGTGCACATGCACGTGGCACCCCTGCCTCCAGTCGCCCTCCTCCTGCTTCCCCTGGCCTCAAGCAGCCCCTTTCAGACTGGAACTCTGCCATCCTGCAAGGGGGACCTTCCGTTTCCCACATTTTTGTCCTTTAAAGGAGTAAATGAGTGCTTTTCTCTTTAAAAGGGACAAATCTGCATTTTTCTCAATAAAAGGGAAACATCCAAGTTATTCTGTGGCAAACGGAAAACCCAGATCCCTGACACGAACAAAACATGAGCAGCAATCTTTACTTTTTTTTTTTTTTAAAGTATGCCTCATGGGCTGCGGCAGTGTGCTGACTGGGCCGCATGCAGCCCACAGGCCACAGGTTGAGAACGGGTTGGGCTAACCGAATCAGAAATGTATAGCATACCCTTTCTTAAGCACCTGGCTTACTTCAGCAGATGCACCTGCTGCTCCACCAGTGGGGTCTATACTGCTATGGGGGCAGCACCAGGAGCTGAGCATCCACTTACAGACAGTTGTGAGCTGGGGGAGTTGTCCGAGTTGCCCTGCAGCCAGGGGAGGAGACATCCTTTATAACTGCAGAAGCACTGTACCCCTTCACCCCTCTGTCTACAGGGTGCTAAGTCAATCCTGTAGTCAGAGGATGCCCAATTCCAGCTCCCCCCAGCCTGCTCTCTCTTAGGAGACACTGAGGTCAGAAGCAGCTGGAAGGATTCAACCATGGCCCTGCACCAGGTTTGGCACCACCTGTTTTCAGCTGCACTTCAGCTACATATTGGGAACTGCCCCAGAGCCATCGAGGCCCTAGCATCGAGTTTTTGAGTAGCCTGCAAGGGCCCCTGATCTTTCTGGTGCCTTGTGCATCCATCATCTCTGAAATTCCCTGACACCAAGGGATGGGCAGTGTGAGATGTGCCCAGTTCCTCTGAAAAAACACAGTGCGACTTGTGGCTTCCCGCTGGGTTCTCATGCATAGCCGCATGCCCTTGGTATGCAGCGGCTCCTGTACATGAGCATCATGGGCAGGGCATCTGTGTGTAGCAGGCATTTTGTCTTAGCTTCATTTAGTTGGAGGTTTGGGAACTGCTCCAGCAGAGCAGGCACCTGACTGATATCTGTATTGAGATGGATGGGACTGAGGCTCACTCCCCTTTCTTGCCGGAAGGCATGTGTTGCATGTTATTTATTTCATCAGCAAGGCGATGTGCATAGAATTAGCGGTGGTATTTGCTGTTGCCTTTCTTCTCTTTTTCTTCTTGCCCAGCTGCACACCACTACCCCCTTCCTTGGCCTCTCCATATCCCCCATCTTCACTCCCTCCCTTCCCTCCCCTTCCATAACTCTCTTCCTTTTCCTTTCCCTTCCTAGGTCTCCCATTTCCTGTTCCTCCTTCCCTGCTCCCAGTGCAGGAACTGCCTTTGCTCTAGAATCCACCCAAGCCCCTTTTAATGTGCCCTTATGCCAACAGGAAGCAGAGATTGTGATCCGATGTGCGGGCTGTTTACAAAGCAAAGGAATAAATGGGGCTGAAGGAAGATAGTCCACGAGACAAGGAACCTTTTGCTCTGGGAGGCGATGAAAGGAGGCAGAATTGGAAATGATTTTATTTCAATTAGATTTTAATTAGCTGCTGTCTCCAAGCCATCGGATCAGTCGCAGAATAATTGAAAAGCAACAATATTTGCATGTGGTGCTCCCAAGAATAGCTGCGTCTGATCTGTGGCAGGGAGGGTTTCAGAAGATAATTCCTGAGGTCAGCAGCTCCTTACTGGCAGTTCGGCATGGGTATGGTTCTCACAAATAACCCACTGTAGCCTTGCACTAATTTTACAGTAAATTAATGTCGAGCCGACGTTTGCATGGATTTAATTAGCAGGCAACACAAACTTTTATAAACCTTTTGCAATGGCAATTTAAACCTGATTGCAAAGTTATTAAAGGCAGCCATGGCAGGCTGGTTCTATTAGTCTACAGGGACCAGGCAATGTGTTTGTGCTACAAAAGCTCTCCGCTCTGGGCCAAATACAGACTTGGGGTAAACTGGTGGCACTCACCATTTTCAATGGTGGCAGGCTGCATTAGACCAAATCTGAATGGGTCTGCTGTTCACAGCCAGTGTTTGGCTAAAAACAAGCCCAGGACTTGTTTAGTACCTGATACATTTTCTGCCTTGCAATCCCAGGGAGATGCACTCAGTAGTCTTAATGGGTCCTTTTTGTCTATAAATTCAATGATCTGTGAACTGCAGCCCTAGCTCTCCCGCAGCCACATTGCCTGGGCCATGCTAATTGCTCGCACGGTCCCTTGCTGCCCCTGTCTTTCTGGAAGGATGTAACAGCTAGGTCTGAACTGAGACTGGCCCGCAAATCGGTATTGTACCAGATTCCAGAATGACTGTGACCCTCGACTTCAGCCAACTGATATTTCAGCTATCTACAGGTAATGAAGAGGAGGCATTTCTGGTGGATGCCGATCAGTAGGCAAGACTTAAGAGGAGGTGGTCTGATCCTCATAGTGTTGGCTGCTTCTCCCTTCATCCAGGCCAGCTTAGAGCAGTCAAACAGAGCTCTGTGCCACATGGACAATAGATAGAGTTTCACATTAATCCACTTCTGTCCCTTCCTCTGCCCATTATAGCCAGCTTCCTTCCTTGAGGGGGTCCCCTTTGCAGGGTTGGGGGGACAGCCCCACATAAGCTCGATCAGCTGAGAGTCCCACCTTCTGTAGGGCAGTTCTCAGCGGACTCTCTGCGACCAGAGCTCATTTGGTGCCCTGATGGGGCAGATCAGATGTTAAAATCTGCTTGTTATCAGGTAGATCAAGAGCAAGGACAAAAGCACATGGGCACCAAGGCCTGTCACCTTTGCAGTGGGAGTGAGGACATTTCTTATTTTGAAAATAACTCTAAAAAAATCATTTTAGAGCAGCAAAAGCAATTCTTGGCCAAAGAGATTTAATTGCTAACCTGCCTCTGTAGGAAATAGGAATAACAGCCTTTAATTATGATTAGGGGTTCCATATGGAGATTCCTGGACACCTCTTTAATCAGCCATAGATATTCTGTCCTCCATGCTTTTCTCATAATGTGTTATGAGGAGAATGGCAAGTTATTAACAAAATATAATGGGAAAAGCAATATCTGACTATTACATTCATTTTTGTGAGGCTAACCATTTGGGTTTCTTTCTTTCTTTTTTCTTTTTTTTGTGCTATTAACATTCTGTAGCAGCCAGTCAAATAGAGCACAAGTGCCTGTGCCATTAACTGCTCCATGTAGCTTCTGTTTCTGCTTTGCTGAAGTAGTAAGCCATATTTTGCTGTCACCCACACTTGTGTAAATCTGAAGTCACTCCAGTGACCCAACATTTGTCTGAGGTAAATGGGAGCAGAGCCTAGGCGGCTTCAGTCTCCCCTTAGTTGGATGAATGCTCGGATTAATGATTGACTGCCAGTATTATTTCACTGTGTGTTTGTGTATTGCCAGTAATGTCCCCAAGACAGGCGTGCAAGGGAAACAGTTATTGTGGCTCAAGGAGAATTAGGAAAAAGCTCAATGTGAGCAGGTACTTCGTCTACTATGACTGTGAAATCACACCCCACTGGAAATGTTTTAACAAACTGGATTAATCTAGCAAAATACAATCAGAGTCTGAATGGGAGGTAGCTTAGAGTCTAAATGTGAATCCATGTATAAGTACCTGCATCAATGGCCTGCTTTTCAGGGGTGCTAGACACCCCCACTTCCCAGTTGGTGTCAATCCCCAGTCACCATTCATTCAGCATTTTTAAAAATCAGACCACTAACTTATGCGTGAGCTGAGATCTGACTTAGAGCTGAGATCTTCAAAAGGACCTAAGAGAGTTAGGCACCCAGACGTTATTGACATTCCAGGGGAGTGAAGCTCCTGATTCCCTTGGGCCTCTTTGCAGATCCCACCCTTGAGAAGCTAGATTCACGTTAGGTCTAAGGGCATTTTTTTCGGGTTTGCGTGTGGATGCCTCACTCTGCAGGTACCTCAAAGAGGCCTGCCACTCAGCATGTATCGAACACCCTCCAGCTAAAATCCCTGGGAGCCCAAATCCATGCAACCCTCCTGATAATCTTAGTCCAAAGTTTTGAAGCAGCAGCTCCAGTGTGTGAGCGAATTGGACTGGAACAGCATGAGATAAGAGGGGGCGGTAAGTGGCTATGCAGAGGATGGTGAGGGTCGGAGTGGAAGTTGCAAGAGATATTTTCAGCTGGATGTGGGTAGGGGAATGAGAGAAAATGCTATTTACAGCTCGCAATTAAAATAAATTTGAGCAGAGAGAAGATGGCAGTGCTGAGTCTGTTGATGTGCCTGATGAAGCAAAGCTGATTCACCTACAAATTGACACAGCTGTGTTAATGTGCCTGAAAATAGCAGCTCCTGTCTGCCTGTGATTAAGCCGGGATGGAAGGCCAGCCCATCACCTGTGGGTTTATAAATGCAGACGACTCCCCTTTGACTGGAGATTGTTTCTACCTGGGTTCCCACGCACGCGCGGAGCTGCCATCTCCCACCGTCGTCTAAATGAGCGGTGTGCTCCAATTTGTTATTCTAGCTCTGGCTCCCCAGTGCCCGGTCAACAGCAAGGCACGTTAACCTTAAGCTTTTTAATTTCTGGATGAGTTCTGTTTATCGGGGTGAGGAGGAAACCCCACCAAGTATAATTGCAATGATTTGCCCAATTGCTCTGGCGTGCATGTAGTCACGTGCACTTCTGATACTGGATAGGTGCACAAGGCAATGAGCAGAACGAGGGCTTCATTATCCAGCACTGTGATTGCAGCCTTCGTTAGGGAAGTGGGAGAAAGAAAGCCCTGCAGGTGGAGGACACAAATTCACATGCTCAGCCACCTTGTAAAAATACCCCTTTCTTGCCAGGCTCCTCTCCAAATGTATTGTGCTTTCTCCTGCTCTTGGTGCACAGCAGCACATTGGGGTATAAATAGTGGCACGTTCCTTGTTCTCCGCAAAGCCCCTGGGTCTTGTTTTGACATCCTAGTTGTCTTTGTGCTACTGAATTGTGATGACACAGAGGCCAGGCTGAAACAGCCAAGTGCATCTCCCCCAGTTTGGGCAGAGTCAGCACTTCCTCAGTGGCTTGAGAGTCCCATTGACTGTAGGGGCCCAGCACCATTCAGGTTCTGAATCGGAGAGCAAATGGGAATGTTGTGCCAACATATTGTAGAGAATTCAGGTGCAGCAGAGAGCATATGCAGTTACACACATGTGCACGTGCACACGCACAGGGCCTCGGAGGCTAGAACTTTGTTCCACCATGCATACAGCCCTCCGCCTTGACCTCCTTTGTGTGTAAGTAGTCATAGATCCTGTATCCCCTCTTTGGGCCACCCATTAGAAAATAGCAACACTGGTCTAGTGGATAGAGCCCAGAGATCAGGGTAAGGTCACCAGGCTTCTGATCTTGGCTCTGCCACTATGTTCCTGTGTCCTTGGGTGTGTCGCTTTACCTCTCAGTATCTAGTTTCCCTCCACTGTTAAACAGGAGTAGTGCTGTCGCTTCACTTTTGTAAGACATTTTGGGATCTTTGGACAGGGGATGCCAATGTATGCCCTGTGGAGAGAGACTGATTGGAGTGGGCTAGTCTAGTTAAGAAAATACAAGGTGAAGGTGTGAGAGGGGTATGAAAACAGTTTCAGTATGTAAAAGGTCATTACAAAGAGCTTGGTGATCAACTGTTTTCTATGTCTACTGAGCACTGCAGGAGAATAAATCACTTAATTTGTTGCACAGGCTGGCAGGACTGTCTTTCTAACTGTAAGGGTAGCTTAGCACAGGCTATCAGGGGAGGCGGAAGAGTTTTCTTAGGGCATCAGTCAGAGCTGGTCAAGCTACGCTTGATCCTGCCCCAGGTTTGGGGGATAGATTAGGGATCTCTCATGGACCCTCCCAGCCCTTCTGTCATTCTGTTAAGGGCAGCACCTTGCTGTTGCTCCTTGACTATCAGTCACTGATACCCATGCAAAGCTAGTAAGTTATGACCTGATGTTTATTAAGCGGTTACTGAAGGGTGGAGGGGGTGTCTTTGAGCTGCAGGCCCCTCAGGTTTCCTGTTGAAACTGTGTCACCACAATCCAAATGCCATCCATCAGCAGCAGCTCGAGTAGGCTGAGCGGCTCCTGTGAAGCCAGAGCAGGACATATGCCCTGGTTCATTACAGCTGTCATCCTGCCGGTGCTTGCCTTTATTTGTGGCAGTTTTATTGTTCATCGAGGGCCAGTGGTGCGTGCTGTGGTCATGGATGCTGCCCCAAAGGGCTCAAATGTGAATGAGCTTCCTCCGCTCCAGTGCCATAACTGAGACAGCCTGCTACCCACTCAACCCTGGTTCAGACCTTAGAGGCACAGTGAGGACAGGACTCGGGGGTGGGTCTGCCCGAATATAGTAGGCCATGCAGATAGAAGAGCTAGCCCTGCCTGAGGTCGCTCCTGAAACAGAAGCAGTAGAGCTGCCTTGTTCTTGGCCCAGCACGGCTGGTTCCAGCTAGGGAGCTAGCACTCACAGGTTAGCCCACGAGTTAATCTTACACACTGCCATATCTTTCCATTCAGCTCACCCAGTTCCTTCAGCACAAGTTCCTTCCTACCACCAGAGCTAAAGACAATCACCGATATTACCAGTGATACGGGGACTATGCCACACAGTAGAGGAGGTCTGATGGAGTCTTCTCATTTCCACTTATTTTTCTTTGGTGCTCAGAGGGGTTGGCTTTGAAAAGCCCCATGGGAGACATGTGCTTTAAGAAAGGGCTTGCATAGGGCTGGAGTGGTATCTGTGAACAAGGAGTAGGGGGCAGAGGCAGGGTTCCCAGTGTGTTTTCCCATTCCTCTTTAAGGCGGCACTGGTTTGGCATAGTCGCAACTCTTGTGCTGGAGGCACTAGCTGATCACAGCATAGATCCATAGAAAAGCAGGGTTGGAAGGAGCCTCAGGAGGTCACATCTAGTCCAACCCCCTGCTCAAAGCAGGACCAGCTCCAACTAGATCATCCCAGACAAGGCTTTGTCTAGTCAGGTCTTAAAAATCTCCAAATCTCCCCAATTTGTCCACATCCTTTCTGTAGTAGGGGGCCCAAAACTGAACACAGGACTCCAGATGTGGTCTCACCAATGCTGAATGGTGGGGGGATAACTTCCCTTGATCTGCTGGCAATGCTCTTACTACTGTAGCCCAGGATGCTGTTAGCATTCTTGGCAACAAGGGCACACTGCTGGCTCATCTTCAGCTTCTTGTCTGCTGTCCCCACCCAGGTCTTTTTCTGCAGAGCTGCTGCCCAGCCAGTCAGCTCCCAGCCTGTCTCGGTGCACGGGATTACTCTATCCTAAGTGGGGAACTTTGCACTTGTCCTTATTGAACTTCATGAGATTCCTTTTGGTCCAATCCTCCAATTTGTTTAGGTCTCTCTGGGCGCATCTACACATGCGCCTGACTGTGGAGTTGCTGCTGTGCAGTCATTTAGTACTTACTTTAGCGAGTAATAAATAACCATACAGTAACCCCTGTTACTGCACAGTCCCGGTGGTGCATGGGACACTTCTGACCCTACTGCACAGTAGCATCAGCATCATGGCTTGTGCCCACCAATGCTCACATCACCCCCGTTAGCCTTGGATGCTGTTTCAACACCAAGTGAACTCTGCATGTTATGTACTGGTGGTAAACAGCGTCATGATCCTCTGGACCAGCTGGAGATTTGGTACCTAGCAATGAGTTACGTCACCATAGCTCATCATGATAGCAACATAGCATCTCATGTAGATGTGCCCTCTGAATCCTAATCCTACCCTCCAGCATATCTACTACTGCCCCCAGTTAGGTGTCATCTGAAAACTTGCTAAGGGTGTAATCTGTGCCATTGGTGAAGACATTGAACCAGAGATTGGCCCTAGGACCAACCCTGGGCCACTCCACTTGAGCAGCCTCTTTGCAAGAAGGGGCCGTGCCCCTCTGGGTAGGTGCCCTGGTTGCAGCCTTGTGAGCAAGTGTACCAGTCAGTTAAGGCAGGCAAGGTTCTTTGGGTGAATCTAATATCTTTTATTAGACCCAGTTAAATAAGTTGGTCTAATAAAAGATATCAGATTCACCCAAAGAACTTTGTCTGCCTGTGTCCTTAGAACAACACGGCTACACCCTACACCCCTAGTCATTTAAATTCCTTTTCCCAGAAGAGGGGTTGTGCCAGAGGAGTTGGAGCACATCCCCTTTGCTGGGAGAATGACCCAAACTCTTTCTCTATGGTCTATCACAGGGTTAAAGCTTATTCCCTACAGAAATCAGTGACGGGATAAAATGTGCAGCCAGGAAAGAGAAACCTAATGGGCAAGTAATTAAAGAACATGGCAGGGGAGAGTTGGATGAATTGAGAGAAGGGAGGATGCAGAGGGTCTGTAGAAAGACATCAATACATATATGTGAGGAGGGAAGAGATGGAAGAGATTAATTTATGAATGTTCCTGTCTATTACTCAGAGTCAGAGACTATGAGGGCATCTGGGAAGGCTCTGAACCTGCCAGGGTGCCATAAGGTTAATACATGGCCCATTTGCTCTGTAGAGCTCTTCTGGTTTGCAATCCAGACTAGAAATGAGGCATCTGAAATCCAAGGTAGAGAGGATACAGGGTGGAGAGATACGAGGGTGAGGGATAGGGTTAGGGGGATTTCTGGCTGGGATTAGTGAGTGATACAGGCTGGCAGAGCCTGAGGTCACTGGGGAAATGTTGCTGCTACAGGCCCAGACCCCATTGTCTAGGTGAGCTCCCCACCCTTGTTTCATGGCGCTCTGCCACTTGGCGATGCAAGTGTGCTGCTCCCAAAGTGCAGTATTTAAAACCATGTCATGATCAGTGAACAGTATCAGTCTCGGAGACGTCCAGCACACAGCTCACATCACCCCCGTTAGCCTTGGATGCTGTTTCAACACCAAGTGAACTCTGCATGTTATGTACTGGTGGTAAACAGCGTCATGATCCTCTGGACCAGCTGGAGATTTGGTACCTAGAACGGAGGATCTCTCACAGCAGAAGTCCTGCTCCCAGCCACCTAGAAGACTAAACATAGCAAGAGTGATCAGCAGGTTTCAGACACTGTATTGGGCTGTGGGGAGCGAGGCAGTCTTGGACCCATACCTAGCAAATAAGTGTCTACCCTGCCAGGCTGCTTTGGCATGTTGATGGCTTGCACCCACTGCAGCACGAGGGGGTAGAGACCACGTTGCAGTGCGGTGCCTTGGCTCTGGTGGCAGTGACTCAGGTGTCTGCAGGCTTGCCGGTATTATAAGACCTCTGGCACAGACAGCCACTCTCATGGGTAGTATGTCCCACGTGCACAGATTCTGCCAACTCCACACGTCTCTACTGCTGCTATCGTGTCAGCTGGGCACGCACCAGGCACCTGGGAGGCACCAACTGTTGGAAGGACTGTAACAACTGGCAGAAAGCATAGGCGCATCTACACCTGGTGGTTTTCTCATGGTGAAAGACGTCTTCTAGAGCAGGCATCACCATGCCAGCAGGTAAGAGGGGTTCTGCTGTCACAGGATCTTTGTGTGTAGAGACTCACAGCTGTATCAGCAGCACCAGGGGCAGCGTCGATAAGGCCTTCTCTAGAGATGCCTTGGATGCCCATGTCCATACCCAGGCCTTGAATGGTGCCCAGAAGCAAGCAGGAAGACACTGTAGCCTTTACAGATCAAGGTGGCTATCTACTAGGCCTGTGCGAAGTGGCTAGTAATTGCTTCAGGTTCGGATTCAGCCAGTTCAGGGGACAGTGATTCAATTCAGTTATTTGAATCACTGTCCCAAATCAATTCAGCCGAATCTGATTTGGAGATTCTTCCAGGTGGGGGGTGATCCCCACTGCCCCGCACTGCATGGGGGGCTCAGCCATGAGCCCTAAGAAGCCCTGAGGCTGCTCCCCCGAGTGAAGGCTTTTTTTTCAAAGAGCCGGGAGCCATGGGGCAGAGGGTGGGGCTGGGAGAATGGGTTGGGGTGAAGTGGGGGCTGGGGGAGCAGGTAGGGGATGGGGCCTGGTGGGGGTCTCCCCATGGTCCCCTCCCCCCTCCTTGAGCTCCCCCCTCCCCCCCACTTACCAACACAGAGTCCAGGTCCAGCTCCCTGCAGCAGCGAGAGGGGACTGCCCAAATCTCTGAATCGGTTCAGAGAGCTTCCAGTCAATTTGGACCTTTTTATTAGTCTCCTGATTTGATTTGATTTGGATTTGGAGATTTGGCCACCAAATCAGGACGAATCTCCTCTGAATCAAATCAGCACCCAAAGCTTTGTCCAGCCCTAATATCTAGACTGCAAGTGGCATGTGGGATGCTTTGTGCATGTCCTTTTCATTGATGCAAGCCACTTTGCATCGATTGCCGCCTCGCATGCCATGGTGCTCATACAGCTTAGAGCAAACCTGTTGCTGTTTACTCAGCCTGGAAGCTTTGGCAGCTCAAGAAAGCTGAAGCGGCACTTTCCAGCAGGCAGTAAGCTGTGAAACCTCTCTGACAGTTGCCATCAGAAACCTTCTTCATATTTTCTCTTCTGTGTACTACTGACAAGAAGTGCACATTGGTAATTTAGACCTTCCAGGTTTCTGGGATGATCTCCCTTATAAAATGCATAAAGAAACATCTAGGAGCGACAATCTTTCTGTCTCCGATGCTGTTTATTTCTCACCCTGCTTCCTACTTTACTTTATGTCTCTCCCACACATGCACACTCCCTCGCTCCAGAACTGCCCTGTGGCTCCTAGGGTTTGGCTTTTGGAGTAACATATTTGCTTTAAGATGCACTAAAAAAAATAAAATAAACATTAAAAGAGAGAGGAAAAAATAAAAAGCCCTTCTGTGGCCAGCTGGCTCCTTGCTTGCTCCACATCTGAGAAAGCTTGGGAGCACTAATTATTCAAGCGGCGGAGGTGACATATATTGATCTCAGGAAACCAGCCCCAGGTAGACTTTGTTGCAGACACTAAAGCAAACAAAGCTGATGCAGCAGAGAGACACAAAGCGTCCTGCTTTACATGTCTGACCAGGTTGGTTGGTGGGAGGGGAATTGCCTGCCTCAGTGGCAAAAGAAAAGGAGGGAGGGGACGAATTTCTTAAGGACAATGCAAAGGAGCTGTCGTGTTCCAGCCCGGAGGTGGTTGTTTGTTCATGGCGGGGGGAGTGTCTGTCTGGGAGCCAAATCATGAAGTTAGTTTTAACTTTGTACTCAAGCCAAAATCTAAATGAACAAGCAGGAGTCTTGCTGGAGTAAAGATTTAGCCCATGAGGCTTGATTTACCTCTCCCTTACACTCATGTAAATCAGGACTAACTTCACTGGAGTTAGGTCAGCGAAGGTGAACGTAGAACCAGGCATGGAGGCCGTCGGGTTTTTGACTATCATTGCCATCTGGGCTGGTTCCACAGCAGAAATGCGCGTGGCTCAAATACCGTGGCATCCTCAGTGAAGTTGAGCCCAGGTACAGGGCCAGCCCCAGGCCCATGCAGCACGCTAGGAGGAGACCCCAGGAAGGTGGTTTGGTTTCCACCCTTTATGCCAGGGGTGGCCAAGCTGTACCCTGGAAGCTGAATGCAGCTCCCTGGAAGTTTGAACATGACTCCCAAAGAAAGCAGTTGTTAAATAAGCCCTTCATATTCTCCCTGTCTGTGTGCTTGTTTGGTTTTCTTCAACCCTGGATTACTATTTGTTCTAAAAAGTTGGTTCACAGCAGCTTGTTCCTGGAGCTGGGCACTGAGCACAGATCACTGGTCCAGGGGCTCTTATAGTTTGTGCCCCGTGGCTCTTGGCTGTGTTGAAGTTTTCAACCACAGCTAGAAGGGCTTGGAGGTTTGGCCACCTCTGCTCCAGGCTGATGCCCACAAGAGCTCCCTTTGGTAAAGGGACCAGTTCTTCAGCCCAGCAGGGATCAAGGATGCACGTGTCACGGGAGGGGAGGGGGTAGCGCGTGCATCTCAGTTTGTTTATTCCCTGCTTTAATAATTGGCTGATTAAGTTCCATTTTTATTTGGTTTCACTGGCAATCAGATTGAGAGCTGTAATATCCACTCACACCTTGTAATTACCATTAATTTCTTCCCTCTCCTCCATACAAGTCAGGCCGAGGTTGGCAGAGGCAGGCAGGGGAGTGCAAGTGAATCAAGAGTCGGGGGAATGCATATTCATGAAGCAGAGCCAGCACAGGCTCATCGGAAGTAGGGAGTGGGGGGTGGAGGGATGGGTGAATTGAGGGAAAGGGCTAGGGGGAAAGGGAAAAAAAAACCCACCTTAAATCTGAGACAAAGGCAAGTGCGGCAAAGTGCCGGAGTCAGCACAACAGCCTTCTGAGCCTAATTACCATAATGATGTGAAATAGTCCAATCAGCAATCTAGGGCTAATCTTTCATGTATTACAGGTCTCTCCTTCGTAGAGCTTCACAGCTAAATGCATTTTTAATGAAGATATTCCTAGACTTGCAGATAATTTCCCACTCTTTACAAGGAGGGTATCAGAGCTCGTTAAAAGGGTTGTTCTTTGGGTGTGTGCGCACATGCACGCATGTGTGTGCGTGCGTTCATACCCCATTTCTTGAGCTGGCCAACGTTCCCACCATCTGGCTCTCAGGAATGCTGTTCCCATAGGGCAGGCCTGCCTCTTGGAGCACCTCGGGGCGTGCAGGCTTCCCAGCCTTACTTGGGTGGGTTCGGTTTGAGAAGGCTATGGCTGAGGACTCCTCTGCCTTGGGTTTAAGGGCGAGGGCAGACTGTCCCCCAGGGTGATCAGCACCAGAGAGAGGGCGAGAGAGAACAGCTCTTCTCCAGAGCCTTCCTCTATCCTACATAAGGAAGGTGCTTTCCCAAGGGTCTTTTTGCAAAGAATGAAACGCCTTCTTTTCCATGTCCACAGGTGTTGGCTCTCAGACCTCATCTCCTTTGTGTCTTGCCAAAGCAGCGCAGATAGCAATGATAGCCAGGTAGAATGGGAAAGAATTTAAAAAGTAGGGGCATATAGCATGGAAAAGTGTGTGTGCATGTGCATGTAACTATGTGTGTGCTCTAGAGCAGAAAATCCTTCTGAGACGTACAAGGCTGAGGCTGCAAGGAAACTAGAGGCTGAAGGAGAAATGCACAAAGGGCAAGGATGTCTCTGTCTCACGCAGTCCCTGGGGCACGCTTCATCCCTGAGCAAATGTGACTTCTGGCTTATCCAGCCACCGGGGCACTAGCTCCTTTCATCTTTCCCAGCCCTGACTACACGCTGACCGTTTATCCACATAGCTCGGCCGCTGTCTCCTCAGCCAGACCTCTAATGACAATGGGTCGAAAGCAGCCCAGTCCCTCAGGGATGTCCCAGACACATACAGTTGTTCCAGTCACTCCTGACTTGCTCTGTGCTCTCGGCTGAAGTGAAGTGAAATGAAGCGGGCTCCACTCCTCATGCAGCCATTACTGTCAAGCGGTCTAGCAGCTCAGAGAGCCGCGACAAACTCCTCGTCACTCAGGGGGTCAGTGGGGTGACTTTCCGCCTTGTTGGGACAGTGGAGAAGAGGATGGTTTGGGGTAGGGCTGAAGCTCCAAAGGCCTCTGGGATGAGCAGCAGGTGTAATTACCAGATCTTCAATTAAAGCTGTGAAGAGACTTTAATTGTATTATTATTATTATTATGACTCCTTCTACCACCCCTAAAGAGCTCTCAGGGACCTGTGATGGCATATTTTAAAGGCGAAGCTTGGGCTGGCCTGGAGAGGCACGAAGGCGAAGAGTTATGTGGGAGGGAAGTGGTGCTCTCTCCTCCCAGCTCCCCATGGCACACATCTCAACAGGCTCGCAGAGGAGGCTTTAGCAGGGAGCAGAGCAGATGAAAACAATGAAATTGCCTTTAAAGCAGCAGACAGCTGCCTCCTGATGGGAGGAGGTGGCAGAGGGTGCATTTCCAATTATCTCTGTAGATTGGGCCAAATCCCCAGAGGGGATGAGCGACTATAACTCAGAATAAAACCCTGGGATTGCCGTGGAAGATCAGAGTGGTGGTCTGTCTGGTCCAGGATCCTCTCTCCGACAGAGGCCAAAGCCAGATGCTTCAGAGAGAGGTGCAAATAACCTCACAATGTTCAATTATAACCTGCCCAAAGGGGAAGTTTCTTTCTAACTCCAGGCACTGAGTGAGTTGTTGGTTTATGCCCAGAAGCAGGAGGTTATATGAAACGTGTGCCCTATGCAGTGCGACTTTGGATTTTCTTACTGCCTCTGTAATGCCAGATCTTTGCCGCCTGAACTTATGCAGCAGTTGCAGGTGTGCATTCCCTCTTGGGATTTGTCTGGGAAATTTAGAGGTGGAAAAGGGGCTGCTAAGTATAGAGCTTCTTTAAAAACCTCTGGAGATGGGGCAGGCTGCAGCACTCAGAGCTAGCTCCTGATTGCCCACCAACCCTGCATGCAGGGGCAGTCCGAGCCAACTTTTCCATTTGGCCCACTGCAGACCAATGGACCAGCCATGGTGTTTGGAGCAGGCCCAGATCCCAGCCCACTGCAAAATCTGGCACTGTTCTGTTTTAAATCAGACCTACCTCTTGCCTGCTCCCTTTGCAGGGGGTTAAAAACCTTCAGAGCCACGTAGCTGATCAAGTGGAAGGAAGCAGAGGAGGCAATGAATGCTCTTATTTAGAGCAAGAACGGAGGTGGCTGTTTGGGGTCTTTCCTGATGTGTGGCAGGGTATGGGCCATTGTGTGTCTAGGGGTTATCTCCCTCTGTTCCCCACTTCCCTTCCAAGCCCATTATGAAGACTACGGCTGAGTAAGAAAGCAGTGGGCAGCACAGAGTTAAAGAGGTAGGCGCGCCAGGCTGAGAGATGGTGGAAGTTCTCAGGGATGATAAATGCCACTGGAGGGTGATTTTCTCTCCGTGGAGTGGGACATTGATCTGTGATTAGACTGGAGGAAGCTTTTACAATCAATCATGTGGGAAATCACATCATGGAGGCGCAAAGTCCTGGAGCCCAGGGTAGAAGGGAAGAGCATGGTCTTGGTGGGGGAGGTGCATGAGGGGAGACAAGTGGAAACCGTAAGGAGGAGGAGAGATTTGGGAGCTGGGCTGGATAAACCGAAACGGCTCACAAGACCTCAGTGGATCCCAGCTGACCAATGTTAGATCATTGAGCCTGACCCGCTGCCCTGAACTCTTTCCTGCCCAGGGCAGGGGGTCGGACTCAATGATCTAACAGGTCCCTTCTGACCCAAAAATCTATGAAATCTATGTGTGGAAATGTTGCACTCAAAAGGAGTTGCTTTGACACCCTTTGAGACTGAGAACCTCTGTCTACAAAACTGTCTCAGGACTGGCATCAGCTGAGCAGCTTTCCCTGCACAATCCTGCATGATCGCCCAGGGCTTAGAGGCATCCAGGAGGACTGAGGAGCTCAGCCAAGGGTGGCCTATTTGGTCCCTGCCCTTGTTGCTGGAACTAAATGCCAGGACAGTAAAGACAGACTGTGGGAGCAGTGTGTGCATAAGCCTGCACTACTGAGAACAACCAACCCCACTGCACACAGACCACCTGGCTCCGCTCAAAATAATGCTTTTTGTTTGTACAGGTCTTTTCCCTTGATGGTCTCAAATCAAAGTAGCTAAGTAGTATTAACTTGATCTGGATCAAGGGCCCAGTGAGACAGTAGCTATATTTGGAAGACAGCCCAGGTTGCCTGACTTCCAGCCCTTTGCTTTTACTCCTTAGATGAGCCTGCCTTCCTTCCAGCTGCGTGTAGCCTGCACTCACTTTCAAACCAGCGATCCAGAAATGGAGTGCGATCCCTCTGGAGTCTATAGTAAAACTCCCACTGACTTTATGAGGAATGGAGATCAAGTAATGCTGAGCACATCTGGAAAGCCCACCCATCGATCCTGTAACCCATTATTTATTTCCTAACTGAATATGTCCCACGCACATTCTTGGTATCTGAAAGAGCTTGATGAACTTTCACTTTATGGTGTCTACCAGGGCCTGAAACAGAAATTCTTAAATATTCTTGGCCTGATTTGGGTGCCAAAGAGTTTGTCTTTCAGCAGATCAATATTGAGGTTCTTCTCTGATTGAAATCACTGAACTTTCTGAGCTTCATCCAGCTCGGGCAAAATTCTCCATAAAGCCTGTGTCCACAACTTCAATAGAGCCATGATGAGTGGTGCATAAGTACTTGCTGATCAATGGTTAGATGCTTTTGGTTCCTTGGTACATAATGGAGAGAGATACTTTATCTAGACAGGTCTCCTAAGTAGATGTATTGATATTGTTGATACATAAAGTATGACTCTATCTGCAGCATTATCTACCTACCTAGAATATTTAATGGTACTGAGGTAGACATAGGGGTCATGAAGACATAGTGGCCTTCTGTAATATTTCACTGAAGCTCCAGAGACATGACGTTGAGCATCTTTCTGGACTCGTGCCAAAGGCTGCCCCTCAGTTGAAGTTGCTGTGAGTGCGTATCTGCTTATTTGGACTGGAGAGTCAAAGGACATCACATTAGCCACATTATTCCCCTGTTTGTCTTGGCTACAGAACCTGTTGCACTTCACGCAGTGGGGCATTTGGTCCTTTGACTTCTTGTTTTAAGCTGACATATATAAATAGGTCAGCGAGCAGGACAGAAAGCCAGTGGGTAGGCCATAAGGTATGCAAACAGGTAGATAGGACAGGAGGGCTCTAAGTTGGTAGGCAAATAAATGGCTTGTAATGTAAGCAGTATGTAAGCAGATCATATCCAGAAATGCCTAATATGGGCGGGGAGCGGGGTAGTGTGATGGACATAATAATAATTTTGTGCTAAACGCCCTTAGATGCCTCCACTATCTTCATCCATTCCTGTTTGTTGTGTGCCTACGTCCTCCAGTCATCCGCATGTAATTTCTGTAGGTCCGACACTATGTTATCTAGCTATCTTTGTCTTGGTTCTCCAAGCGGCCTTCTCCCCTCTGGTACTTTGAGGAACACTTTCTTTGGTGTCCAGATTGCTTCCATGCCATGGACTGAACAAAGCAGAAAACCATTTGATGACAACCTTTCCTATTTTTCCTTAGCCCCATGCCTGCAGCTGGGGCTAAGGGCCTGGTTACATAGTAATTCTGGGCAGCTCCTGGAGCTCTTAACCCCTGGATTGTCCACACGTTAACACTTGGAACCAGTTTTAAGCACTTGCTATGCAGCTCAAAGTGACACCACTCCAGGGCAGGATTATCTCTGATCGCTGTTACCCAACACTGGGGTGCAGCCACTCCAGCTGCATCTTAAACACCCCACCTGCCCCCCCCACCCCGCTAGCCTGGATTGGGCCCACTGCCACCCCTTCCCAGATCCCCATTCACTGCTTCCTCTTCCCCCCCACCCCTTGTGGCTGCCCCTGCAGTCTGTCCCAGGCAAGCTTGCAGAGGAGGATTAATCTCTCTGCCCAGCCAACACCACTGCTCTTGTTCCCTGGGCCAACCTCAGCCCAGAGAAGAGCCACAGCCTGGCATCAGCATTGGGGGTGGCCAGGTAGGCAGGTTAACCTTCCCCTGCATGCCCTCCCAGGACAGACAGCGCAGGCAGCAACAAGTTGGGGGGGACCCAAAGGGGCAGGGGGAGAGCCCTGGGGGATAGGGGGAAGGGGCGAGTCTTACCTGTCAGTCCTCCAGCCCCTGCTGTCCTGAACCTGCGATGGCTCCAAGCTCGAGCTAGCGCTAACACCCATCAACATTCATGAGGCTCACAGTGCAACGAAAAGGCCCTAATTTACCTGCCTCATATTTTATATATATTCCAAACCCCATGGCTTCATATCATGATGTTTTTCTTTTTTTAAATAGAATATGTTCTTCTTGCTTCCTGTGTTTGGAAACCCATAGCAAGCACTGACCTTTCAAGTCTCTTCATGATTAAAGCTCTTATTAATTTCCTGTGGGGCTGCAGACACTCCAAAGCAGTAAATGCTGGAAGTTTGTTAACATGTGGGGCTTTAATTAGTAGGCAAGAAATCTGTCCCTGTCCTGATTTAATCAAAAAAAAAGGAAAGAAAGAAAATGCAAAAAAAAAAAAAAAAGAGTTGATGATGATGTTGAAATAGAAAATACTAGCAGACAGTGACTTTATATGAAGAATCGGTTTGAGGGCTCTCTACTTAGCAGGCACTTTAAGTTGACATATCCCACATGAAGGTGAACAGCATGTCCTTTTAACAGAGGGGCATGTGCACACACAACCCTTCAGCTCTTCCACTGGCACTGTGGTCAGTAGAATCAAATATTTCAAATAGAAAGTAGAAAACTGTGGGGGGATAAAGAATAAGTAAAGAAAACATGATAGGATTGTTTATGGGTGAGGCTGCGAATGGGTTCATTGGGAGTGATGAGAGGGTCCCTAATCCTGAACACTTCTTTGCTCCTTCTGGGTTAATGCACCTTTCCCAGATGGCACATAGTTTGGCCTCAAGGTCCCTGTGCAGCCCCTCCCCACTCACCCCTAGGTTTCTCTCCCCTCTGACCTGGCCTGCATGCTGCCTGCTCCAACCCTTCTCCTCAGCTTCTAGAGCCATGTCACTGCCCGCTGTCACCTGAGAAGCTGGGAGGTGGAGGGCAACTGAGAGCTTTGGGGAGTCATTTTTGCTTGCTTTTGCTGAAACAGAACAGATGTCACCGTGGGTAATGGTGCACTGATTGCAGTGTGGCTAGCAGGACAGGTGTGCACCCCCTGTACTGCATGAGTTACAGCAGCATGCACCCAAATCCACAGAAAAGAATGAGGCCACGTTCTGTTTTCACTTCTACGAGGGAGAAGCCATGGACTTCTCCAGGGTTCACAATAGGGATATTGGTCCACTGAGGTCTAATCCTCCCCTCCTGGCAGTCCCACACCAGCGTGGCTCCACTGATGTCGGTGGTGATGCTCCACATTTGTATGGAGACTGGAATCTTACCCCCTATCATCGTAGAAAGCAGTCTAGAAACTACAAACAAGTGGTTCCTGCAGCATCCTTCATTCGCTTCTTTTCCCAAGTACAGAGCATCAGAGAACATCAAGAAATCAGTGAGCATGCCACCACCATGTGGTCCTTTTATTTATTTAAACCTCTGGGTGGAATAATATATGTTAGATTGCCCAGTTGATCTATTTGTGACAAGTGTTAAAACACATGTGCATTGATTTTCTTTGAGGAGAGTATTTCTAAGGGTAATTTAATAGTGGTATTGAGCATAGCTTTTACTGGCTGGGAAGGAGTGGAGGGAGAAGGAAGGGGAGTTGGGGCGGGAGGGGGATTAGATGAAGAGGAGAGAGACGCTAATGGCGTTTTCGTAATGCAATTGCTTAGGTCAGTGAGAAGCTGTCACAGTTTAATGCACTCGGTTGTCGTGGATGTTATCATATACAGGATTAAGCCATTTCAAAACATGAAAACAAGAGCAGCTTGTTAGTGAGTGAAGCTGTTAAAGAGCTTCTGCTACACTGTTGTGATCATTTTAAGGAGGACGTTATAGTTGTGGTTCACCCATTACCCTCTGGTTGCCATGAACACTTAGTGCTTGTATGGAAATACATGGTTTCCCTCAGGGTTACTGCAGTTTTCACACCTCCTCCTAATCACTGGTTCCCTGTCATTCAGGAGGATGTACACCCCAGAGCAAGATAAATTCATTCGGCCAGGAGTTTGAGGGCCACCACCTCGACTGTGGATATATCAGGGTATCTCCATTGATTTCAGCATGTGGCACCAATGTACCTTGGCTGGAGTCCTCATGTAAAAGCGTGACTTGATTTCTGTAGTGGCACAAGGATCTGGGCCATGAAATATGTTTATGCCTGGAAAAAAAATGGCTCTGAAATTCATGCACTGTCATTTTTGAGCCTTGGTGATTCCATATGAAACCTAGTCACTGTTTAAAAGGCTTTTCTGCAAACTCATATTGAGTTCTGGAAGGTAAGCTGGGCCCTTTTTGGTTCATGAATGAGAACGAATAGTGACGATTCCCCTGCACCAAATGCTGTCCTCATTTATACCTGTCTGTCCTCCCAGGTTTGCAGAGCAAATAAAATGCAGTAATTCTGTTGATCACACACTAACCAGAATAGATCCCAGCTTCCTCTTCTCAGTTGCATCCACTCTGCAGGGCTGACAGAAACAAAATGCATTAGGAACGTGTTTGTGTCACCAGAAATCAACAGAGCTGACTGTGAATGCACACAGGGAGCCCATCTGTTGAATAAGATGGTAACGTGGCATCATTTTTACTTAGCCAGTTTTCATAGCAGGATTGTGTTTTTATTTCATCCATGCCATCCCTTGGCTAACTCAAATTGTTCTTCATAATACAATATTTATTAACTCTCTGTCCAGCCTCTAAGACAATGGGGTATCTATTGGGAAGCCGTTCCAAAGGTTTGTACATCTCAGTGTCAAATTCCTTATTTTCATTCTGCCTAAATTGTCTCTCTCCCAGTTTCACCATCTTAGCCTTGTAGTTTCTCTACCCTCTACTTTGAATCTTGCTAACTAATTCCTCCCCTTCGTTAGAGCTTACACCCCTCAAATACTTGTATATTGTTGAAATGCCCTACCTTTTCCCATCCCTTAGCCAAGCTATAAATCTTGCTAGTCAAGAAGGTTACTGCTATATGGTTTCCGCCGTGACCCATTGTTAAAGTATATAACATAAATTACGCAGAACAGATCATACAAGCAATTTTTTTTCCCCCACATGAATGCTGAATAAATATTAATGGCCCATTGCTGTCGCTTTGTACAGTGGCAGTATTGGAGTCAATGAGGTTTATCTGAGGCATGGTAATTGCTAGTGGACACGGACCCTATGCAGTCACCCAATTAGCTCTCTTTAAAGCTTGGACTTGCCAGGTTGGTATTTTTCTCTTTGCAATTTTGCTTTTTTTTTTTTATCCCAGAGGCGATGCCGACTTCTGATCAAATGAGATTGAGTCCAACTATCGTACCCACTAACCTCTCCTGCAGTTCAGAACGATTTGCTCAACTGTTTTTAATTTATTTCTCATGTTTGCTCCATGCACATTCTGGGCTCCCGCTGAAATGAGAAGCCAGGATACAGTGAGCAAAGTGGCTTGGGAGAGGCAGAAGTATGCTCCTGTGAGGATCTATACCGGTGTGCTAGAAAGACTTTTGACCAGTGAGTGAAAGAGAGTTACCCTGTTACCCCATGTACAATCTACCTCTGTCTTGCTGTTTCGCTTTAAGCACCTTGCTTCCTTCTTCTGTGCCTCGGTTGTCTCATTAGGAAAACTTTTCTACTTCTGGGGCATAACTGGTTAGTGGCTTTAAAAAAAGAATTAGGTGTCACCACTGTAATTAAAATTTGCCACGTGTCCAGACAGATCTTTCCTTGCTTACCTCTTCTTGGACACTAAGCTTTGCCACCCACCTGATGCCAGCTGTGTGGGCAGGAGCTTTGAAGTTCTCAGTGATCCCAGACCCAGATCGATATTCCCCACAGTCGCTTTGGGATTCGTCAGCACAAACCTTCCCTATCTTAGCAATCTAAATTCACAGCACTAGCCTCATGTAAATGGCACTTTATCCGCTGGAAATGTGAATCCAGTCACTAGCGCTGGCTCCGTCATGCTTATCAGAAATACATTATCAGGTGGGGATTAGACAGAGCCTGGTGCTACTGCTCCTGTCCACGCCAGGCGAATAATGAATAATGAAAATTCCAGGGACCAGAGACAAACACACTTGACAGGCAGGGAAGCGCCGATGTCTGCCTTTCACTCACTTTAATGTGACAAACATGGCTGCTTTAGAGATCTTTCCACTCCATTCACCATGTCATAGTTTATTTCCCCCCCTCTTTTTTCCTCCCTCTGCACCCATTTGCCCTCTCCCTGCCAGCCCCGAGCCAAGTCGCTTTCAAAGAGCATATGAAAGAGAAAATGCAAGAATGGATTGAGGGATGCTTGGAACATCTAAGCTCTGACCTAACCCGACAGGAGGCTGTTTTGCAGTCAGCTCACTCAAAGTATGGACACTGCATGATTTGGGTCCTTAACTGCTTTGAACTTTGATGTTGCTGAGTTTCTCTCCTCTTATTTGTTAATAAATTTAAGGTCAAAGGGTGCAGATTTCACAACAGAACGAAGCACAATAGATACACAACTCCATTCACATGGATTTTGTTCTTTTGTGCTGGCAGTTGTTGTGAATTTGGTGCTTATGAAAGAGAAGTGAGCGACTCTCCCAGCTAGAAGCAGACACCGTATAGGCAAGCCCCACTTTGCAGCCCTGCATGTGTCCTTCAGTCCTGACCAGCCCTTGTTATTTTAATCCTGAGCCCTCATGTATGTTAGTTTTGGCACTGTTTAATCCTGATTTGCAATATGCTCTGCATTTGAGACGCAGGAGATTCCTCAAACAGTTATTATGTGGCCCCAATTTGATGCCCAGCTCCTAAACATATGCTTTCAGACCAACTATTCTGCCCTTGGCCCCCTCCTTTGCTACCAGTTCCCTTCAGTCATGCCCCACAGCTCCCCTGGCTTTCCTGTGCCTCAATCGCTGCAAAAATCTCTAAAGCTGCCCTGCCGCAATCCCTGCTTTTCCAGATCCGATTTACTCCCTCGTCTAAATTTTAATCTGCATCATTTGTGCTGGGCCACCACTGTCCATGGTGCTGCATTTCCAGTATCCTTTCTGACACATGTGATGAGTTTAGCTCAAGCTCCTCTCTTGAAGATTTTATCCCGGCACTCAGCAGTGAGCTAGCACATCATGGCCTTAATGTATTGGGCCAAGAGGGGTATTTGCTTCATCTTCCATCCTGCAGAAAGCACTGCCATGGTATCTGGTACAGAGATCATGGAAGAACAGGAACACATGATGTACGGACATCCCCAGGGTGCCCTAGGTGGCCCTTGGTGGCCTTTTACTAGATTACCATTGGGAGCCAGCCACAGGGATCCCTAAGTGAGCCTCTGTAGTCCAATCAGAATAAAGGCATTACCTTTCATTTTGGGGTCTTAGTCTTTGGCGTTATGGATCTGCTAATCTGACACCCCTTCCAGAGAGCTAGAGCTTACAGTGTGCTGCTGGTTCCCTGCATCCTACCATGCCTCCCACCATCACCAACATGGGAGTAGTCTGGTTTACAGTTTACCTCTGAAAAAGACTCATGATTGATTTGAGCAAACCCGTGCACATACAGAAAGGCTTGGCATGGTGTTTCTGATTGTGCCATTAATTCACTTGAAGATAAAGCACCAAAGTTGCCAGTATTTAGGGAAACACACACGTCTCCCTTTCTGTGCCTCTCTCTAGCTTCCACTGGTAGTCCCAAGGTGTCCATCTGTGTTTAGGAAGGCTAGGAGGCAGCTTATGGTTTATCTTCTTTGACCCTAACTGGACCTACCGTTTATGGGATTTTTGGTTTAGCCATTGATAGCTTTCCACTGCTGTAGCCCTCTCTACCCACTTCAGACAAAAGAAGGAAGCATGTTCACCCAGCTCAAGCAAACTTATGATCCCATGTTGATCCACTTCGATAGCGGATCATTGAGTTCTAATGACCCACAATCCAATCCTGCCACTCAAGTGTGCATACATGCAGACAGAGGTATAGGGTGATAGTTTTCATACTGACAGCTTCAGGAACACACACAGGTTTCATAAGTAGTCTGTGCAGATGCTTCATGCTGCCATACTCCTGTCATCTATGCACTGTCGTCGGTAGAAATCTGTGCTGCTTCCTTTTTGGATGAATATAAACCAGACCCGGGACCCTTAGATTTGACGATTGATAGCCTAAACAATTTCAAAGGAAGACAGCTAAGATTTTCAATGCAGCATAGCAGATTTAGCCACGCATCTTGTGCTGAAATTTCATGAAGCAGTTATTAACCTTCTTCACATCTTGTACTATGCTATTGTAACTACTGGTTTTAGCAGAGTAACTCCTGATCTGCTCCAAAGTAAAGGGGATCAGACTTCAGCTGTATAAATACACTCCCAGTGATCACTCCAGCCATCAGTGAAATGAACCTGCCTCATGGATTAGCTAGCAAAATAATCAGCTTACAGAAAAAAAAAAAGTTCACAAGAGCAATGGGATCACATCAGACCCAAGCAAGGGATTTTTAAGTGTTCAGTGTTAGCCTAACTCAATTCGTACTTATATCAATAGCGAACATCCAATCCATGAAGTCTGTATAGCGGAGATGAGAGTCCAGGTTGTATGTGCGTTTGTGTGTGTGTGCCTGCAAGCATTTCTGGTAGTTTTTATGTAAAAGCGCATGGTAATCTTTATTGATGTGAGTTTATTTCTTATTGAGTGCAGAGGATGAAGGGTTGACACAGTCCTGTTTGAATCAAGGGCTGAAGTTCCACAGTGCAGTTATTTAAAAAATAATGCTTGGATTGCTCAATGCCCAGGTTTTAAGAAATCAGCTTGCTCTTAGAGTGATCTGCAATGGAATTCCCCAAGGAAAGCAGAGATTTCCCTTTGCCCTTGCCTTGTGGATCACAGGTGACACCTGTCCCTCTCTCTTAAATGACTTCACATTCTGTATTCAAGAGGTTGGCACTAGTTGTGACAATCATTCTTGACATAGTCTCCTGGATGTGATATAAACTTTCAGAATATGCAGCTCTTCCTCCAATCCACCCAGCAGGGAGAGAAGGAGCTGAGAGCCTGCAACACATCTGCTTCTCAGTGTGAGTCTTTGCTAGTGAGATTCCTGCTAATTAATGTCAAACTTATTTTAGCAAATAATACACATTATCTTGTCCTGCGGAAGAGATTTGTGCCAGCACTGATCACCGCCACTCCAGAGTCAAAGCATGCAAAGAGCTTTTGTGTTTCAGGCACAAAACAAGGTGGAAGTATACAGCTAGTTGGGAGAGGCAAAGCATCCCTGAGTCTGGGTTCTGCTGTCATGCTGACATGCCTCAAGAAGAAGGCCACTGAAAGCACTGGAATTACGTTACCAGAACGATTTGGGACCTGAGCTTTTTCAAGGGAAGGCAGTCACTTTGCCTCTGACTTTAGGGGGAGCATTATTATGCCCTGGAGTCCCTAAAGCCTGATCCTTTAAAGTGGTGAGCGTATGCAACTCTCGCCAGACTTTATCCTTTGAAATCAATGAGGGGTTGGGGGGTTGCCACTGAATTTAATAGACGTAGGACTGGGGGCTCTGAAGTCATCCAGATGCATGCACTGGGTGCTGGCGGGTGCTCCACGGATGTCTTTGTTCTCAAGTGAGAATTCTGCTTGCAATACTTTAAAGTATCTTCTCCCAAGACCCTGCACAGTTGGTATGGCAAGTACCATCGACTTGAATGGGAGCAGACTGAGACCAGTGCTGAGTTCTTGCAGAAATGCCACTTTCTGATAATAAGTTGCTGTGTCCCAACTTTAATCTTCAGATACCAAAAGTGCATTATAATAATTTTTTAGGTAATCCTGCTTTATGGAAATTGTTCTCCATATTCTACATGAGAGTAAACTGAGGCAAAAGGAGAAAACCATCAAAAACAGCTAGTCAGTGGCAAAGGTGGGACTTGCATCTGGGAAGCCTGGCACACAAACCTCAGCTTCTATCCTTGGACTGTGCTTCTTCTTGGAAGAGGCATCTAAATGGATTACCTCCCTGCTTACAACCTAACAAGCTGATAACTACCCAGGAGTTAATGTAATCAAAAACAGTTTTCATTTTGGATATTATGACTTCAGTTTAGCCTAAATACAGTCTTGTCCATACAATTTTATTTTAATTATGTTATTCATTTTTATGTCTGCGTTTGCATTATCACTTTAATTATGGAAGCCTTTTAGCTTTTAGGACAGTTACAGCTGAAGTTAATGAAAATTATTTACATTCATTAATGGCAATTTCCATTATCATGCCGTTGCACGGAAGCCACGCTGTGGGAATATGAAAGGCTGGGTGGCTTGCCAAAAAGAATGCTAAACTCAGGATAGCACTGCAAGAAATCCAGCTTGCGCGGTAGCTGGAGGTTCAATGAGACCCTTTCCATCTGAGGCTGCCACAAGAATCTGAAATTCTGGGATTAGAGCTGATAGCATTTTTTTCATTCATGGCATTTCTAACCATACGGTTTCCAGTGCAACCTTAAATTGTTCCCCTTTGTGTGTTTGCTTCATGATACAGACTTTACATAAACTTTGCCTATAATAACCTATGAGCCCTCACTGCCCAGGAATAAATCCCACCCTAGTCCTCTCTTGCTAGAGGGTCACACACTACTAAGCTGCCTTTTTTTTATGTAGCGATTATAAAGCACCAATGAATCCTTCTGTTTGAAAGAGAGTATAAAAGATTAGTCTTAGAAGATGAGCACTCTTAGAAGATGCCATGACTGAACTCTCCCAGTCACTTGAACTTAACAGTAATATTTCTCACCAGTCCTAGAGGGAGGAGGGGGGAGAGAGTGAAGCTAAGAGCCAGCGCTGTGAGCTCATGTAAGTGATAGCACATCAGGCGGAAATTAAATGCCTCTTAGGCTTTATCAGCTTGCTGCTTGACTCATGACTAGAGATCCTTGTATCACTGCTGCTGACCATGCAGTCTGCAGAACCAGCATTTCCCTAGGAGAGGGCTGGCCACAAAGCCAAGAAAGATGAAACATTGAACTGCCCAACCTTGGCGCTCATTAGCCTGGAGGTTTCAGTTGGTTAGTGGGCCAGTGACAGCAATGGTAGCCAAGGTGCAGATCTTTTTAACAAGCAGATCCCATGCACTGGCAGGGTCCAAGACGCTGAGAAAGCACTTCATCCTCACTGCTTCACTCACCTGCTTTGTTAATGTGCCTGTTTTTCACTGTCCCTGTATCTTGCAGACAGCATGTCCTTATGTTTCAATCTGAGGATGAATGAAGTACTGTCCTCGCAGCACTGCAAAGAGAGAACAGCTCAAATGCTACAGGAGACAATTATGATGTGATAGGCTTTCCTGAATTTAAACATGACTTTCAGTGACACGCATGAAAGAGGTGGCATTTGCCAACAGGTAGCTGAGTTCCAGGTGTTACGCTTATACTAGGAAACTCTTGGTGTGTGCTGATGCTTTACTGTTGTCAAGCTCTGGCACCCCTTCCATGGGAGGACAGCAGTCCCCAGTTGTGTGGCACTGAATGGAGAAAAGCTGATTAACGCTATGGAGCTGTGGCAGTCTTCAAGTCGGTGGTAAGTGCTTGCAAAACTCCCTTACCCCTTCCCATACTCATGCTTGGGTGATATAAAGAATCCATATGCTGCAGAGTACAAACAGCACTACTAGACCAGTCACAACATTAGGATCCCAGTCCTCCTGTTACAGACCCACGGGTGTCTGGAGCCACCAGTGCGATGCTACAGTTAGCAGAGCAAACAGTACGCTGGCATGCATCAACCAATGCATCTCAAGCAAAACTAAGGAAGTTATTCTCCTGCTCTACTCAACATTGGTGAGGCTGCAGCTGGAGGACGGCATCCAGTTATGGGTGCCGCACTTTAAGAAGGACGTGGAGAAGCTTGAGAGAGTCCAAACAAGAGCCACTTATGTGATTATAGGCCTGAAGAGCAAGCCATATGAGGAAAGACTGACAGATATGGGACTGTTCAGCCTAGAAAAGAGAAGACTTTGGGGCATTTGGTGGCAGCTTACAAATATATCGGGACAGCATCAGGGGCTAGGTGAACAACTATTCTCCAAAGCACCCCAGGGGAAAACCAGGAGCAATGAACATAAACTCCTAGAAGAAGGTTTCAGACTAGATATAAGTGAAAACGTCTTCATGGTTCGTGTGACCAGACTCTGGAATAAACTCCCAGTGGGGGTGGTGTAAACACCTACCCTGGAGATCTTCAAAAGGAGACTGGACGCACACCTTGCAGAGGTTATTTGACCCCAGTGGTCTTTCCTGCCCAGAGTGGGGGGGCTGGACCTGATGATCCCACAAGGTCCCTTCCAGCCCCTAAACTTCTGTGAATCTGTGAAATCACTACAGCAGCCCCTCCTCTTCCCAGATGGAGACTCAAGACATTGTTTCTTCATCCTTTCAAATATCTCCACTCCTAGCTGTCACTCCCACCAGCAAGAATGCTCACAGGATCCCATTCAGAGCTCTTAAACTGGCCTGAGAAGAGGCGATGATCTTTCAAACCATGTTCCTGTGTATGTAGGCATTGCTGTCAGGAGAAAGGGTGGGCTCAATCACCATGGTGGGCTAGTTTTCCTGACCCTCCTTTCATGCTGTCTGCTGAGAGAAACCAGGAAGGACAAAGTTTTGAAGCCTTAAAGTTTAAGCTCTGCTGTTGAAGCATCCATCCCTGGGAGGGTGTTTTGTTTTCCACTGCAGAACAGGGAGCTCCCAGAGAAGTGCCTTTTCTTATATAAGTATATATCATTTTATATGGGCACATACTGGAGTGTGAGTGTGTATGTACAAGTATATGAATATAATGAGAAAGTTATAACATGATATATCAGCTATACTTTTTAAGATAATTATGTAATCAAAGACACACTGGGCCAGCTTGATCCTTGAGGGTTCAGAGAGTCTGCATAAGAAAGGCCAATCCTTGTAGCCATTTTTGTAGAGTTCCCAAAGAGATTGGATTACTTCTAGCAGATAAAATATGTCATGAGCAAAGAATGGGCTTCTGCTACATGGCGCCCAGCGAGCTGCATCCTATCATGCTTCACCAGCCAAGTCCTAGTGGGCATGGGGTGCTTCTAAGCTTCATGATGCCCTCTTACGATGTGCTGGAGGAAGAGGACACAATGCTTCTAGCTTAGCTTCAGCATCCCGGGGCACTTGCCTCCAAAGCCACAGTATCTTCTGCTCATTAGCTCATAACTAATATGGACCAGCAGCGCCTGATGCTAATTAATTTTGTGAACTGAACCAGGGTGAATGGGGTAATTGCCCATGGTGCGTGTGGGCTTGCAGGTGTGCCCTCCCATTCTCCCCCTCCCTGTTTGCTGGCTTCTCTGTGTGTATTTTAAGAACCATTTGGTTCCTCTCCATGTGAGGAAGGGAAGCTGTGTGATCCAACCCAGAGACAGAGCAGCAGGCGCTGAATATTAAATTAAAACACATCCTCACTTACACACCAAAAAAAGCCCACGCTGGAAAGGTTAAGAGCTAACAGAGATCCTTAAAACGGTCTCTGTCTGTTTGGAATGAATTAATCAGACCATTAAACAAATCTTTTAATCTAAAGTATCCCTTTCATTTCAGTGCTCTGTAAAACAAAGTGACTGGAGTGTGGATAGAGGAGTTTGCCATCACTTCACCTCATTTATAGTACTGAGACTGGAGGGTGCAGTGCTCTATTCCCTTCCCCTTTTCCATCATTAAGATGCACTTGGAAATAGGAAGGGAGGGGGTGAGGGACATACAGAGCATCTATACTCCAGAAAAACTTGCAAGGAGGATACAGGAGACCTCACTCTTAACAAGCACCTTCCATCTCTTCTTCACGGTGGTGGTTGTAAGGGTTGACCAGGGCATAATCTGAGCAGATCACACCTAGTCAGGAGTTTGCCATGGTGAAAAGCAAGGTCAAAGCTGGTCCAAGTCCAGGATATCAAGCCAAGTGTCCCGATGAGGTTGTAGTGAAGGCAAGCAGGTGATCATTGCCAGGAGATCCAAAACAAGAACAGGAGCAAGTGGGGACAGGCAGGAAGGGCCAGGACAGCAATACCTAACCCTACTGTTGCTGGGACAAGGCTGTGCAGGAAGTGGGCAGGTCTGGTATCCCTCCCACCGTGGGCTTACGGCTTGTGTAGATCACCTGGTCCCACACCGGTGCAGGTATTCTGCACTGTGGCCAGGTCTTTGGAGGGCACTGGCAGCAGGGTGTAAATGCAGGGCAGGGCTGGGGTGGAGGGAGAGGTGGTGCACATGGGGATGGGGGTGGCACCATGTAGTACTGTGGATGTTCTGGGCAGCACTGGGGCCTGTACAGCAGCAAGGGGGGATGGAGAGTGGGGGGCTGCTGTAAGGTAGGTACTTGGGTCTGTCTGAGTCATATCAGGGGCCTCTCCAGTCTCACCAGCCCAGAACTGGATGTCTGAACGGCAGCTATACCCACCTTTCCTCTGCTCATTCCCCTGCTTACCGTAAACCCCCCCCCCCGAGGAGTTACCTTAAAAGCTCCACGCTGCAGTCCTGAGAGGTGCAGCACAGAGATCATGCTGGCAGTTTCTCCCTTTAGCCTCTTGCATTTGAAAATTGTGCCCCAGGTGCTTTGGGGCAGGAGCAGTATTGTATATTCAGCATGTCTCCCCCACTGCATAGCGGTACTTAGCACACTTGTATTGTGCCACGCGCATAACAGAGCCATGCACCTCTGGCCATCAGACATTGAAGCAAATGATACTGTCTCAAACTCCAATCTGTAGGAGGGAGAGAGAAAGGGAGAGAAACAGAGATAAAAGGAGGGCAAATCCAGGTAAAAGTAGGCAATCCTTTTTCAAAATCAAATGTATCCTCTTTTTTATTTTTTTAATACACTCTTCAAAGCTTGCTAAGATTAAGTGTGCGATTTATCTTTGCAGAGTTTGAATTTTAAAAGGAACAGCCAACTGTGTGATCGTATTATTAATATTTATACCTCGTCACAGAATGTTGACAGATTAATTATGCAATATGGTATAAAAATCAGCAGGCAGTGTGGGAGGGTGGTGGCAAAGTTCATGTATTAATAACACAGCAGGGTGGCTTGTGCGCTCCCTATGTGGCTCCCTGTTATCAGACACTGCATCCTTGATTTATTGAAGGCACCTTCATCCTGGCATGACTTAGCACCAAGACTCATCCTAGAGATGGGTGCCCTGTTTTGGGAAAACAAGCAAAGGTTTTTATTTGCCAGCTTTGCTGCACCTTTCTGGCAGGGCAAATGGGCCCAAAGGTGGGTGTTATTGCACAGATATCTGCTCACTGGCGCTTTTACCCTGACAGTGTTGTGGAGGAGTCTTTGTGTAACTGAGAATTCAGGTCAGGAACCAGAGCTGTGATCTAAAGCCACATGAAGGCTCGGAAAGATTCAATTAACTTTTATTCCCCGTGATTTGTCATTCTCCCAGCAGCCTGTGTGGTTCCTACTTCCTGCAATGCGTTGAGAGGAATGCATCTCTGCCTTTGTGGTGCATCTGCACATGCAAGTCAAAGCAACAGAAGAATTGCTATATAGGCGTGGGCCAGTGGTTTATCTGGTCTGGTGTCCTCTCTCTGGACCTGGCCAGTTTTAGGTGCTTCAAAGAAATGCAGAAAGCTTCTGTATTGGACAGGTTGGTCAGGATCTGCATGGAACAAAAGTTTCTTTTCATCCCTGGTCATCCTGAAGAGTAAAGCTTGAGGACTTTTTACATTACACAGCCTAGGAAAGGGTTTATTGTTATTTTATTATTATTATTATTATTATTATTATTATTATTATTATTATTATTAT
>NW_017728936.1:6360681-6385492 GCF_001723895.1 Crocodylus porosus | reverse complement strand
GGCACCCGCAAACCAAAACCAGTGAGCGCCCTGAGCAGACGTCCTGGCAGGGGCTTCTGTTTCCCAGATGAGCACCTAACATCCCGGGGCAGGGGTAGCGTTGCTGAAGCTTGGGCTGCCGTGTTTTCATTGTGATTATTATCCAAGCCAGATCGAGTGTGCCTACCCAGGTTGCAATCCCATCTCCTCCCAGGCTGTGTCTGTGCTTGGGTACAGCAGTTCATGCCCCAGCAATACTTTAGGAAAGTAGGCAGAGATTGACTCTGCCTCAGGGTGAAGCCTCAATTAAAGCCTGTTTTGGAGAGGTGGACAGATAGAGGTTAAATTAAGATCTGGTGCCCAGGTGATTCATGCTAGCCCGCTTGGATGGACAGCAAAGGTCTGCAGCCTAAAGCAAATCCTTCCACCTGGAAATTGTGATATTTGTCATCAGGAAAGCTGTCTCCCTAGCTCTCACCATTCAAGTTGTGCCCTCCAGACATACTCAGTGGGATGAAAGCTCACCCTCTAAAATCCTTTCTGGTGCCTACTTCCATCAAGGCATTTCGTTCCTGAATGCTGTTCCTTTTGGGGGATGATTCTTTCTCTGCTTCTCTCAGGTGGATTCTTTATATATAACACTTTGGCTGATCTGTCTAGCATAATTTCAGCTGCTCTCTCAGGTCATGAAGTAGGGATATACCCAGGCCTGTTACAGAATTCTGTGTCAGCAAAGCCCTTCGTTTGCAAGGGGAAGAAATTGTGTTTGAGATGTGTAGCCAGTGAGCATAGCTCGCTCTTCCTCTGTCTCTTGCTCCATCTTCAAACAAACTCTTAACTAAATTGGTGTGCACACTGCTATCTTATCAGGAGCAGCCTTTGTAATGAGCTGCAGAGTTACTTCCAGAAATGTATCCTGCCTCAAGTGAGATGTTTAACCCATTGGAGAACATAGGACTTCTAAACAAAAATCATGTAAGGGGAGAGGTTTCAAAGCCATCAAGGCAATTTGCATTCCAAATGTCCCTTTAAGATTAAAACGTCCCCGCTTCCCATGACTCTGGACGAGTACCTAGTTTCCAAACTCCTGAGACAGCTTTAAGATTCATAGTCTTGTTGTGCTAAAAATGAGAAGAATAAGAGGCCCAGTTCAACCAAGTGCTTAAAGACATGCTTCAACCTAACAGACTTTACTGTGAATTTAGCAGGTGCTTAAGTGCCTTGATGTGCTTTGGCAATTGGAGCTTTAATGCACGCTTTGAATATATCTCACGATCTTTTTCCTTGTAAAGTGCTGGCTTTCCCATACCCACTCCCCACTACACCTTCACCCTCCATTGCCTCTGCAAGCTGTTCCCCTTTGCTGTGTCATATTCAACTGTCATGTTTCAGGACTGTCCTTTTTTATTTCCTTGCCCATGGGTTGCCACGCACGCTTATGGCAGGGCACTGACAGCACTGGCATGCACGTAGGTGTGCGTGCCCGAGAGGGAGAAAAATCTGTTCTTTGTTCATTCATTCCCCTTAGAAGAGCAAAGAAACCCTCCCAGTCAGTGAGCAGGGCAATTTGCCATGCAAAGCTTGCTCCTTGTTTACCAAGGTGAAGGTTAATTGTGATGCTGGAAATGCCATCGCGGTACTTCACCTTTTTGCTACCGCCACTCTTTGTCTGAGCCTCCGGGAACCTTGGAATACAGAACAGGTCCTTTGATAGCCACGTTGGCAACCCGTGTCCCTGGCTGTGATGGGGCAGGCTAATGTGCTGCTGCCAGCTTTGTAGACTGAGGCAATCAGGATCTCAGCTTGATAGAAATCAAATGAACGCTGGGCATGGGGGAGAGGAGGGAAAGGTAAATTCTCCGGCTGCTATTTCAGTTAGTGGCAAAGCTCTCTTCCAGCGAAAAGCCATGCAGAAGGCTCGTGCTAGAAGGAGCAGAAGCATATCTGTGAGGTGCGGACTAATCCCCACGTTTTGTGCGTTGTGCTTTTTCTGTCGCTTTCTATCTGGAAGGTGTGTGGCAAGAAGCTCTCGTGGGTTCTGGAAAGCCTGGGTGCGACGGCACTGGTCTGGGCCAGATCTGCCATCGCTTGCACCGCTGTCAGTCCAAAACTTTTAGTGCTATCCTGGAGTCATTCCTGATGTGACCAAGATCAAAATATGATCCTCTTTCTCTCCTCCTATCCCATTTGCTTCCCGTGGCTGGCTGGCTGGCTGCCTGCTTTCTTTTTTAAAGCAAGGGCATCTCACTTCCTTCTGTTGCTCTCTGCTTTCCCTGGACCTATCTTTGCCCTATATGGACAGAAACAAGAGACATAGCAAACGGTATGATAAATCCTGTGCTTCCCCACAACGCTACCTTTCAGTGCCTGCTGCTTTAGACAAACTCACTCATTTTAATTTAGCCAAAACGTTGTGGAGAAAACCAGGGGAAAAAAACCAACCAAACAAAAAACAAGGTGGCTGTGATGAAATATTCTATTTCAACATGCTTAGAATGAAATATTTTGTATTTCTGTTATCAAAATGACCTTTCAAATGTGACTTTTTTCCCTATTTTCTTTGTGTTAAACACTCTAAAATAAAAGCGTACATAAAAATGACATGTTTCGCTCAACCTGCGACAGGATTTTAAGAAAATGAAACACATTGTTTTGTGGGGAACTCCAGTGTGCATGGGTCTCATTCCTAACAGGAATGAAGACAAACACGGACATCGCAAAATCTGTTGGGAAACAGAGTTCCCGTCTTCCTTGCAGCCCTTATAACGGTGTTTACCTGCCTTGCTGGAGGATGGGGAGGATTATGACACTAGTGTCTGCCTGGTGCTTGGAGAGCTTTAAATGAAATATGTTTTGAAAGTGCAGAGATATATTATTAAAATACAGAGGAGAGCAAGGGGAAGATGTGACCGGGAAGGAAATGAAGGGGTGAGGTGCCACTGGACTAACACTTGACTGATCCACTTTCCCACCTCTCCCTGGTCCAAGGTGGGATGTCTGTCCCACCCACCAAGGTGCGAGTTGGCTACTAATTGATTTATCCTAGGCAGGACCTGCCTAGCTGCCTATTTCCCAGCTTCCCAGGGGGATTTCTGTCACTTTTCTGGCCTGGCTCTTCTGCCTCCCCACTATGCGAAGACATGGTAGTTTGGCACAGAGCAGATGGAAAGCCTCTCCTGTCGACATCGAGCCTCAGTGGCTAAGTGCTGATCTCTTCAGGGGCTGATGGCTCCCAAGACCTTGGCGCGTTTCAAAGAGTGTTCAAAAAGAGCCGGTTTCTCTGCAGGAAGGCAGAATTTGCCAGCTGAAGGTCCTTTCCTAAGCAGCCCTCAAGGTTAAAGTTGGATGCTCTTCCAGATGGTCTCCATCTGATGCTTCTCATTATGAGGTTGAACTGCCCTGAAATCCAGGCCTCCCAGTGCCAAGAATAACGAAACCTGGAAGCCAGCAACAGCGAGCGCTGCTGTTATAAGGGCATGAGAAGATTTAAGGGTCAAGAAAAGACCATATGGCCCATCCAGGCCCTGTTGTAACAACCCCGAGGAATACAAATCAACCTTCAGAAGCAATCGTCTTTCCCCCTGCACTCCCTCCTGTCGTGGCTGTTGCTATAACTTGGAAGCCTTCATTTGCCAGCCCCCTCTTGTACCGATTTGTTACAGGTGTCTCGTTGCATCAGCAGTAGCTTCTGCATTTTAGACACTTCAGTCCCTTATAGGTGAGTCTCCAGCTCAGTAGTCCACTCCCAGAAAGGCTGGAAGTGTTTGCCTGTCCCTAATGTTTCCACTCAAAAGAGTTGGAGGAGCTATTGTGCATGCATAAGTCATAATGAATTGTTAAGACTATGCGGTGGTTAAAGCACAGACAGAGGACAACAGGAGGATGGTGGGTTCTCCCCAGCGCTGCAAGCCGTTTGACCTTGTGCCTTATTGTAAAACTTGGATCTGAGGCTGGGACCTGCTTGGAACCTGATACTGCAGCTGAGTTGGGGGGATTATAGCTTCTGCCAGGATTTCTTGTTCTCAAGTTGGTCTCAAGCTACTGGTTGGCATTGTCATTAGCTTATCTTTCCGAACCCTCTGCCCCCTCCACCCACGGCCAACTTATTTTCTAAGCTGCGTCAGTCAAATCTGACTGATCTTTCCTCTGGATTTATGTGCACCCAAATCCCTAGATTATTGTCAGTGTTTTACTTTTTAACCCCATGCAGCTTGCAACTGGGGACCACAGAGCTTAAGATGAGGTCCGTACGGCCCTCTGACTCTTGGACACACTTCGGGTCTCCCTGCCTGTCCATCATGTTTTACCAAGGGTCTAAACGAGGCAGTCTTTTTCCTGCTTTTCTGTCTTTTTTTTCCCCCCGCCATCTGTGTGTGAGTGCATACAGGTCTAGAATCATTTCTAAAGTTTTATTACTAATCCATTTTATAAAAGGGGACGCACCACAATGCACAGAATCAGTTTGGAGCAGGTTTTCTTTTGTCTGGGATTTGTGGTCCATCACAGGGTCCTGTTTTTGCAAGTGTTCATAGTGTGTACATAGTTCTGCCGGGCCCTGATTCTGCTTGAAGCCCCTATAAATAAATAGCCACAAAAGTAGAGATTATTTTCCTGGTGCTGAGTGGCGGGCAGGTCAACTGGCATGCAATATTGTGAATACATTTGGGAAGGGTCAAGTCATCTCCAGAAAGTCCCCACTAGAAGAGGATACATCTGCCTGTTGCTAGCAAGGTCTGCAGGTGGCCTGTCTGTAGGTTTTTTTGTTGTACGTCCGATGCCCCCCTCACTGTCGGGTTTGTTGGAAATAGGCCATTTTTCATGCGTCTTCTTGGTGATGGCATTTTATCCCCAAATGCCCCCTTTTGTTGTGTTTCTATAAATACACTGGTTGGATGAGCTTTTGAGGCATGCGCAACTCCGTGACCTCTCTCTCTTTGAAAGTTTGGTTGTAACACAATATATTTAAAGGGCCACAACCCATCAATTCCAACATGGTAAGTGTTTGGGAAGCCCCTAGGCAGAATTCTGTTAATTTTAGTGAAAAAAAGAAAAATCCCAGAGGGGCAGCCACCACTGTAAGTGTTGGCTGACAGTGGCCATTAACACTTTCTTTCATGAAAATGTCCCTCATTTGAGCTCTACAGATTGAAAATGCTGACATGGTCACTAAGAATGATGGGGGTAGGGAGTGGATAAGAATGACAGTGGGAGGGAGGAAAGGTGGCAAAAGTAGTGGGGGGAATGGTAGATCCTGTTATGGGGCTGGCACTGGGAGAAATGAGAAAAGGGAATGAATGTACACGAGACCTCCAGTATGGGGGTGAGAATGGAGAAACCTGGTGTGGGGAGATGGTGGGGACAAGGTGCATGGATGGGCAGGCATAGTGAGGGGTGCACAGCCCCAGACGAGGGAGAGGGTGGGGAAGGTTATGAGGAGTCTCTGAAGTTGGGGAGGATGTGGCAGCACTCACTATGATGCTATGATACAGGGGTCTTGTCTGCAGTGTGTTTAAGGTGTAAACTAGGAGGCACTGCACCCAAGTCAAGAGAGTGCCACTGATGTAAATTAAACCAGAAGAGCAGAGAACTGATGCCGTTGTGTCCTCTTCTGTATTACTCACCCTGCTTCTTGGTAGAATAAGTGCAGAACAGTTATGGTGTGTGGGGCTGTGCACACTCACACCAGCAAAGTCACAATGTCCCCGTCTTCCACGGCAGGCAGCCCCCCCTCGGTGGGGAACTAGGTCCTCCCACGCCCCATCCTGAGCTCCCACCCTCCCACTCCCAGGGCTGCACTCAGCCAATGGTCCCGTTGCCCAAGGGAACACTTACAAAACTGACCTTAAAGAGCAATTTCAGGCAGGAGTAGAGCAGCTCAATTGTTCATAAACCTGACATTTACGTCTGGGAGATTCTCTCTCTGCAGAACACACTGCTCTTTACGATTTTATCAAATAAATGCCCCCTTCACCCATAGCCAACCTCTTTCTCCTTCCATGATGTCTTTGTAGCTCAGCCATCACAGGTAGAGAGAGCTGCCAGGCTGGAAGAGCCTGCCTGTCCCTAACGTTTCAGCTCGAAGGAGTTGGAGGAGCTATTGTGCATGCATAAGTCATAATGAGTTGTTAAGACTATGCTTCGGTCCTAATGCCAGTAATTATTGCACAGGGATTAGGGGCTTGTGCTTTCTCCATGTAGAGTACTATAGGATCAAATGTAAACAACCAAATTAGTGGATGGACCTTGAGCATTTTAATCACATGTAGAGAGCTAGGTGGGAAACAGCATGCTCAGCCAGCAAAAAAGTTTTCAAGATTTCAGAACTTTTCCCATTGCACATTGGTACAAACTTGATTTCTTTTGAAGATTATTGTAAAAAAAAAAATGTGTGTGTTTGTGCACATACGTGCGTGTGTGTGACCATCACCATCCTGAAACAGGCAGAAGCCGGGATGTGGGAGACAGCTGCAGCTCCTGCTCTATCAGTAATTACATCTCAGGTAGGGGTGACCGAAGGACACATCCATTAGCCAGTGTAGCTATGCTGGCAACCTCTGCCTCCCTCTCCACCCAGTCCTATGCTAACCGGAGAGGGCTTCTCTTGGCTTAGCTTCTGTTCTGGGAGTTGGTATAGCTGGGCCAACAAAAAACAACAAAACCAAAAAACCTTCAGCTGCTATATATGCTTCTGTACTGTGGGCCTCTGCCTCCATTGCTATGCTGGAATGACTATGGTGACAGCCCCATCACATAGATGAACACTTCATTCATAGGCCATTGAACAGGTCCAACAGGAAGGATATGCATCCCAGAACAGACAATAGCTTGGTAATAAAGACACTCACCTGAGATATAGGAGACTGGCATGCAAGGCCCTGGTATGAATCGGGCACAACAGCAAATTGAGGCAGGTCTCCTGCAGCCGAGGGAGCACACCCGCCAACAGGTTATTGGTTATTCTGGAGTGGATCTCTCCATTTCTTTCTCTTGGCTTTTGAACCTTAATTGCATTTTGGGCCTATGACCTCTTTCCTCTCGCAATAAGCTTGTGCGTTCCTGAGAAACATTTCAGGTTTGGCGAAATGAAAAGCCATTTTGTTAGAGAATGGCATAGATAGGGGGATGTACGCAGCACAGGTCTGGTCTCTGAAGAGTTACTACGGGAGGGAAACCTGGTCTTTATGGGGCACGAGGGAGAAAGGATGCAGTTAAAGATGGCATCAGGGGAGTAAAGAATGGGGTAAAGGGATTGTGAGTGTCACCTTCCTCTCAGCTCTCAATGTCCAGTCTGCCTCTGCACCTGCTTACCCTCTCTCATTCAGCCTCTGCTTTTCTGCCAGCCTACCCCCTCTCTGAGCTCCTCCTTCAGACCCTCTCAGCTGTGCCCATCTCAGCCAAGGAGTCCTAAACTCTGACTCCCTTTCACCGCATAAAATGACCCGCTGGGTGAACAAACATCACTCGGCTGACTGGGATACCTGCAATCAAATCTATTAGTATCTCCACATGCAGAGCATGCTGCCTTGGAAGTGTTGATTAGGCTTTTCCCCCCCCACCCCTCCCTATTATTTCTCTACCTCGCTCTTTAGAAGATCTCTGAACCAAGAGATCAATGCCTCCCGCTAATCGGCTCTTCAGCAGCTTAGAGAGGCACCACAAAATACTCATTTTAATTCTCTTCTAACACCTTTGCTAATCATCCTTTCCAGCCCCAGAGCCCCAGGCAGCCAGAAAAAGAGCAGACAGAGTTGAAAACATTAGATGTAGTCATCTGCACTGGGGTTTGGGGTTGTTGTTTTTTTTTGGTTTGTTTCTGGTTTGGGGTTTTTTGACATCTTGTGAGCAAATGCAAGGGCTCTCAACCAGACCAGAGAATGCACAAAGGGGCCGAGCAGTGTAAGAGAGCAGAGTAGTCCAGATTAGTTCAGAGCAGAAGGGTAAAGTACCTCGCATGGGGGAATGGAGTGCACCAGATCTGGAGGACAGATCCCACTGGTGCATGTCCCTCCTCCCTTTGAACCCTTCCACATGCTTCTCCTCCTCCACCACAACAAGATCCAGCTGCTGCTTCTCATCATCAAGGTCTCCCATAGCTCTGTTCCCCATCCTTGTCTGCCTGTGCTTGTTATTGTGCCAGCTCTGTCATCCTCTCTTTGCTACTGATGCCAACTCACCTGTGATAACTAATGGAAAGTCACTGGCTGGTGATGGTGATATGTGGATAGCCATCCTATTTGGCTGATTTCAAGTCCGCCTAGTTCCACTGACTTCAGCATAGTTATTCTGATTCACACAGTTTGACCCTTTATCTTAAAAAAAAAAACAAAACCCCAAAAAGCCATGACGTTATTGAGCTCAGTTGTTAATGGAGTGGAGTCTAGCAGAGGGGGCGCAGAGCTGGGAGTCAAGAGACCTTGTTTCATTCTTCCTTCTGCCCCTGACCTGCAGAGTGACCTTAGGCAAATTGCAGTGCACCTTTCTGTGCCCGCTCTCTCTTCATGTTCTTCATCTCTCCGTCACCTTCTCTGAACAAGGACCGTCTCAAAGGGCTTGTCACTGTCAACACAGTATAACTTTCAGTGTAACCTATGGTGTATATTCAAATCCATATTATTATAACAATGTACCTATGTGAACATTTGTGCAGTATAATAGCATCCTTTTCAGTGCTCATGCTGCTTTGGAAGGGGCTTCACATCAATAAGAAAAGAATACTCTTCTACTGGAAGAAGCGTCAATGTGGGTTATCGTACCAATGTAACTATGTCAGGATACAAGGTGGTGTAAGAATGATGTTGTAGCTTGTCTAACTATCCCAGCTACATAGTTCACTCAATAAAAGATATCGCCCTAAGAAATCCTCGTCTCTAGTATTGAAAGTAACATTTCCCCACATAGACAAAACTTGAATTGGTTGTACGGCCAACACTTAGAACAGTGAGCCTCAAGCTTGGCTGGATCTTTTAGTTGCTGCTCTAATAAGAAATAAAGCATTGCATTATCAGGACATGACCAATTACTACTCACCGCTCCCCTTTATTTGTACAACCTCTTTTTGCCATGTCGTGCCCTACTGGTTGTCTGCAGTGCTCGACGGGAAGCTGGGGACCTCACTGAAATGCCTGCTCAGACAGTGAATTTGTTTGCAGGGTGAAGCAGGAGAATTAAGAGTTGCAGGGGGGGAGCTGTTCACTGCTTGGGTGCAACATATGGCTCCCGCAGAAGTGTTTTGGCATGACTTTTGTAGGACAGGCTTTGGCTGTAAGAAGCTGGGTTTCATTGGGCAAGGGAGTGGGGCCATCCCTCCCTTGTTTTTCCTCCCAGCACAAACTCCCAAGTCCCCGAATCCTGGTGATCCCACTTTACCTGAGAATGGAAGCAGCACTTACAGAGCAAATATCTTTAGCCACCTTTAGCTCTTGAACCAGAGCCCATGCCTGCCCTGGGGACCAGATCTACGTCCCTGGCTGGAGAATTTTGCTTTGCTTTGGATGTGCGGCTGAGGTCGGTTGTTCTAATCCTTCCAAGGCCAGCTGCATCCTCTGGTGAAACGACTGCCGCCTGGATTTGGATATGAGGGGCTGATGGGCCTTTACTGGTTTTTGACCAATCTGATCCAACAAAATGGTTAAGTACAGAGGCCTTCATGGAAAATCTGAATGCATGCTAATGATTTCCTTTGCCAGAACCAGAAGGAATAAACTCTACAGGGAGTTTGTACTTTATTTTTTCCGCTACCCAAGTTCAATAGCAATGAATTGCATATTTCTCTGAGGCTTCTCAACAAACAATTTACAGTGTAAATATATTTGTTGGCATGCAAATCACTCTGCATTATGAGTCTTGATTAATATTATAATGTGTTGATGAAAGCCTGTAAGTGGTTCTTGGAACTAAGGTTCCTGACAAAGATGGGCTGTTTGGGTGCTGAGTGTTTGTTGAATATTAGATTAGATTTTTTGTTTTGTTTCTGTTTTATGTTTTTCTCCTTTCCCTTTTTTAAGGAGCCAAGTGTGAAGTGGCAATGACACACTTCAAAATACCCAATTAATTAACACAACCCATCTCTTCCCCAAATCACATCAAGTCACTCCTCACCCATGCTCCATTTATAACTAAGCTCCTACCCAAGATAACTTTTTGTCTTGATATAATCTTCTGGCCTTGCAGTTGTTTGTAGTGCCAGCTGCTTGTCTGTATGGCTCCTCACATACATTTGCTTGTCTCTAAAAGCAGAATATTTTTAAACTGCAGTGTTTTTAAGTCTTATCAGAAAAGTAAGAATCTCACCAAAGTGTTGGGGTGTTTAATTACTGAGTAGAGGACTTGGGAGATGAAAACATTGTGTTATGTATACATATATGTGTGTGTATGTGTGTGCTGGGTAAGTGTGGAAATATATATAATGAATGCATATGTACGCATTAGGCCTGCCTTGCATATATTTGCGTGCGTGGCTATCAATATGGATATAATGAGTACATATATGCCTTTATGTTACATTGTTTCAGATAACTGGAAGGAAAGGGTAGCTCTGAGATTTGGGAGTGCTAAGCTTACAGAGCCTTAGGGTACATTGGTGTACACGGCTGAGTAAGCAGGTAGAGGCGCAGAATTTACCTAAGGTTATTTAGGTACATGGTGTAAACAGACACAAAGACTGCGCATAAAGTTATTCAGGCAAAAGTTGCAAACAGGGAGAGTAACACGGGAATATTATTAGCAGGCCATCCTTCCGCTGGTAGTGGGAAGTCAAGCCAGCATTAGGCGCAGTAAATCATTTTGTAGAAAAGTAACAAGTAGGGGCACAGATGACTGAGCCGGCCTGCAAAGAAAGCTTTGCTTGAAATGTTTGGTGTGGTTTTATCATGCCGTCCCGGCGAGCCGAGGTGCTTTGCCTTTGCATTTTAGTCTCTGTCTCATGTAATGAATCCATCTTTGTTTTTTTAAGCTGATGTCCTGGAGCCTTCACAGTTTGCCTTTGCTGCAGGGGGAATTGCATGGCATTACAGCAAGTTTCTGTAGACGTGACAGTCCTTTGCTACATGAGAGGAGACTCGCTGAGCTCTATCTTCTCTGGCTTGTGTGCACCCTGGCAAATAAGCAAAGCCAGTTTCTTGCCCTTCACATCCCAAAGGGGAGTTCCAAGAAAGACCCAAGGAGCGAGCAAATAATCATGGGGGTTGCTCAGTTTCCCCATCTCCCCTCCACTTATTCTCGGATGTGATTTCCCTTGGCTCTGTTCTTGGGTCCTTGCTTTCCTTTACAGCATACATGGGAAGCCTCTGGCTGGCTCTTGATGTGGCAGCGCTTAGCTTTCCTTCAGAAACCACCAGTCCCCATACCCGCGTGCCGTCCTGCCCTGACGTTTGCAGGTGCAGCATGGCCCTTTACAGGATGGCTCAGGCATTTACGCACGAGGACAGGCAACCAGCGTGGGGCAGACAGACTTCAAGAGAGCATAATCCGTGATCTCGGTTTCGTGGCTCCTTCTCCTTGCTATTTTCCTCGTGCCCTTTGCAGCTGAGCTCCCAGAGCTGGCAGGACAAATGCCACTCTCTTCACGTGGATTTGTTCAGAGATGAAGCAAAGGCAGCCAGTCAGAGGGAAAATGGGGTGGGAGGGAGGGCTGCAAGGGAGGGTGGGGGAAATCCCTCCTTAGCAGGCAACGGAGGAGTGTTTAATGACAGCCTCAAGTTCTGACCTTTGTTAACTGCTGTTTTGCTCTGAGAGTGACAGGGAGTGCTGTGAAATACCAAGTTTTTTGCTTGTACCGTTCCAGAGAACTGCTCGGCTCTGAGCAGGTTGTACAAGGGGATCTGCTGTCCATGTGCTAAACTGGAAACAACAGCAGGCACGTAGAGGCAACCTGGTCTGGGGGAGAGCTAAACCACTAGGCCTTCCCACGTGCCTTCCCTCCAGGTGTAGCCTCCGAGGGCACGACAGCCCCATTCCCAATCGCTATTACTACTGTCGTTAAACCCCACGCCATGCCCTAGCACATCTGCAAACCCCAAGAAGGAACAGCCCCTGACGTTAAAACATTGTGGTTTGACTACACCAGAAGGCATTTTACATGTGGCGGGGAGAGGCAAAGTGACTTGCCCAAGGAGCTTGTGGCCGAATTAGGGAGAGTGGCCCTTCTGGCACCTTCCTTTCTGTCTGCCCTTCGCTGGCCAGGCCCTTTGGGAGCTGCAGCGCAGGGGGAGCAGGGCTCCATCCACCTCCCGCATCCATCACTATTTGCATCTCTCTGCTGTGGGCAGAGTCCCCAAGGGGCAGGAGAGCCCCCAGCAGGCATCCCCGGTAGGCAGGGTACGTGGTGTCTGGACGATCCTCTGGCAAGGAGCCTCCTTTCAAGCAGATTTCCCCAGCTCAGGCTGGAAACCTAACTGCCCCCTCTTTGCCCCTCCATTTTTTCCTTTTATTTCTGCTAAGCGAAGACCTGCCCTGCTCTATGCTGTTTCCCTCCCCTAAGCCCTAAGGTCTAGGCAAAATCGAGGGAAGCTGCTGCCACGCAGCCGGTTCCCACCCATCTAATTACCCCTTTCTTCTCCGCTGCTTGGTGGAGGTGAGATTTAGAGGCCAGAGCCCTCTTGGAGTTGGAGCAGAACTGGGGAGGGGAGGGAAAAAAAACACCTGGCGAGGCAGAGAGAGAAAGAGAGAGCTCCTTAAAAGAACATATTGCTTTTTTTTTTTTTTTTTTTTGAAGGCAGCTGTGCCTTTTTCCAGCACTTTTAAATGGTTGCCAAGGAAACAGAGCAAAGGAGAGTGGAAAGGTTAGGTGGATATTGGACAAAGCTAATGCACTTGTTTCAAACAAGAATTGACAGGTGCTTAAGACACTGAAGGTTCTGATAACTCCTCATTTGCACGGCTCCTTACCAGAGCCTCAAGTACCTACCTATCACTGCTAATTGTGTTTTAATCATTTGTAAATGATAATCCATCTCCATCAGAGGGACTCTAATGGTGGGTTTATGGAGCATGTCCTTATGATCCTACCCCTTCTGGGACACACAGGATGAAATATTTGGTACAGAGGGTCTGTCTGTGCAATGGGCTGACTTCAAAGGAGTTTGACTCTGGAGGAAGTTCCTAAGGGGGATGCAGCACTCGCTGTTCGGCCACTCCAATTCATCCTGTCAGTGCTGGGGGTGGTGGGGATGATACAACACAAAAACCCATGTACAAGAGAATAAGAAGTGACTGGCATTTATTTTGGGTGCAATGCAGTGTGCACACCTGTGCACCCCTGTCCTGGCCAAACTCTCCCTTAAGAACATTTGTTACAAGTCCAGGATTTCATCCGGCACCTCCTGTTAAAGGTGCTGAGTACTCTTCACTCCTCTCACTGCTGCTTCGCTGTTTATAATGAGCCAGACTTAAATCTTTGATCCAGAGAGCCCTTGGGTGAAACCCTGACCCCACCAATGTCAATCAGAGCATTACTGTTGTCTTGCATCCATTCAGCCTTTCATTTCTAGGCATTAGGGGATTGCTGCATTGTAGCTCAGACTTATTTCTTGTTCTGACATTGGCCCAGACCTCATCAGGTAACAGCTTTTTGCTTGTGAAGATTTCAGATGAACCTCAGCTGGAAGGAATTATTTGCTTCTCAGATACCCCCATGTGCTTCCTCAGCCAGGTGACTCGGTTTGGTCAAATCATGGGAGCCTCTGGCTTGTGTGATGGCAGGGTCAAGCTTTTTGGGTCATTTGGAAGAGGAGTTGCAAATGAATCCCAGGCTGGACTTTTGAGCATGGAGCTTAGGCACGGCCTTCATCTACATCATCACCAGTGAGCTGCCCTGGCAGTATCTCCTCCACTCCTGGAGTCTAAGGAGACAGATGGTTGCGCTGTGAGTTGGATGAGCAAAAGTGCTCCACATCTAATTGTTCAGCGAGGGTGCTGTTTTGTTCACTGGACACATGCATCCCCTTTTCAAATCACTAGGAGCTACATGTAGGGAGAAAAGAGGTAGAGATGCTGAAAGGATTTAAGTGCCCTACCGTTGCTAAGGGTCAGCAGGAGTTGGGTGGCATCCTGACACTCCTTAGGGGAAACCCCAAGATTTAAACTAGTATGTGGCCCCACCAGCTTCAGTGGGCTTATAAGAAAGGTCCCTTTGACCCGTCACTTAAAATGGCACCAGGTACTTCAGCAGCTTAAGCAAGTGCCTGAAACAAGATACAGGGCCCACAGGACCGAGGTATGATTTACGCTCTGCTTTTGTCAGCCAAGGCCTAGGAGAGCTGTTCAGCTGATAATCACCAGCTCTGTGCTTGGCAATTGCCCGTGGCCTTTATGGTGTTTTCAGTGGCCTATCACTTGGTGCGCAGCCTGCTGCGAATCCCTGCCTGCCAGCAGCTTGTCTGCACCCTGACACTGCTGTTTGTGAGAGTTAGTCCCAGGGTGCTTATAACCCTTCTTGGCATTTTCACCTTCCTCCGAGTTGAAAAACAAGGCTGAGTGCATCACTATAGATATGTGGTGGTGTTGCTGCTGTTGCTCCGTTCGGGGGTGTGTGTGTGTGTGTAAGCAGCCTGTACATGTCTTTGTCTTTTCTAAAAGAGCTGATCTATCTGCAGAATAACCGAGGGGCTTTAAACTAGACTGTTCAAGCTGTACGTCACATCTGGTGTTTGCAAAGCACAGAAAGCGATAAATAGCTTCAGAGTCATGAAACTCAGGGCTGGGCTTTGGGGACCCGTGGCTGGGTTGTGTTATTTATTTCATTTTTATTATTAAATAGAGATTGTGACAGGAGGTGGAAGCTAATAACAAAGTGATCTACTGAGCCGAGGGACGGGGGAATCGGAGGACTCCTTGGCAGCTCCCCGCCTTGCAAGTGGAGCTCCGCCACCCCCGTTTGCCTTGGTGCAGGGCACGATGGCTGTGTGCATTGATCACATTAGTGCTGTGACATGCAGCCTCGACAGCCTAGCCAGTTCCTGCTAAGCCATGCTCTAGTTTGAAGCCTGTTAAGAGAACAAAGTGCTTCGGTCAAAGGGAGAATGGGTTTTAACGGTGACAGACAGAGATGCTACCTGTAAGGGAATGGAAGTCACCCATAGCACTTTTTTGTCTAGGGTTGCTTTTGGTGAAAAGAAATATCACGCATATCGACCTCGTCCCAACTCTACCCTTGAGCCCTTGGAGTAGGCTAGCTCAAGAGTTTATGCACCAAGGGAAGGGCAGGGGGAAGGCCCCATGGGATGTGAAGGAGGAGACCATGGTGTCAGGGTGGACGTGTCTAGAGGGGGACAGTCCTGTGGTTATCACCAAGGTGTCCAAGCATTTCAAGGGACACATGGTCTTGAGACGCACAGGCCCTCATGTAGCATCGTGCCAGTTTTCCTAGCTCAAAGGGCTGGCTGCTTCTCTGGGATTAATCAGTCACACAATCAAGGTATCTGGGGCAAGCCCTGAGATTGGGGATGTCTCTGGTACTCAGGACCACACAGTCCCCTGGGGGACCAGCCAGGGGACCTTAGTCTTCTGGTGTGATGCAGTGATGCCATTCTGTAGTAATTTCTGGCAGAGACCTGTGGCAGTGCCAAACTGACTTTCAGCAGCTCCCAGCTGAGGCGTACAAACTCAGCATTCACCTTTAGCTTTCAAATGATGAGAAAAAGGAGCCCGGTGACACTTTCTGTCCAGAGCCACAAATAGAGCTCCTTTCTGATTCTCCTTGTCACAGGGCTCCCAAGCCTGCAATCTATCCATCACCTCTGAGTGATGGGAACCGGGCCGGCGTGCAGCTCCACAGCGCTTGCATCCCCGGGATGACATTCTTCGGTGTCAGGGCTGAGTGTGAGCGAGGCTTGAGAGACTAAGTAAATGTCACAGAAAGTATTAAAAGGTGCCTGGGCCACGACCGGGCTCCAGCTCCAGAATTGAAGTGTTCATATCCCCTGCACGCTCCTGGGCAGGGATTGCTTTATTCTCTAACTGGGTCTTATTTTATTTTAATAAGAGACTTCAGTTTTTGCAAAGGGAGCCAGATTGACAGTTCTGGGAAAATGGAGGGGTTTTTTTGGTTGCGGTGCAGGCGTGGCCCGGGCAGCCTTTTTCCACTATGTCCATGATCCATCCGGGCGGCTCCTTATCAGCCCCCCAAGGTTTTTAGAAGTGAGGGCGTCTATGCAGGGATCCGTTGCCACCCAGGAGAGATAAAGTTAGTCTCTGTGGCCCACACAGACATTGGTGACAGCGCTCAGATGAGGAACAAGGATGGGGAGGGCAACAAGTGACCTCTGGGTTAAGATGGCTGAGTTAGTCTCCAAGGTGCCACCATGCCTAGCCTTCTGCTCAGCATTGAAACTAGGAATTGTAATCAATGGCAGGGCTAGTAACTATGTATGGACACTCAGCATGGTTTCTGCAAAATAATATGCCCTAGTTTTACTCAGTAGAAAGGGGATGGCACAGCCAGCTCCCGGAAGAGAGCTGCCTGCAGACCAGTGCTTGGCTGCTAGGTGGTGGGAAAACCAGTTTGCACTGAGCCAAGGTCTGATCTCAGGAAGCTCCTGATTATAGGAGCAGATATGTAGCCCAATCCACTTAGTAACTTGATTGCACAGTAGAATTACCCTGCATTTTTTCAGGGGGTAACTTTACTTGGATGTGAGTGATTGACTTCATAGTGGGTCTGGGCATCATCTCTGCTCTGTTTTTGTTGTGATAAAGTTAATTTACTAGGCAGTAAACATGCCCATTTCCCTGACTTCGCTGTCGTCTCATGGCATGCTGCAGAATTGGCTGAGCTGCATCAGGGATGAATTTACCCCCGTTTGAGTGCCGGGCGGCTGTTCCCCTACCTTCTTTTCCAGACTCTGAATCCTTGGTTTTCCAAGTCCTTGCAACAGGGGGGACATAAGAACAACCTACCACTGTTTGAAGGACGGAAGTGCAGGAGCTGAGCAGACAACTTGCAGTGAATAATTTACTGGATGAATTCAAAACGTTTGTTCTCTTCCCAAATTATCTGCGGACTATCCGTGAAGGCTTTGAGCTGTACAGAATCATCAGATATTATCACCACCACCTAGTGGAAATGCACAACAACGTGACACCAACTCTGAGTTAAGAGCTGGAGGAAATGAGAGAGGATTCAGAGTCTGGCTGGTCATCCGAGTCCATGAAAGACAGAAGCCTTAAAATAACTTTGAATTTGGGAATGCTTTGGATATCTGCAGTACTTCCCCTCTGCATCTCCAAGTCCTCTACAAACACTATTTCACAAGGCTTCACAATACTGAGGCAAGATAATTGGTGAGAATAAAACTTCCCTAGCAAGAGAGGAGCTCTCATGCAGAGAGGTTAAGGGACTAGTCTAAGGTTACTCAATGTGTGGGTGGCAGAGATGGGACTGAAGCCCACAGTGTCCTGACTCCTTGTTCCTTCTTATAATTACCTATTGCTGCCCTAGCTCACGGAGCTGACAACCGAACCCAGGCGTACTGGCTTCTAAATCACAACTCAAATTGCTACACCCACCAGCCCTTGAAGGACCCAGGAGTCCTGGCTCTCTGGCCTCCTGTTCTCTTCTGGAGATACGGTATCCTGTCTCAAAGACCCTCTGCACACCGGTTTGCCCTCTCCTTTATTTGTTCTGTTCAGCCCTTCCAGTTTACTCTTTGGCTTCATCCTCCCCACAGATTGTGCCTGCTCTTTTTCTTCACTCCTGTCTCTTCCACAGTCTCTCTCCTCCGTTCCCTTGTCTTGGCTCTGCACATCCTAAAGATGTCCCTGCAAGTGCCGGGGCACCAAACTCCCCTGTGCACTGACATTATCCTGCTTGAAAGAGAGATCAAGCCTAGGAAAAGGAAAGGAAAAAAAAAATGATTTATGAGGTTTCAGTCGCCCAAGCAGGACACTCTCAGCATATTCCAAAATAATTTAGCTTCATCTGTTCTGCCTGCAGTGAGAGTTTGTTAAGGGGAAAGGAAGGGGAAAAAAATCAGAGATGAGATGGCTGCAGCTTGAAGTTCAGCTTTTCCTAAGGGTGCTTGTCTCTTCTCACCAGCTCCTTCTGTAAATCAAACTGTGATCACTGGCATCAGATTAGTGCCTCTGCCTTTCCCAGAGTAGAAGGCAGCCTCTCCCTTGGTTTTCCAAGTCCTCTTCCTTGCAACAGGGAACAAGAACAGCCTACCACTGTTTGAAGGACAGAAGCGCAGGAGCTGAGCAGACAACTTGCGGTGAATAATTTAGTGGATGAATTTAAACCTTTTGTTCTCTTCTCAAATTATCTGTGAAGGCTTTGAGCTGTACAGATTCATCTGATATTATCACCACCACCTCTCTGTCTGTCTGTCTAGCCATCCCTGTGTCCATCCAGCTGTTTTTGTGTCCTTTTGGTCCTGTCTCTGTTGCTTGCTTTCTGCCTATAAAGTCCTCCATAGGTACTTCAGTCACAAATAGCACTAGAGTTTTTTTGTGCTGCCATGAACCCGCTTGTGACTCTGGGCTATTTGTAAACCTCTCCACTTGGATTGTGTTTCTGCCTGCTGTTTTCTTTTCTTTCTTTCTTTTTTTTTTTTTTTTTACTTGTGGCATGTCATCAGTCATTTAAATTACATGATGACTAGGATGTTTATTAAATGGGAAGGTTTTGTGGTTTTTTTGAAGCTAGGCATCCCTGGCAAGGATCTTCATGCACCCAAGTGCAGATGTTTGCAAATGTATTGGGAGGATTTTGCTTTTCTGCGGTCTTGCTCCTTGCAAAAAAAAGAAGTATCACCCATATCAACCTCGCCCCAATTCTTGCTCCCAAATGCTTTGCAACAAGCTCCTTCGTCATACACATTTGCATGGAAGAGGTGGCTTGGGAGCAATATAGAAATATGCACAAGCCCCAATTTTCCATGATGCCAAGGTCCTTTTCACCAGCCTAACACTTTAAAGGGCCAAGCTGAGAGTCCGGGCCAGTTTATCCAAGCAAAAGTGTGGAAATACTCTTCAAAACCCTTCTCCCAACTCTGGTTAGCACCATGGAGGAGGAGCGAATGGCTAAGGGTGGCCTGAGGGGGGTGTATTCAAGAGCAGTAAGGTAACATTAAGGAAAGGGAAGTCAATCCATTAAGCATTTTGCTATTTCTGTTGCATTTATGTGAAGGTGATTAGATACTACCATGATGGGCATCCGCATAAAAAAATCTCAGAGGAGGGTTGTGAGAAGCAGGGAGCTCTGCATGTGTTTGTCTTTACAATGATCTCCTAAGGGAAATGGTGGGCAGCTTTTGACATGGGACTTAAGATAGGCTGGCGAAGCTGTTGGGAACGAGTGAAGAAGCATTCCTTGGCCTCGAGCAAGGGCCTGGAGGACCCAATAGACCATTTCTGGCTCCCTGTTTGCAGTGCTAATCTTGCACCAGGTCTTTGACCAGCCTGGATGCCAGCTTAGCGCCAGGCTGCGTGGCCTGTGGGAGCCCTTCCCAGGTGTCCCTCCCTGCGAGCAGCAGTCCTAGTTCCCTGCCTGTCATGGGCCCAGCCCAGGTTGCCTCACTAGCAACAGTTGTAAATTGTTCCTAGAGGAGCTCTGCTGAACCGTGAAATGCATGGTTAGAGACAGCTGGGGCTGGGGAGAGCTCGGCACCTCATTTGCTGCATTTTGATGCCTTGGTAGGAGCTGAGCTTGTGTGGAGATCTGGCTTAGTGTTCGTTGTGCCAGAGGAAAGCTTCCTGCACTATTCTTATGCGCACGAGCATCCACAGGTGAGAGCTGCTGGGAGTTTTGACTGGGTGGCAGATGGAGCAGCAATGTAGTGAAGACGGGGGGCTGGGTTTGTGAATCTGAGCCCAGCCACAGCAAGAGCTCTGCTGGGACAGCTCCCCTGCATACTTGGCCCTTTTGGGGCCCCTGCCCTGCATTGCCTCTTGCAGGCCGGAGCTGCACTTAATAGTAGGGAAAATTGCATCCTAGTCTATTGAAGTCTGTGGCATTAACCAGGAATAAGCAAGAGTAACACCCAGCACCCTTACTTCTGGGTGGAGTGTGAGGCATTTAAACACTTCCCGGAGGCTTGGTCTTTCAGATGTTATATCCCTCCACTCTCCTCTTGCTCTCTGGCCCCAGCTTCTTTTCTGTCCCTGTTTGTGATAGCAGCCCTGTTGATGGGACTCCCCTCCCATGGGGAGTGTCTAACCAGAGCAGCACTGAGGGGCATTGGTAGATAGGGCATGAGCTGGCCTGTGGAGGTAATAGCCTTTGCACTTCAGAGTTGACACACAGCTTGCACCTGCCGCGTAGTAGCTCGTTGCTTCATTGACTCTGGACCTCTGCAATCGTCACTGCAGGCCTTTCAGCTCAGGGTCACACTGCCCCCCACTCATGCCTCAAGAGCCTCCTCTGCATCTTCCGCCTCCGTGTGACTCCTTGCCTCAATTATCAGCTGGTGACATCGCTTTTGCCTTTTCCTCCCCGGCTGCTGCTACGTTTTATTGAATCCAGTGCCTGTGCTGGTAAGTTGAGTAAAACGTGCCAGGAGAAGGGTACAATTTGCCTGAAAGAAGCCAAGTGAAATGAAGTCGTATCGCATTCCAAGATCAAATTATCCTCCTCGGCTCTGGGAGAGAGGGCTTGGTAAAAACCCCGCGCGAGAACTCGCTGCCTTCTCCTCGTCTAGGTTTATATCCCCAGTCCTCTGGCAGACGCTGCAAATGCTCACTCATCAGGGCTCACTCTCTGTGCTAATGGCCCTCTATAAATAAGCCCCAGGAACAGTGATAGAGAACAATCATAAAAGGCAGGCGCATAAATTAAAGCTGATGTTATAATAAACTAGACAAGCCCTTCATCGGGGATTTTATGTTTCTCCTTGAGTCTGCAGCTTTGCCAGAAGAAAATGACTTTTGCTTGCTTTTGCCCATTCTTTCCTGCTTTAAAGATATATACATCTGTATATATACTTTGATTTTAATAGCTATTTTCATCACCACCCCCATTTTGCAGCATTACAGGTACTGCAGGCCACCATTATTTCCTGGAACCTTCTGTGCTTTCCCTGCAGAAGTACTTAAGACTAGACAGGCCCACAAATTAGCAGTCCAGAGTGGCCTTGGTCAATGCATTTAGCTTCTTAATACTTTCATAGGCAGTTCAAAGTTTCTGAAGTTTTAAAGGCCTGAGATGGTTAAAGGGTCAGTCCAAAGTTGGCCGGAGTCAGTGGGAGTCTTTCTGCTGATGCTAGCATGCTTCAGATCAGGCTTCATATGAGCATGGGGAGAAGCTCGTAAAGACTGAGTAGGGGAATAAAGATAACATTGAAAGCACACTCTCCTCCCAATGCAATCAAGTGTCCCAAGGGATTGGAAAGTGAGTGATGATGGGCCCAATCCTGCTTTCCTCCCCTGCCCAGCAGCTCCTTGCCTTGGTATAGACAACAGGTCCCAGTTATCACTGACGCACATCATGGCCTTGTGAAACATCCTGGTGAGAGTCGGGGCAAAACTCAAAAAAATCTTCCCCAAGCGTCAGCACGGATGGCCAGTACCACATGGCAGTCCGGGTCTCATTCTGTCTGATGCAGGGTGGGAGTGTGTATGTATGAAACAGCCCATTGCATTTCATTAACATTGCAGAGAAAGTAAAACTAAGGAGCCTGGATGCCCCGGGTGTTTGGTAATGGTAGATAGAGATGGTCATCTTGGAAGCTGATTCAAATCCAGTCCATCAGCCACAACCAACATTTGTCACCTTCCAATGGTTGCCTGGTAACCTGTGTAGACTGTGTAACTCCATCCTTGACCCCAGTTGACAAGAGTCCCATGATAGTTTGGTTTCGTGGATCACAACCATGTTAAGGATGCCAAAGGCATGATGGGTGTGGGAGAAAGGACTCCTGTCCCGTCAGGAGTGTCTAGCAGCATGGAGAAGTATTGAAAGATAGAGGATGGTGCATGGATGTGCTGGGTTTGTCTGGGAGATAATAGCCTTTGCACTCTAGCATTGCCAGAAAGGCACATTTGCAACACTTAATTTACCTGAAGTGTTGAAAACAAGGGATGAAAAGAGAAAAAAGGTGTTGCCTTTATAGCTAGAAGAAGGACAGCTAACATGGAACGGGAGGCAGCACTTGCCGTGAAGTATATAACATCTCTTGTTAGCTGTCCACCATGGTGGATGTGCTTTTTTCCCTGTGATTCATTGGTCTTTGCTGGCTGGTGCAGCCCCCTGGGGAGCGGGAAGGCTTGAGGACCCAGACTGGTACAATACACATGGGTACAAGCATCCCGAATCCGATCATATTGGCAGTGAGCACAAGCAGCCGTCTAGTCGGGGGAGATGAGAAGAGCATTTCCAACAACATCCCCCAAACCGTCTCTAATGACAGGAGGGATGCAGTGAGTTTTCTGTGAGCTCTGCAGCCTTTTTGCATTCTGAAGCTCCCATCCTCAGGCTGCAAAAAGTGTGTTTGCCTCCTTGTCTTAATTACTTTCCAAGTGAGGAGGGGCTAGGGCGAGGAATTCACAAAGGGGAAGTGCTTGATTGTGCCTCTTACAGGATGCTGTTGGTACAATGAGGAGAAGAATTATAGGGGTCTTGCTCATAATCGGAGGTTCAAAGCAATTTGCAGGCACATGTTCCACCCTGTGATAAATACACCCCCCTGCAATGTTCAGCTCTTTGTGCAAAGGCATCGGTAAACCATTCTGTGCCGAGGGATCACTGTGAGGGCTGCCGCTGACTCGCTGGCTGTGGATATATAGAGTTATGTGCATCGAGGGGACCACAAGAGCGTGTCCCCATGCTACTCGGAGGCTTTGTTTTCTTACATTTGTATTAGGATGCAGAGTGATCCATGAGAGCGCGTGCAGGAGAGAGCCGATGGTGAGATGGGGTGAGTGGAAAGGAAGGTGCAGGAGAGGAGAACGTGGGGAGGGGCTGAAGAGAAAGTGAGGGGACAGAGATGGAAGGAAACCATGGCTAGAAAGATGGGGAAGAGAAGGCGGCTGCGAAGGGAAAGGAGAAGCTGATGAAGAGATGGAGGAAGGAGTGGAAAGGATGTGGGGGGAAAAAGAAATGAAAAGAGGTGACAAGATTTTTCTCCGCTCCTCCTGGGTTCCCTTCATGCTGTAAAATCTGTACATCCCTTGGCACATTTTTTCGGGGTCTGGGTAGACTACACTTACGTTGGGGTAATGTGCCATAATTTGCCATGCTTTGCTCTGATTACTGGAGTAATGTGCCTTGGCAAAGCCGCCAGCCAGGCTAGTTATTGGTTAGGCAAAATCCAGGCATCTCTAGGGAAGACCTAGCCGGCATAGCCATCTAGGTGTTGGGAACTGGTGTGAGCTTTCAGTGTCCCCGTGCAAGCAAAAGCTACGCAGGGATGCGCACCCAGTGCCATCCCAGCTCCCCACGCTTCTCGGCGATGTCTTCATTTGATGCTAGCGTTGCTTGGTGTCGAGGGGCAGCCAGGAGACCCGAGAGTGCTCTGGGAGGACCAAGGAAGCAGCTGGCAATAGGCAGATCTGTCTTTCCACCTCCGCAGCTAACCCGCACCCCAGTGCGTTGCATGCACATTTGTGCCGTGGGGTGCCAGGGATGCTCCTCCAGATGAGATGGGCATTGTTCCAGTAAGGAGTTGTAATGGGGTGGGAGGAAAAGAATGCAAGCCTGGAAGACCACCATGAACGGTCGCCCTCTTTGTTACCACAAACAGCAGAGGACTTAGTGGGCGAAGGCAGGGTGTTGTCAGAAGCCTGATTCCCACCATGTCCCCAAAGCCTCAAGTGAGAGGTTTGCACCAGCAGGTTGAGGAAGAAGGGACAATGAGCAGGAAGCTGGAGATTGGGTGTGGTGGAGCCAGGGTGGGTTAGATCTGCCCAGCATCTGTGACACCAACCTGCCCGGTGTGCAAGTGCCCAGGATCTGGCTGGAAGAGGGGACCAGATCCAGACCTCCCAACATGGTGCTGGCAGAGTACTCTCTACACCTTTATTCCCTTGCAACCTCCTTCCCCCTGGACATGGGCTGGCTGTTCCCTGATGCCACCACCTTAGCTCATCAGCTTCTCTCTGGTCTCATGCCGGGTTGTTTTCTGCTCCATTTCTTCCCTGAGCCTTTGGATCACCCCAGAGCTCTCTCTGCTATCTTCTTCATCATCCCAGCTGGAATAAAATATGACTGCAACTGAGAAGCGAGGAAATCGCAGCTCCCCTCGGGGACTGTTTGCCCACATCACCTGTCGGATCGAGAGTCTGCATATCCTTGGAAAAATATGTATTTCAGGCTGCCGGGGTGCTAATTTGCAAGGCCCATTACTCAAACGAAACATTAAAATGGCCGTCCATAAACCAGAGCCTTTATTCCTGCCTCCCCCTCTGTCTGAACTCCCCTCACCAGGTATAGGTTTCCTGTCAAGCCTAAGAGCCAAAAGCAAAGATTTATCGATAGGCACCTTGACTCCAGCTTGCATTTTAATTATGTTGCCGTCAGACCGGGCTGAGAATACACTCTGTGGCTTTTGTGTTATCCTCGTTCCACCTCTCCAAATGAATGCACACGCAGAGACATGCTTCTATGGAGTCCCTTGCACACACCCTCTTCCTTCTTAGTGCTGTTTCCTTCCCACCTGTCTGCACATATCAGCTGAGCATCCAGCTGTGAAGCCCTTAAGTAAAATGCCTCCGTCTTCCTAAGTAGGGACCAGAACAGCCACCTCCCTGCTGGGCCCCCCTCGGGCCCTGGGGGAGGCACACCTGGGCCTCGGGCTAGCGAGGATTTAGTTAGGGACCTTCTGGAGGGGCTGGACGTATTCAAGTCAGCCGGCCCAGGCCATCTCCACCCTAGAGTACTAAAGGAACTGGCCGAGGTCATTGA
>NW_017728936.1:6281847-6360581 GCF_001723895.1 Crocodylus porosus | reverse complement strand
AGGCGCGACTTCACGGTCAGGGCAGCTAGGGTCTGGAACCAACTTCCAAGAGAAGTGGTGCTGGCTCCTACCCTGGGGGTGTTTAAGAGGAGGCTGGATGAACATCTTGCTCTTTCCTGCCATGGCGGGGGGTCAGACTAGATGATCTGCTCAGGTCCCTTCCTACCCTAGAAACTATGAAACTGAAACTATAAAATACTGTTGCTAGTCTCAAAGGGTAGAGCATCTTGGAGGCTAGCTGGGGTTCAGAGGGAGACCCCAGTTCTGTCCCCATCTTTGCCAGACTCACTGCGTGACACTGGGCAATTCAATTCACTGCTTTGTGCCTCAGTGTCCCTGTCTTTGAAATGGAGCGAATGACACTTTCATAAAATGCTTTGAGTAAAGAGCTCGAGGCTCCTCTGCCAAAGCCTATGGAAGAAAGTAAGAGTCTTTCCCTTGACACGAAGCCCAGAGGGTGTTTGCAATAGCATTGCTCAGCCCACTAATAGGCTGTTGCACCCCGTGTGCTGCCGAATCTGAAGGAGAATGTAAAATGTGAGGTTTGCAAAGGTTTCTCCTTAAGCCTAAACTGATGGGGACTTCGGAGGGTTTCCATGTCCTGCGCTGTGGTGAGAGGGATGTCTCCAGGAGGGAATTGCTATAATTAAACACCACAGGGCTCCTCTCCTCTGATAGATCCAGGCACCTTTCACAATGCCCTCATAAAGTGTTTCAGGTTTTGTTTAGAGGAAACCATCCCCTTCTGATCACTGGGTGAGACATTAACAGCTTCCTGGAAACACTTAGAGCCAACAAATGTGTTTACCAGGCACCTCAGCCCAGAACAGGACCTTGCATCTCCTGGAGCTGCATGCAAAGTTGTGCTGGTGCAAGTGGCCACACCGAGCTGGAGTAATGCTCCCACAATCAGCAGCTTTAAACCCCAGCCCCAGGGTCACTCCACCATGGGCACGCTGCGTCCCCTGCACGGGGGCTGTCCTTTCACTGCCCGCAGCTCTGCTGAACCAAGGTGAGCATTACGTTTTGTTTCTCAGGGTCGCCCAAAAAGATCACAGCACTGCAGTATGTACTCAAATAATTAGACTAATTCCAGTAGTATAAAGGACCCACCTCTTTACTAGCGCATCAGTGCCTTGGATATCTAACAGAGACCATGGTGTAAGGTGCTGTACAAACAGAGGACTAGAAAAGTAGCCCCCATCTCTCCAGTGCTCACAAGCTCCAAATTACCGTCCCATATTATTATTATTATTTTCATTCCTTGTGATGGCAGGTTGTGAATCATGACTAGCAGACAGGATTAAACTGCTCAGTCCCATTGGTGCTGAAATAGAGAATTGAGTGATGGGAGTAAGAGAACTGGGAAATGAGAGCCTAAACTCAATGAAAAGTCTCCTTTAGATGGAGGTGGGGTTTGAATGTGGACCGCTCAGGGCAAGCCAGCGCCTCCTGAAGTCGAGAAGAATCCTTCTGCTGACTCTCTTAGGTTTAGGCTCGAGCCCCGAGTTGCAGGAGGGAGGGGGAGGAGAATGATGTGGAAGCTAGATAGCCCATTTTTCACGAAAAGACGGTCTGTGCATGTACATTGGGTTGGGGGGGAGGGGGGATCTTCATAGGAAATGCCAGTGTAAAGCAGAGCTGAACTTTGTTTAAATGCTCTGCACTGTCGGGGCAGATGCGTATCTCATTGAGCGATTACAACTAGAATATGTGCTTGGAGCAGCTTTGGCTGAGTAAGTCCAGAGAATCCCTGAGCTCTTTCCCTGCTGCGCCTCTTGGCCGTCTGGCCTCCCCATTTTTCCTCTCTTTATCTTTTGCTGTACATCAGAACTGGGGAAAAAAACAAACTGCGAGGTGCCCAAGCTGAAATTGCTTTTTGGCGGGCTAGATTTCACGCTGTGAGGGAAGCAGTGGCTTGGAGATGAATTGGAAAGCCACGCTTGTCAAGAATGAAATGTGATGAACTCCAGAGTTCTGTTGGGATTTTTTTTTTATTATTATTACTGACGTGCAACAGCCAGCGTCGGCATCTTTTCTAATACCGTGTTCTGGAGGGGAGGTTTGACCTGGCACTTTCTGGTGGAAACGATACATATTTATTAGAAAGGGAAGGGTGGGAAATAATAATCTGCTCGGTGTGTCAGACGCTATCTCAGCAAAACATTTCTGTTATTAAAATAAACCAAGACAAAGACAGTTTCACCATGACAGCTTCTCTAATGTTAACTTTATTACTGAACGACCTTTTTCCTTCACATCAGACTCAGGTCCTGACCAGCAGTGATCATTAAAAATCCCACCATATTTCTCACAAGCTGCATCCACCTGGTTGAATTCCAACTTGGAGGAGACTCGCAGAGGTGGTTACACCTTGAAGACTTTCATCTAAATCCCTTCCCAATCAAAACTCCTATTGGAACCAATTAGTTTCCCCTAAATAATGACAAAACTAAGGGTGGTAGTAGTATCGAGTCTTGGCCTCTTGTAGGCTAATAGCCCTATGACCCCAGCTGACTTCCTACCCCTTGGACAGGGGGCTGGAATCAATCTTTCAAGGTCCCTTCCAGTCCTAATGTCTATGAAAATCAAGAGTCGTACAGTTATATTGCTAGTAGTAGTATTTACTATTATTGGTGTTCTGGGTGCAGATAGAGGCTGAGATCAAGATCATTTGTTAGGGTTGGGCGTGCAAAAGTATTGCTAGCAGAAGTATTGCTAGTAGTAGTATTTTACTATTATTGGTGTTCCAGATTGAGACCGTTTGTTAGGGTTGTGCATGCATATAATAAGAGACCATTCCTGATCCTGAGAGCTGAGGTTCTAAATGGGAAAAAGTCGGGAGAGAAGAGGGAGAAGAGCACTATTACCCAAGGGTTACTGCTGGGAGCTGAGGGGGCAGAGAAATTAAGTGATATAGCCAAGACCATATAAGTTTGTAGCAGAGCCACAAGTTATACTCAGAGCTTGGGAGTTGTTCTGCCTGAAGTGGAAGAGGCTAGTGTGGCTGGGATTTGGACTGATATGCCCACATTAAATTCTAGCTCCTCTTCATAATACATGGCACATCTGTGTATATGTCTATGCAGCCGTCCAAATCCACGGGAGAGATTCGGTCCTGCATCACCTGAAAAATGCAGCCCAACGGGGAGAAGCGCCTCTGTTTGTGTGGGAACCTGCTAAAGCAGCCCATAGATGACTTGACAGTATTTATACTGGGGAATGTCCCCGGCCATGGCACTTTTATGGCCTCTGTAGCCACTCAGTGTGGGAGTGGTATTAGAGGCAAGAATCTCTCCCATGCATTTATACTGCACTCATCACCATGGTACTGCAACGTACCTTTGTCATATGTTATTAAACAGCCACTACATCCCACCCCAATTGTGGTTGCATTTCTGTAGTGGGTAAAATCATTCCTGAATACATCACTTGTTAAGAACTGGGTTCATAACCCCGGGTGAAACAAACTGTACTAATGTAAGAAATGTTTTCTAGCCGAAGAGGCAGCTGGCTGTGATGGTTGCTTAAGTATTCCATTCAAGTCCCCTATTTTCAGGCACTTAAAACTTAGAAAAATTTTCATCCTTCAGACTGAAATTTTCCAGGGCTGTTCTGCTCTCAAAAGTGATTTCCATACTTTCCTTCTCCTGTGAATTCATCTGAATACCTTTGTCCCATCCTCTCTGATTCAACTGCTCCTTAAACGAGCATTGTGGCTCTTTTCAGTCTCTACCCATGTCCAGTCTTTTCAGTCCTCTACCACTTTCCATCTCTGCTTTTCAGACACTTTCCTTTATCTGTTGAGTAAATTTGACCAGGCATCTACTCACTAAGAAACCCTCTAAAATCCAACAGGGCTCTATTTTTAGTCACCTCTTTTTGGCAAAAGAGCTATATTTAATTCCTTTGTGCCTCACTTTCCCCTTACAAAGGGGCTTACCAGACTCAATCCATTTAATATATATAAAGTGTTTTGATATCCTCAGACAGAAGTGCAAAATACTGCTATAATGTTACCATAGCTCAGTTGATTTCGCTGTCTACCTCAAGCTCCTCTTGATCCTTTTACCTGTGCTAACAGTTATCTGACTATATTTTATCATCTGAATATTTCAATTAAATTACATTTAAAAAAAAAAGAAAAAAAAAGAAGAGAGTGAGGTTCAAAATGATCACTGTATCACTCCAACTTTCCTCCATTCCCAGAAGGTTAATTGAAAGGCAGCCATCTTGGTGACGTTTAGACAAATGAGGATAATTATGTGTTCTCCAGCTCTTTGAGAGGTTAATTGCTTAGATGTACGAAGACTTGAAGAACAAAGAAGGAATAAATCAGAAGCAGGACTATGATCTGATAATGTAATTTGGTATATTCATGTACAACTCAAACAAATAAACCCCCTAATTACATGAACTCATCAAGTTGCGTGGACACACCGCTGGTTTGTTGGTACCGGGCACTTATCCACACATTTTGTACTGAACCCAAATGATTCAGTCCTCAAGCAAGGCTCAGAGGCAAGGTGCCTGGTTGTGATGGGAAGAGCTCCAGCCATCTCCTGGTGCAGAAGGTGGAGGGGAGACAATGCGAGAGATGATGGATGCCTTAGACACACTGTCACCTAATAGATTTAGATGTTTTACTTCTTCAGGCTTTGATTGGGGATTTTTTTTTTTTTTTTTTACCTTTGCACGTGGTGTATTCTGTCCCCAGGTGAGCCAATGTGGTTTTGGCTTCGGAAGAGAAATGAAGATACCATTAGCAGAAGCAAAATCTTGCTTGAAAGGAGATGGGGCAGGTGGTTGTCAGGCAGGAGAGTAGATATCCACCCTTCTGATAGTCAGCATGTAGCAGTTTATCCAATATCTAGAATGACTAGGTAATGTGTCTAGATTTGCTGTGGTATTGCAGCGGGTGCATCTAAGACCTGTATTCCTCTAGGGCAGCTAGAGGTACTGGGTCTATTCAGGAAATACCACCCTTTATGAATGCTCGCAGGGCGCATCTCTATAACAACTGGACAAACCACCGGGATAGACATTTATCCCATGCAGCCCTCCAGGGTGACCATCCAGGCCATCTGCCTCCTGATACAGCTAGATCAGTGATTCTCCACCCTGAAGTGCCTTGAGATACTTCCAAGGGTACCACAAGATGCCCCGCAATATTAGGACTGCTAGGGCTGCAAATACAATTCACAAGATAAACCCAGAGATTTCCAATAGGAAATCATAGCTAGAAAATTATTCTGATCTGTTGTGGCCCTTTTGAGTTCTTTGCAACAGAAGAATTGCTCTTTTAGCTTTCTGTAAGTAAGAGCTGGCATTTTCCAAGGGGGGTATTGAGTATAATGAGACGTTCCTAACAAAGGGTGCCTTGGATCCAAAAAGGTGGAGGATCACTGAGTTAGCTGTATCAAGTCTGTCCAAGAGACACGTGCTTCCTTTTACAGCTTGGTACCAACTGTCCAAGAAATGGCCAACTCTAAAGTGGACAAAGACAATCCAGTCTAGCATGAAACTGGATTCCTCCAAGGCAGGTGGAAGCATCTGATCCTTCAATGAAGCAGATTTCTCTAGATTTCTATTCATTTCAAGCCTGTGTCCATGGTGCCATCGCATTCATCCAGAAACATTGTCTTAAGCCACCTCTGTTATCTTTCTCTTCTGCTTCTCACACACCAAGGAGTTTGGGAGGAAAGAAACATTATGTTCCAGTTAAAGCAGATACGGGTAATACACAAATCTGCTGAGATACCCACGATTTCCTTCCTGACTGTTGAATGAAAAACCCAACTCTAATTTCTGAGCAAGAAATAAAATAGCAGGTTGAATCTAGACAAGTCAGAGGAGGTGCTGAAATGTCAGGCATTACATTTCCTCTGGTGGGTTATTTTATTTTGCTTAATTGTTGGTGAAATTTTTGCAAATTGGCAATTTTAATCTCCGGCTGATTGCTTACCCAGGTAATTTACAGATTTCTCATTTGGCAGGAATGCTTCATAATGTTCCCCACAAAATATGGTTTCAACATCCATTGACAGAATTTCCTTCGTTTTAGACGTTATTACTTCTGCCTGCAGGAGGTTTGGATGCTAATGCTGTTTGCCGCGCCTTTCTAAAGAAAGTGGAGTTGCTTTCTTGTTCGTTGTTTTTTGGCTCCTGTTTGTGTCTGCGTGTTTCAGGGTCTCTCTCTACCCTCCACCGAGCTGAGCGTCAGCTTTCTTTACCAGTCCCAGCTTCTGCCATCATGATTCTCTATTGCCTTGTACCCTTGTCATGCCTAAAAAGATTGGAAATGAAGGCTATTTAGAGAACGTCTGAAATGTTCAAGAACGGGTCAGACAGGCACTTGGCTGGGGTGGTTTAGTCAGGGATGATCCTGCTTTGAACAGGGGGCCTAGATGACCTTGTGAGGTCCCTTCCAGCCCTACTTTCCTAAGAGCACGATACATGGAAAGCCTTGATTTAGTGACATTTTATGCACAAACGTCACTGACTTTACAACAAATAGGAATGAGAGGAATAAGGTGCAAGAATATGAAGGATCAAGACAAAGGATATGAAGGTGATGAGCAGTAGTGTAACTAAGGCAGGGTGACCAGGACAGCAGCATCAGCACCAATTTGGTTGCGAGGTAGGGGGAAGTGGGGCAAAACTACATCCGCCACCACAGCTGTTAGTTTGCGTGGCTTCTTTACAGAGGCAGCCAGAAGTTGCCACTGCCTTTCCCATTGCCCCAAGTGCCCAGCTGCCTTCTGGAGAAGGGGGCATGACACTGATTTTTTATTGTGGTCCTCACTATACCTCTAACAAAATTAAATGGCCTGACAGTGGATGGAAAATGTATTTGCACCCACTGTATTTCTCCTTTTGCACTGGGTATGTCAGACTGCGAAACAGTGGATTATTCATCTTCCCCTTGCTTAAACGCTGCTATTCTGTCTAGCACACGTGTAACTAACTGTAGGCAGAGCTCAAAAGGTTACAGCTCTGGCTGGGTTTAGTTAATACACCTGGAAGGTCTGGCCTCTTATCAAAATTTTCAGGCTGCGGAAAACTGCCAATTGGGCCAAAAGCAAGGGCCTCATGGTATTACCTACCAGTGATCAGAAAGATGAAGTCTTCCCCTGTGTGGGGGGTGGGGGGAAATAAAATGAAAAATCTCCATTTCGAATATTTTAGTTTTCCGCTGGGAAGTTTTGAACCGGTTTGAAGTTTATATATTATTTTATCCGGGACCCCAAGTTTGGGGAGCCTTGCACCTGAGCTTCTTTCACATTGGCAAGATTGTTTTTTTCTGCCTCTCTCTCAGGCCAGCCTGAAATTGCAGTTTAATTCTCCATATTTGCTCTCATATTGTGTATTAAGATACAGAGAGTTTATCCACCAGTCCAGCTGTTTTGAAGATAATTACTACAGAACTCAACCTGATGTAAAATAATCCTTCTGGGCAGGCAGCCAAGAACCTGAGATTTATCCTCCAAAGACTGAAACTTCTCCCTTACTCTTAAGAGTTAGAAAGATTCACAGATTCACAGACGTTGGGGTTGGAAGGGACCTCAGCGAGTCCGACCCCCTGCCCCAGACAGGAAAAAGCATCGGGGTCAGATGACCCCAGCCAGGTGCATGTCCAGTCTCCTTTTAAAGGTGGGGGAGAGCACCACTCCCCTTGGAAGCTCATTCCAGATTTTGACAACCCTTACCATAGAGAAGATCTTTCTGATGTCTAGCCTAAATCTGCTTTCCATCAGTTTGTGGCTGTTGTTCGTAGTTACTCCAAGGGGTGTCCTGGTAAACAGAGCATCTCCTATTCATTGCTGTCCTCCCCTGATGAATTTGTAGGCAGCCACAAGATCACCTCTCTGCTTTCTCTTGCGGAGGCTGAAGAGATCCAAGTCTGTCAATCTCTTCTTGTAGGGTTTTTGCCTGCAGGCTCCTAACCATACAGGTAGCTCTCCTCTGAATCTGCTCGAGGTTGTCCGCGTCCCTCTTGGAGTGCAGCACCCAAAACTGGATGCAGTACTCCAACTGCAGCCTCATCACTGCCGCATAAAGGGGAAGTATCATCTCCTTGGGCCTGTTTGTCATGCACCTGCTAATGCATGGTAAAGTGCAGTTAGCTTTACTGATCACTTTATCACGCTGGTGACTCATATTCATCTTGGAGTCAGCAGTGACTCTGAGATCCCTTTCCAGTGCTGTGCTGCTGAGAAGGTCGTCCCCCACCCTGTCAGTGTGCTGGCGACCCCTCTTCCTAGGTGCAGCACCTTGCGTTTGTCCCTATTGAACTCCATCCTATTCTGTTCTGCCCATTGTTCCATCCTGTCCAGATCCATCTGGATTTTTCCCCTACCCTGTGGTGTGTTAACTTTACCCTATAATTTGGTGTCATCTATACATTTGGACAGAGTGCTTTTCATGCCCACATCCAAGTCACTAATGAAGACATTGAACAGCACTGGTCCGAGGACCGAGTCTTGTGGGACTCCACTGCCCGTATCTTTCCAAGTCCATAAGCTAACAACTCTCCTTGTCTGAACTGTAATAACGGCATGGAAAAATGTCCAGATTACATAATATAAATGGCACGTGCTCTGGTGCTTGGACCCATGTAATAATCAATTACTCCAATATTCCACCCCTTCCCGTGGGAAACTGTTGCAGAGGTCACCTCCATTCACTCAACCTCAAACTTTCCTTGTTTAATATCATCCCACTTAACTTGTATCAGTCAAAATATTTCTTCTTTCTTGGTGTTTACACCCTTTCCAAAAACAGTATCTTGTCTCTCCCTTTTTGTATGATCATTTAGTCTAGTGACAGACAACTGGCCAGATCCTCAGTTGATGAACATTAATTTAAATGATCATTGATGGAGTCACTACTTCATACACCAGGTGTGCTATGGTAATTTATGCCATCCAATGTCTTTTCTAGTAGATGTGTGTAATGGCTACTGAGGTTCAAATGAACAAAAAATCTCCAGTTCTGATCGCCAAGAACTTTTCAAGGATCTTTTTGCTCCGTGCAGTGGTGCCAGTCTGGATTCCAAACAGAACTTGCTATGAATGAATACAGTCATGAATCCCACTCTTAGGTAATTCAGCACTCATCCTTCTTCCTTTTGCCACTGCTGGGGTAACTCCACTGGTCTCTGTGGAGCTGTGCCTGCTTTTTCTGAGGTTGAATTTGCGGTTAGATGAAGATTGTAACTAGTCCCACTTGGATGACTAAAGCATGATAGCTAGAGCTAGATAATAACACATTAATTACTAATATTTAATTATAAGAATAGATTTAACTGCATTGAAACGCTCCCTCTCTGTCTGCCTACAAAGGTGGAAGGGGAAAAAAGAAGAAAAAAGTAGCGGGCTCCAGGTTCCTGAATTTTCAGGTCTGCTAACACTGTGAGCAATAAACTCTGCTTTTCTTCTCCTCCTTTTGATTGAAGAACACTAGAAATCAGCCGGGGAGCAGGTGCTGTATTGTGTTAGATTAGCACTGATTGAATTCTTACACAGCCAGCTGATTGAGGCGCGTGTTCTGCAAGCACATGATTCTGCAAACACTGGGTTGCAATGAGGAGGGTATTTTGCCGGATCATGTCCCTTAATCAGCACCCTTGAATCTGTCAATAGTTTCAGCAGGCGTCTCTCGCTTTTCTTTTTTCTCGGTGCTCTAGAGCAGAACCCCAGTCTAGCTGTGCCAGTCGTCTCCTAGTGGGTGAGGAGAATTCCTTTCATGGCCAGAAGATGCCTGTTTTCCTTCACGCTCTGAATCACCAGCTCCTTACCAAACGCAAGCTGCTAGTCGGGCTAAAATGCAAAAATGTGGAGTAGGCCAGTATGCCCTTCAGCCGTCTATTCTACAGGCACACCTCCTGCAACGAACCAAGCCCCAAAGAGCCCCTGATTGTCAAGACACTGGGCATATTAACACCCAGTGAACATTCCCCATGATACTTCCAGTCCCCTTGATGGATGAATATTGCCAAAGAAGAATCCAAAAGTTTATCTGCTTATTCCAGCCTTCCCTCAAAGCCTCTCTTGAGGGAGGAAAAGTAGTTAAAGTGCTAAATGTGAGGACTGAGGACGTTGAGGTTCAATTCCTAGCTTTGCCATGGCCTTCTTGAATATCTAGGTATCTGATGATGCAAATAGATGTCTTGGTTTTTCCAAGGATTTTAGCTTCCCTCTCAATGTAGCAGCTTCTTTTTTAAAAACGCCCAGCATTCCAGCCTGAGGACGTTGAGATCTGCTGAATTCAAAACCCCTAGCTAGGGAAAGAAATTGTGCATAAACCAGTATAAGTGATCAGAAACTGGTCCAAATCTGTAACAACAGAAATTCAGTGACATAAACTGCTTTCAAAATAGCAAAAACCCAGTTTAAGATAAACCTAGATACATGTAGTATCAGACTTAACTGATTTAGATTAGATCAGTTTATTGCACTTCTGTCCCAGATCCCCTCCAGATTCAAGTTAACTCACAGTCCTCCAACATCCCAGGGTGCTTTGCACCTCCTCTGCAAGCCCCCCTGGCAGGGTGGGCAAGCTAGCCTTGGCCCAAGCTGTCTGCTCCAGCCAAGCAAAGGCATGCCCTAGCTCCCTACCCTTTGCTTCTGGCCCAGGTCACTGCAGGCACAAGGCTGCATTTCTGGAATCAAAAGTGAATGTCTGTTCACTTACTTGTTGGTTCAATCTAAGCAGCTTAGATTAACCTGCAAAGATGATTCAATTCAGCCTCAGGCTTTTCGACTGTCTGTACTTAGCCCTTGAGAAAGTGACTACTTTGATTAGGTACAGGAGTGGGAGCTAAAGGCTTTAGAAAATCAGTGCATTGGTCTCTGTGGGTATGGGCAAATGACATAATTATATTGGTTTGTCGTCAGTCATGCTGAACTGAGGCAGCTGTTTTGTCTGTCTGTTCCTATACCGGTGATAAGTGTAACTAAACCCTCTGAGTGGCTCACTTATTAAAAGCGCCTGTGTCCCAGCACATGTAAAAATGCTCTCTGTAACTGTAAACCTGTTTTGTTTAGGTGTAAAGGTGCAGGCATTTCTACCACTTATCCCACTGTCAAAGCAGGCAGATAAAACAGTTACGTCAGTTCAGCTCAAGCAGCGAGTTCCCCTTCTCCATTTAAAATGGTGCCTCGTTACATGGGTTTGCAACCTGTATGCCTCAATTTCCACAGGATCGGAGCCTAATGTCCCTGCTCTTTCTGCAGGGAGCACTAAGGTACTATGGTAGTGAGGGCCATGCAGGTACCCACCTTGACGGATGAACTGAAAAATTGGTTTGGCCATTTCTCAGGAAGAGGCCCTTGCCCAGTTTCCTACGTGAATTGGTGGTGTTGCAGGCACAGCTGCTGCCAGAATAAGCTTTCCCTTGGTATGTTTGCACTACCTTCCAGGTCGCCAGGTTTGGGCCAGGTTTCATTTTGGGTCTGGATTCGGTTCTAGCTGAAGGCCAGAGAGCTTGGTTTTGATTTTATTCTCACCAGTCTGCTCACCCTGTATGTGGCACATTGTGTGTATTAATTTTCATTATCCTGCAGAGGATCAGGGGTAGACAGAAGCATTGGCTTACTCAGATGTTCAGTGTCTGCACTAGACATATTCCCATTGATTGGTTTCATCTAAGGCCTCCTGCCCTATTTCTTCTGCTTCTGTTTCATAATTTCTCATGACAATTTCCTTTAAACTAACAATATCTCACTGTCCGGCTCATTTACCATAGGGCTTAGGCTGACCTACCTGATCTTCATCTCCCCAGGATCCGTACTGCTGCTTTATAAGTGTACTGAACTGCAAAGACAAGTTTTGGTGAGCGGGGACAACTTCAGTGATTCCAGGGCCTAGCACTATGTTACGTGCACATATGCTGAAAGTCAACGATGAAAAACAAACAGAGGTTTGAGAGATGCCACTGCATCTTGCAGGACTACTTTCTCTTGGATTCAATAGCTAAGCTGACCTAGCCTCTGGGAGACTCATTTGTAGGGAGGCCTCATGTTCAGTATATCACCCTACACTTGCTTGGAGTTTCTTGAAGGCTAAGCACCCATCGAAGCTCCCCTATCCATTCCCTCCCCAGCTCTAGTCTTTTTATCTCCTCGGCACAACGAATCTGCAAAGAAGTTGTGGGATCTGTGAGAGGAAAGCCTAGCGTGCCTTAAATGGGAAGCAAAGACCTAATGGTTTGACTGATGGCTCACTCTCAGTTAACTGGTTGCAGACACCCTTTAGGCAGCCTCTAACATTTGTTCAGGTGACCTAATGGGAACTTGGAAACAGGAGATACCGCACGCAAAACCTTTTCATTTTGAGCCTTGGTGAGAAGAGGTGCAAAGGAACAGACACGGAGAGGAGAACTCATGGGCCAAATAATTTCATTTTACACTCTGAAGAGTTTTCTGGCTCTTTTCTTCTGTGTTGGGTTAAGTGATCCTGTGAAGAGAGTAATTTACCTGTGGAGACTTCCTCTTCCCGGGATAAAGGGCCACTCTTGCCGCTAGGTTTTCTCGGTGTGTGTTTGTAGTGCACTTTGAGATCTTGAGGGCACAATGCCATCCTCATTTTTCTTCTCTCTTTTTTTTGATCAGCATCGTGTTTCAGACCAGACCACCTTTGTGATAACCTAAGTCAGGATGCATGGGGGGAAGGAGAATAAAATAGAGCCAGACACGCCAGCTGCAAACTATGGACCACTTGACTTCTTGAAACATTTGAAAGGTTTGCATATCAAAGGGTCAAGAGACCCCAACCAAACAGTGAATCCAGCTGGAGGAGGTTTTCAAAGGCACTGATGGCAATTATGTGCCTAACTCCCTTTGACTTTGATGATGAGAGCTCTGCTCCTAACTGCCCTTTGTGCCTTTGAAAATCTCTCCATTTTATGTCTCCAGGGTTTGTCATTTCAGTAACTCAGTAGCCCTCTCTGTGCTGCTCCAAATACATTCATCCCATCCGCCTGGCACATCTTGTAGCTCATCAGACATTAACATTTCAAATCAAAATACATGCACACTCTATCCAACTTCAGAGGTTCAGGTGAAAGACGTATTGCTATTGCTACAGGATGCTGTTTTCTGAGTTGTAATTTCAGAAAGGGACTGGTGACTACACATGTTGGAAACGAATATAGCTCTTACACAGCACCAAAGATTTATCACAGGGCAAATTCACTAATTGGTGATGCTTTACAGTGCCTGTACAATTGCTACCACGATTCTATAGAGCAAAATCTTTTATCAGTTCCAGAGGTAGCAAATCAATATTGACAGATTGATATATGGCACAATCACCTGTGTGTGTGTGTAATGAAAAACAGGTTTGCTTATATATCTGTCCATCTCCCTATATATTAGTAGCTAGGGGGGTCCTATTGTTATCCGCAATTTATAGAGATGGCAAACGGAGGCAAAGTGTGGTTAGGTTTCTTGATCAGTATATCTTGAAACAAATCAGTGACAGAGCCAGAAATACAATTTAGGTGTCCTGACAGCCAGTCCCTGCCTTTCATACCTAAATCACATTTCTTCTTTCTGAAAATAGATGCTGGATTGAATATAAATGGTTGTGTGTAATACCATGTAGGTCAATGGGATTTATGTTCCCAGTAAACCAGGGGTATATAATGCACTTGCTCAAGTAGGAAAGGGATGCATACTTTTATGCTTGTTCATGAATGAGTGTCTGATGGTCACTTTGGGCATTTGTACACATGATCAGCTGGTTCTGCCTTTCTTCAGTAAGGAAGTAAAAGTTCCCTGCAGCCAATACACCCATTAGGACCCAATCCAATGCCAGTTGAAGTCAATGGGAGTTTCCACCAGCTTTAATGGATTGTTGATCAGTGCCTCGGTCAGCAAAGCATGGATACTTGTTTTTTGAAATCAAGAGGCTTGAGCTGCAAATCAGTCAGAAAATCAAGAACGAGCTTGTTCCAGGAGAGCAGACGTGACCACATCACCCAAATTCTCTTTCCCCTTCAGAGGACTCTTTCTTGCTGTAGCCTGCGTGCAAGCTTAAAATGAAACAAATTTTGGGGGAAAATGTGTCAAATAGCTAGGTTTAAAGGCTAAAACTGCAGTGTCTGGCTTTACTAGATGTGGAGCAGGAATTCAGAAAATCCAGTGAAGAGGTTTGGGGAATAGTTGCAGGCACTTGGCGACTGCAAGGTCAATGTATACTTGATTTCTCTCCTGGCCTCCCTTTCCAGTTCAAGAGGGTCAGTTTTTATAAACTCACCACAACATAGTTTCATCCATAGAAATGCTAGCTTCATGCTGTCAGCTGTAATTTTCTCCTAATCGGTAGCTAGCTCATTGATCAGCCCAGAGCTTGTTAGGTTTGGGTGTACAGAGGGAAGTCAAAGCAAGGGAAGAGGGTTGGGATCTGTGTAATGTTCAGGGCTGGTCTTTGTGATTGGACACGGTGAGCGAAATAAGGTTTGTGCTCCAGGTGTGTGGAGAGGATAACTCTAGTTATTTGGTTAAATGGATTGATTCAGAATGAGGGCTGGAAAGGGCCGGTGGGAGGAGAATGACTTAGCGAGGGAAAACGCTCTCCTACTACATGAAGACCACATAAAACTCAATTCATAGTCTCAAAAATAAAGTAACAAGAAGTTGAGGAAGGCAGAACACCAGTAGATCAACATGGCAGGCCTGTGGCTTAGAGGGGAGAGATGATGCCGGCAGAAGGGATTGGGAATTAACACAAAATGCCTTCTGCCCTCGACACCGAGAATAAATATCACCGATAAGAGCGACGGAAACCCGGCAGACACTGGCCTGCCCTGCGGGACCCACTGTCTTAAACTCAGCGTTACATGCCGCAGATGCCATTGTACCGGAGGTTAATTTGCCGATTTACATTGTTGAGAGAGGATTAGCAGAACCTTGTGTTTTGATGGCCTGCCTAATTTGCATATGTAACGAGGTGGGACCCCAGCCAGGTTTGTTCTTTTGTGTTTACTTCCGAGGAACTGTGTTTATTTCCGATGATTACAAATAAATCTCCTCTTCCTTTTCTGCATCCTCCTGGAATAAAAGACATACAGAGCCTGTTAACTCTGTAGCTGAAGTGAGTGCCAGAAGAGGAGAAAAAATCCAATTATAAGTCCCCTGAAAATGTAATTAATGTTCCCTCTTTAAAGAGCATAGTATCCATGCTTTTGTCCTGCCTCTTGTACAGGTACTTACAGTTGGAAACTTTCACAGCTGAAATGTTGAGCTGATCTTGTTAAGTAACATACTGGAAAGCTGGAGAGCCTTTGGTGCCGGGGTACTGGACTATTTACTGTTACGGCCGGGGCGTATCATCTGAATGTCCAGAGCAGTGGACATCAACCATGGAGCTTTTCAGGGTCCTTTCAGGGTGGGATCTTGTCAGGGTATCGCAAGATTTGCACGTGTAGGGAGTGGCCACACAAGCGTGGTCCAGACGTGGCGTGGACATGGATGTTTGGTTCTTCGGGTGCAAGAAGGGATGATGCAAGGTGCACCGCCGCATCTTATCCCCGGAGAACGCCTATGCTTTGCACTTTGGCACGTGGCAAATTGCCCCGTGTAGTCTAAGGGAAGCTGGGGCCAGCACAGTGCCTTACATAGGGTCCTGGGGGCCTCCCAGAGCTGCAGCTGCAGTGATCCTACCAGGCAGAGCCTGGCTGGCAGCTGCAGCACGGCCCTGAGCAGCTCAGCTCCACTTTTTAGCAGGGCATGCTACCCAACCATGCAGTGCTTGGGTTTTTTTTCCCTTTTTTGACCCCAGGGGTAAAAAAAAAAAAAAAAAAAAAAGGCAGGAAAAAATGAAAGAGCAGTGTGTGATTGGGCAGCTTGCCCTTGCAGCACGGAGGACTCCAAACAGTGCAGTGTATGGTGCTGGCAGTGCCACATACTGCATGACCGCACCCATCTGGATGCACCCCTAATGATTCACAAGATAATCCAACAATTCAAATAGAAAGCCATGGTATGTTAAAAAGAAAATTCTGACCAGTTGTGGTCTTTCTGAGTGCTTTGTAATAGAAAAAGTGATGTATTACTTTTCCATAGTTAAAAAAAACCAAACAGTAAAAACTAAGAGCTGGCATTTTCTGAGTGTTGCCTTAAGCCTAACAAGGGGTGTCATGAATCTAAAACATTGAGCACCATTGTTCTAGAGACTGGATTGAGAGTAGGAGTCTAATGGTGGTACAGAACAAGAAGTGGAAATTTTCTAACGAGGCATGGTGTTATTTCCCATTTTATAGAAGTGTAGGGGAAAACTAAGGAACTTGTCCAGTCACACAGAGATCATTTGTGGCAGCATCAGGACTCGAACCCAGTTCTCCTGAGTGCTCGTCTACTGTCTGAGCTCCAGGATAATTGTGCCCTGCTGAGAGCTGGGCAAAATGCTTTGGTTAAATCTGGTACGGTACTTGCCAAAATATACAGATTTGGACAAACTGAAGAATTTGCAAAACTCTGGGGAGGAATCTGAAAAATGCAAAGTATTTTGTTTCAGTGGTTTCAATTTTCATTTTGAAATGATGCGTTGAGACTGGATTGACTTTTAAATTTAATTTTAAAAAATGTTTATCCTCCCCCCACAAACAAACAACAACCCTATCATTTCAAGTTAAAGAACTACTAAACCCTTTTTTATTTTCAGTGGTTGGTTTTCTTGTTGTTTTTTTTGGGGGGGGGGAGGTGATTTTTTTGTTTTGCTGAGAAAAGTGGGGGAAATCCATTTTTGGTCATTTTTTGTTAGACAATGGAGCCCTGATATTTGTGCTGCTCCACTGCCAATCCACTCTGTACATCTGAACTAAAACCGTCAGCTTTTTACAGTGCTTAATGACGGTTTTGGTTGCCTTAAACCTCCCGTCTCTTGAGACTTTTGTTCCCCCCAGGGGAGGTAGATGTTCAAGGCCTGCTTTCCCCCCTCCTTATCTGTCACAGATCTGCCTGAGCCTCAGCATGGCAGCACTTCTGAGCCTGTCGTATTCGTCTAGCAACGTGGCAGGCGCTTCTCCAAGCAAGGGCTTCACCCCGTGCAGTGCAATGCAGCGGTGGAGCAGGTGTCCTGCCTCACACTCTACTGCTCTTTGCAGCAGGCTGGCTGACCGTGCCTGCTCTCCTTGATGTGAATGGGAGCCAGGGACTGGAATAGCAACCACTGGAAATGGAGGCAGCCTCCGTTCTTTAATTTTCCGTGCATGGTAACAGCATGCCCACATCATTAATGAGGCCAGCCATGGGCCTGCCAGTGGGATCCAAGCAGGGGCCTCACTTAATAGGCCCCAAGAGATGGGGGCCGACCACTTTCTCTGACAGAATACAAAGAACTTATCTGGAGCGTTATCTGTATCATTGACACTAAGTGAAATAACTCCTTGGAAAACTTCAGCATTAGCATTTAAGGATGAAGAATAGTTACAATTAGACTGAAAGCAGCAGCGTGCTAGTGCCCCCAAGTCCCTCCTTCATGCATCTTCCCACCCGGCGTCATTCAGGTTCATTGCCCTTGCCTGCTTCACAGCTCCCTCGGCTGAAAGGGAGCTCTCGTGCTTTCGCAAGGCTGGGGGGAGAAAAGCAGGCCTCCTGAGATCTCGGCGGTGAGAGCGCAAGTTTGGAAGCGCCCACGCGGAGAGGGCAATGGCGCCTGCCTAGCGCAGCTTCCCGTTGCTTTCCACTGGTCTCTGCTACCGAGGAAAGAATAGAGAATTAGGAGTGGAATCTCATTACCATGAACTTCAAGAGGGAGGCTGGATTATTGAATTGTACTGAGACATTGTTTAAAAATTGCTCATAGTTTATTAGGATTAGAGCAATGCTGATTTATTTATTTATTTTTTTCCCCCACGTTTCCTTTGTTCCAGCCAGAATCTGCCAGCGCTTCTACCACTTTCATCTTTTCTCCCTGTGTGGACTGTTTCTCCTTGCCCTAACAAGTAGCTCTGCAGTGTATTTATTAGCGTTGCGTTTGTAACATGTTAGTCTTAGGTGTTTTGTGTTTGTTGTAATGAGAGCCTATTATGCATGCAACAACTTAAAAAAAAAAAAACAACAACAACCCTGGTTATACTTTTTTGTTTTTTTTGGGGGGGGGGGTTGTAGTAAGAGGTTTTGTTCTAATGAGATCTATTTAGCACTATTATTTGGGCCATCCGCCCAGCTTGGAAATATCTCCTTTGCACTGTAATTTTCATTGCAACAGATTTCCTAGAACCAGACAGGATGTCAAGGGTCATTCTTGTCCAACTGCTACATGGAGGCAGGATGTGCTAGTCCTGAACCAAGCGCACGCTCCCCCGGCATCGTCTTGAAACCTGCCGGTGAAGGAGATTTCACAGCTTCCTTGGGCAGCTCAGTCCATTTCCATTGCTCTCCTGCTCTGACAGTTGGGAAGTTTTTTCCTGAAGTTTGATCTAAATCTTTGCTCCAGTTCAAACTCCTTGCCTTGTGCCCTGCCCTCTGCGGCAGAGGAAATGATTTTTCTCTGCTTTCTTTATGGCAACCTTTTTGCATGTTTGAAAGCATCTCTCCTGCCCCTTCCAGTTTTCTTCTCTCCAGACTAAACCTTCATCTTGAGACTGCACCTGTAATCCCAGCGGTGAACAACCGTGGTGGAGAGTAAAGGGGGTGAGCAGTTATGTTTATGGCAAAATACTTGCCATTGGTTTTTCGCCATCTGAGATGAGAGTCCCAGTTTCACGGAGTTGATAAACTGAACAGGGCGGACACAGATAGATGAGCTGCATTACAGTTCCTGGAGGGAGAGCAGTAAGTGGGATGGAAAGCAACGTCTAGACGAGACAACCTGGTTTCCCTTTTTGTCCCCTGCCAAGTCTGTTAGCAGAGTAACAGGCTGACGGATTTGCTCTACAGAGAAACAGTTTGGATGTGACCCTGCAGGAAGCCCATCAGCTCTAGGTGTTTGCAGTTGGCACAGATAATAAAACGTCACCCCTTGCAACTACAAACACGGTCCCTCGGAGTGACTGATGGGTGTCTTGAAAATATTGAGGACTTGATGCCCCCAGTCCTGAACCCTCTCCTACACTTCCCAGCAGATGATAGCAGAGAGGTTCATCACTTGGATTCTGGTTTCAAGCACATCACAAATTAGGTAATTATCAAAATAAGGCCGCATAGGGCTAATTCCATGTCTCAAAGTATCTGAATGTTAGGATCGGCTTGTGATTCGAGCACAACTTATAAGTGATGAGTTCCCCCAGAATGCAAATTGTTTCAGGGTGCAGGTGTGATGAGCTTTTCCCATGCTAGTGCTGTGCAGATCAGTAGGAGGTGTAGTGGCTTTGAGCTCTGCACAACCTCACCTGGTGAATTTGGGGACCAGCTCTTCCTTGAGATGGATTCAAGCAGGCTTAGATTTCCACACACACACGTTTCCCCACTCCCACTGCTAAATATTAGCCAGGCAAAACCAAAGAGCTGAAAAAGGTTATTTCCATCTCATCTAACACATTTTTTTCTCCCTCCTTTACAACAGAGCAGTTCCTTCGGAGATGGATCTGGAGCCTTCAGGAGAATGTTAATGTGGGTTTGTCTTTGTTCTTAATTAGATCCCTTCAAGGGAAAACCTCCTGGCCTGTTTTATTATCCAGCTTTGTCAGAGCTTGTCTGCTTTATCTAAACACTTTGAAGGAGTCTCTTTACCTGTTTGCTTACTGGAGACATTATCATAATCCTGGTCAATTGGAAATAAGGAGAAAAGACCACTCTGCAGATGAGGGAATGCCTGAGGCTTAGCTGTTAATAGATACCTGATTTTGAGCATGTTAGAGAATTAGGCAGGGCAGGGCTAGGATTTTGGGGGCCAGCACCATTTGCATGTGAAAGACTGATTGGCAGTACAGGGGAGGGGAGAACAGGAGCACCAGGTTCAGCAAAACCTCAGTGTACAAGCTCCTTCAAACCTCAGCGTACAAGCTCCCAGCCCAGACTCCGATTAAAGAACATTTGATTATATGGGTTCATATGAATCAAAGCCAAACAGGTGTGAAATCTGCCTGTGCTGAGCCTTAGCACTCTGTGAGGGACATCTCTCTGTCAAGCCGGTTTCCTGATGAATTTTTACACTGTCCCCGTGGTGCAAAGTAAGTGCAAGCTACTGATATTCTGATTCAGCAGCACTTTGACTCAGTTTGCACTACCATGAACGACAACACAGGGTGCAGGGAAATAGAAGATCGGGCCTTGACTTGCATCCAGTGCTAAGGGAGTAGAGCAAGCCGAAGCTCACAGCCTGCCCTCTTCTGACCCACACTGTGTCATGCCAGGCCGCAGTCTGAAAAGGCTACCAAAAGTCCCCTGGAGTTGAGGACAAGTGATTAAATGCAATATACATTAGGGACCACGAGAGGAAGCTGAAGGAAGGGTTCTTAGGAGGACGAGGGTGAAGAGGTGGAGCTGTTCATGGTCTTTTGTGAATTTGTCACCTAAAGAATCCAATCGGTCCCTACAGACTGGTCATGTCTAAAGCAAGTATGCTCCTGGCCCTTCAGAGAGAAAGTCCTGATGGAGACCTGTGTTTAGTGGTTGCCTTTTGTATGCGAGTAAAAGGACCCTTCATCTTAGTGGCACGGGCATTTTGAGGAGAGGGTAGATTAGTGAAAGTGGATGCTTCCCTGATTGTCCATCAGCAGTGGTCAATCACTCGTTACCGTGGCACACCCTTCACTGCTTTCCATGGGTGCCTTCTGTCCGAGAAGGTATCCAGGTTGTAGCCATATTGGTCTAGAGGAAAAAGCAATTGGGACTCATGGTAGAGGTGATAACTTTTATTAGATCAACTGGATTTAAAAAAAAAAAAATCTTTAATTGCAAGCTTTCGGGCACAAACACCCTTCTTCAGGCATCGGGGAAAAAATTGTAAACGTTCTCCTGGGTAGAAATGAAAGTTCATATTTCATAGGAGAGTTCGCAGGTTTTACCACACCTTCAACTCTGGCTGGCACCACGAGAGGCGGGTGTTCTGCTCCCTGTTACACGGGCTCGACGCTGTTTGGAAAATTCGCCCAGAGTTTAGGTGACAGCATTTGAACTTCAGCAAAACCACAGTGGATGAATCCGTACTGTCACTTCAAACCAGAGTCCTTGTACTTCACCCCTAATGAGGGGACCAGATAGTACCTTGAAGGGCTTTATACTAGATATTTATATGAGCACAGACATACAAGTTGTCTGTTTTACATATTACTGCCCTGATTTTCCAGTGCACGCAATGAATAATTTACAGAAAACGTGTGTAAGTATCTCTTTATTATTCATTATAATGAACTGAGACAGGAGTAATAGTCCACTAGACTGGAATCCCCTAGGGCTCAACTTAACTAGGCTGCGCTTAGCTCTCCCACAGCTCATTTGAATCAAAGGAAAGGTTCAGCTCCCTGATGCTGGGATGCAGCACGCGGCCACGGCGTGGTGGGAGAGAAGGGGGTGCCTTGGATTCCAGCCCACCTTTAGTGTCTGAGATGGGCTTCCACCGAGTTTGCAGTCCCAATGAGGTCTGGGGCTGGCTCTTCCAGGCTGATCCTGCAATGTGCCGAGGGGCTCTTGAGAAGTGCCGAGTGCTCTTCATGCCTGTTGACGTCAGGGAGAGTCACGGCAGCTCTGCAGCTTGCAGGAGCTTAGCTTGCGGATTAAGGGCCCGGAGTAGCCCGGGCTGAACTCAGCGGGGCCGGCAGAGCTGCACTGGTGGAGATCTGTAAGGCTCGTGGTTGCCCCTACAGGTCAAGTGCATTGGTGGACCGATATGGCGAACCCTGCCTGTTTGGTATCAAGTGCACGGTCAGAGCAGTGTCAGGGGAACACCTGTTTCCATTTGATTTTTAAATGCACTTAGAATATTTTGATTCAGGACTTTCTGCCTTTGGAAAGGGAGGGTGAAAGCATCCTCCTTGCTGTGGTCAGCAGCCCCTCAGTAATAGCATAGTGGCTCCTTCTGGAATGGGGGGACTGCTGCTTTTGCCACCATTCAGGGACTTCAGGAGGAGAAGTTTGTGTTGTTGGAGAAACAGCAATGTGTTTAAAATATGGCAGCCTCATGGGGTGCAGGTAATAACATGCCAAGCCCAAAGGACCATCTGTCTTCCTAGGAGTCCCTGCTTGACATGGCTAGTGGAGACATACAGCCACTTCAGGGGGGAAATTATTTGTTTAAGGGAGAATATATCTGTCATTTCCCTGAATCGAGTGCTCATGGGGGCAGTGAAGCATGCTTAATAAACTCCCACCCCACACCCCCAATAATACTGCTGATGGAGTCGACACTCTGCAGACATGGCATGGGAGGCATATAACATTTCTGAAGCTTCAGTGCGAGAGGCACGGCTCTGCCCTCCCGCCCCATCTGGCAGCAGAGGCGAGCTGGAGGAAATGTCTGGGAAGGTGCCACTGTGGACATGCGAGCTAGCATAGCGAGGCATGGCTGAAGCATTGCAGCAGTGAGACATGCAGATACTGCCCGGTGCCTATGCTGCAAATTCCTCCTACTTCACGTACGCGTGCACTGCAAACCCAGAGAGCAACAAGAGGCATGCAGGGCATGTCTTATCCATTGTGTGGAAGCAGTAGCAAACCCTGGAGCACTGCGTTTCCTGGGGAATAGCGGCCACTGCTTACACTACCAGCATGGCTTCTTGGCATAGGATCATGCAGATTCAGGTTAATATCTGCCACAGCCTCCGATGGGAGATGCAACCGGGTGGCAAGGGGCTGGATATGATTATAAGTTAATATATTTATTCCCCCAGGAAGGATAGTGCTATGAACTATCTTGGGAGGATCAGGTTCAACTCTCAACTCTGAGGCAAAGCTGAATGTGGCCTTGAACAAGTCGGCGCTCCTCTGCGTGCCTCAGTTCTCCGTCTGGTAGGCGAGGATTCTCAGGCTCCCATTCTTACAACCTTTAGCTCTCTTGTCTGTAAAGGCTTTAGAGTAGGGAGTGTTTCTTAACATATATATGTACAGTGCCTCAATCTCAGCTCTGTCCTGTAGGCACTACTGCAGTGTGCACGCGATCATTACTATCATCATGTCACTTCTCTTGTGTGTACCTCGATTTCCCCAACTGTAGAACAAGTATTACACGAGCCTACCTTGTAGAGACATTTGCAAGGGTTGGATTTTTAACATAGGGAAAGCCCTTTAAGATCCTTAAAAAAGGATAATGTGGTAGAAGGACAAAGCATTAGTGCTGCCACTTGCAGTACCCAGGTAATGATCTGCAGTTTTGCTTTATCACAGCAAAGCGTTCTGCCTGCTCTGTCTATGGAGGTCTTCAGGAAGAAAGAGGATACTCCGGAGAAACACTGGGCTCTTAATTTCACCAAATGCATGACAGTTTTTCTGTGGGTGCTGTTGAGCTAGACGGGCCTGGGAGTAAATGCATCAAGATAATCTATCAAATGGAATTAAAAAGGCATGTGCTCCAGGAACATTTTAATTCCATTTTTTTTTTCTCCCTCCGTTCTTTGCCAAGTGTAACTAACCGCTCTGAACTGTCACTCTGAAGCTTTCCAATATCTCGTGGCAGGAACAGGCAGGGCAGGAGCCAGACAGGAAATAAATAATTGAAATGACTGTGTTGTGTTTTGAAGGCACTTGTAGGATGTACAGCGGCTTTGCCAAATGCCCCCCTCTTCCTCCTCGTTTTCCTGTTTCCCTTCTTCTTCTGCCCCTCCTTGGTTCCCATTTTTGTGCTGAGGCTGTTCCCCCGCCTTGGAGCGGCTGTATGTATATCACACCAGGGATGGCTGGAGGGCCATGCTGACAAGCTGAACTGTCATCAGATTTTACAGCTTCATCTAAAATGTCCTATGTGTCGCAAGGGCAATGGAATGGGTCGTGGGGGGGCAAGTGGAGCTGTAGGAGGTGACGTATGGAGAGTCTTTGTGGGCTTTCAAAGGACATACTTAACGTGGCTCCCCACAAAAGGTGACACTTTCTTTCAGGAGAGCACCGGAAATTTTCTCCAAAGCCTCACAGCACGGTGTGGCATTTCCAAGACCCATCCTAGTGTGTTAAAATAAGTCTAAGACATGATAGAACAGGGCAAGAAAGGGGCCTTGCATACTACCCTCCCCCACCCTTTTAAGAGTGGGGGAGGGTAGTATGCAAGGTATGTTGTTGTTATTATTATTATTATTATTATTATTATACAAGGTATTTCCGATGTGAAGCTAGGAACTGAAAATGAGAAGCTGATTAAATGTCCCTCGGGGGAAAATCCTGTGGAATGGTACTATAACTAGCCAGGGTACCACTGTTCATGGACATTGTCCTCTTCCGGGATCAAGGGTTCTGGTTCATGAATATTTATAATAATGATAACAACTGCAGTAATAATATTAGAGTTGTATATTAAATGCAAACTCGTTCCGAGTTCCTGTTCTCTGCACCTCTGTTGCACTGTCCAGGATGTTTTCCCTACAGCAGACCAAGCTGCCAGAACCAAGCAGTGAGCCAGGTGCACCCTTCAGAGACACTGCTGGCAGCTCTTTGTGTTCATTGTACTGGCCCGTGTGTCTGACGCTCTGTCCCTCTCTCTGTAGGTGTACTGTGGATGACAGGGTCACGCGGGTAGCTTGGTTGAACCGCAGCACCATCCTGTATGCTGGAAATGACAAGTGGTCTATAGACAACCGAGTGGTCATCCTCTCCAACACCAAAACCCAGTACAGCATCAAGATCCATAATGTGGACGTGTATGATGAGGGCCCCTACACCTGCTCTGTGCAGACAGACAATCATCCAAAGACATCGCGGGTACATCTCATCGTGCAAGGTAAGGTTCATCTCTGCCTGATGAGATGAAAACTTTTATGCTGAAGGGACGCAGGGCTTCCAGTGGTTACAGCTTCTGGTAGGCACTGGTGATGCAGCACAGGGGAATATTCAGACCAGTGGGTCCTGCTTGTTATCTGAGACCCATAGGGATAGAAGAGGCTACATATCTCCCCAAGCCTCTTGCATAGATGCAGGATTGAATCTTGTTTGGGGATTGAAATATGGACCTCTGGCTGCCATCCCAGCCTTCTGTAGTTGGACGTGGGCCTATGCTCTCTGATGATGACTCCATCTAAAATGTTCTTCCCTTTTGGGGTGGTTTGAATATGGGCCAACTGGTGACTCAGCTAATTAGACATTTGCATCAGAACATCTTACTAGAGTTCTTGCTTCTTCTAGTTATGAATTGGACCCATGGTTAGTGCTTGTTAGCTGGGCACGCTGCTGGCAAAGGAAAGAACCCAGGGTTCTGAAATGTTGCTGGCTACCAACTTAGCTAGGGACTGATCTGATCTCGGCTACTCATTCCTACGTCTTTCCTTTAGGAGAAAGCAAGAAAGAGCACATTTTGAAGGTGTCATAGGTATTAGAAGTGCCAGCAGGTAGTGTCAGTTCTGGCTTTCCTGTCTGCTAGTGGGGCTCAGTTCCAGAGGAACAGAGGATCCTTAGCATGGGAAGTAAAGCCTCTGTGGCACCTTAGTGGCCTTGACAGCAGAGTTATCTTCTTTGGGAAATGCAGTGCTGAAATAAAAGAACTGTCAGGTACTGTAGAGGAACAGACTTGAACAGTACAAGGCTATCAGTTTCTGGGAAAGACAGATTGTGTAAGTATGTCAAAGTCAATACGGGCCATAAAGGGTTTTTGGCACAGAGCTTCAGTGGATAATGCTGTTAGAGAAATGCCTTGGCATGTAACAGAAGCTGTTGGGTTGAAAAGTGGGAGTCCCTGAGTCTCTTCAGACAGAAGGATCGCAGAGTTTCCAGATCTGAGGACAGACAAGGCGGGCTTGAGCAGGTCTCTCTTTGAGGGAGCTCCATTCAGTTGGGATGTTTGATCCCAATCGGAAGAGTCTGAATGTTCGTGATGGGGAACCCGATGGATAACGTGAATCGCACACTAAGCTGTAGGGCTGTGCAAAGCTTTGGTCCCTAATTCGATTTGGCGGAGGTTCGGTGGGTGAATCTCTGAATCTGAACAGAATCGGAGGACCCTTTAATATGTCCAAATCGAATCGGACCCCTCTGAATTGATTCGGACATAGGCATAACTTTAAATGTTTTTTCTACATACCTCAAGGTACCAGGCGGCTCGTGAATGCTGGTTTTGGGACAGATGCAGCATCCCACAGAACCATTTGGGGGGGGGGGGGCAGTGCGCTCGGCAGCAGACCCAGAAGTGGACCAGAAGCACTTCCAGTCTCATTATGAGTCTGCCAGGGAGTACACAGGGCCTCCCTTCCCCCCTGCACCCTCCTATGTCGGTGACTGGTGCCCCTGGGTCTGGGGGGGGGGGGTACCCAGGGTCCCCCCACAGCTTTTTGCTGTGCGTGGGGTGGTACAGGGGGGCCTCCCAGCACACTCCCTTGCAGACCCGAAAGTCGACCGCCAAGCATGTGGAGGGCCCCCCTGCGCTCCGGTGGGACACTCCAGCCACCCCAGCATCGCAGCGATCACGAGCCGCCTGGTACCTCAAGGTGTGTAGAAAATGCATTTAAAGTTGTGCCTGTGTCCGAATTGCTGATTCTCTGAATCGGCATCAAATCTTCAGATTTGGATTTGGCCGAATCGAATCGGGGACAGTGATCCAAATCAACTAATCAAATCACTGTCTCTGATTTGGGCTGAATCCAAATTGAATATGTCCTGTTTTGCATACCACTACTAAGCTGACATAGTCCCAAAAGGCCCACAGCTGTGTGATGGAGTCTTACATTCACCTTGCATAAATGGGTCAGGAAGCTAGCTGGCTAGACATCATTATAGTAGGTAGAGCTGGCTGAACATTAGGGGAGTTTTCACAAATATATCATTTTTGAGAGGAAGATCCTCAAATTCATTAGCAAAATTTTCCTCAAAGAACAGTGCAACAAAATCTGCCCCTGAGAGGGGGGGTCTTGTTTTTCCTCTACAGTCTCGGCATTGTTCACATTTCCCCCATTTCCCACCCACCCACTTCAATTAGAAAGTAACTCCAGATCCCTGCTTCTTTGCAACAGCTATCGGCTTTTGTCCAGTCTATAGATTAATTTTTCAGAGTTAGTGTTAGTTCAGGTTAGATAAAGATAATGAAAGTTTCCTAATCCTCTTAAAGAAGATTTATCTGGCTGAGTAGAAAGCTCTCAGAATACAATAAGGCATGTATAAAACCAGGACTTAATCTTTGCTTTAATTTTAAACAGCTGATGGGTATTGATTTTGCAATGAGCAAATCTGACAAATTTCTGTGCCCCAACTTGTCTCTTTAAAAAAAAATTGTTTCTATACTTTATTTATCCTCTCTCCATTTGGAAATGCAAGGGTCTGATTACTACCACCAATCAGCTGTCATTCAGGAAGAGAAAAACCCACCCAAATCCCTCTTGTGCCCATTTAATTATGTAAAGACCTCAGAGACAGAGTTTGTTACTTTACCACTTGCCCAGATAGTTTTATGCTGTTCTGCATGCCAGTTCTCTGAAATTTAGTGTCGTTTTCCATTTGGGACGTGCTGCAGGCTTTCCGGCTTTCCAGTGTTGCGTTAGAGAGGGGGAAACAGTCTAGAAGAAAAAATCAGAAGCAAACAAAAGCCAGGAACCTTCCGTCCCTTTGGGGGACATTCATTCATCTCTAGACCCAAGTTGAATTGAACCATCAGAAACATTTCCTTTGCTACATCTTTCATTTTTACATCTCTCTGCATGCTGGGATTGGGTATGGAAGGCAAAGTGCTAATATTGCTGCAAAAGCCTGATCTTGCAAGATATGCAGCCTAAATTTGTGCAGCTGACAGGCGGCTCTGAGAAATGCCTGTCTATATAATCTCAATCTATTTATCTCCACTATCTTGTCTGTATCCTTCTAATCCATTCGGTAACCATCAGTGAAGTAGCTGAGCACTTTACGTCTCATATACATTTATAAAGCTTTGTGAATGGTTTCTCTTTCCTTTTCTTTCCAAGATCCAAACTCAAAGTTTTTGAGGTTCACCTGTCCCTGTCTTTCATTACAGTGAATCTCAGGGGTGAGTTCAGAACTGGATAGGAATCAAGGTAAGATGGGGCTCTGGAAACAGTTTTCAGGTCAAATCAGGGCAACATGTTGTGTTCTGATTTGATGGCATTGAAATTCCTTGTGCTATTTTTGCAATAGTTCAGCTCCCAGAAGACAATTCTATGAGAAAATTTTCTTTTTTTTCCCCATCTGGATGTGAAATCTTAGAGGAAGAACAATTCTCAAGAGGCTTTCTCTGCATCAAACTGTTTACTAGCAAATTACCTGTAAAAATCCCAGCGCACTTGTGTTAACTCTTTCTTGACATTTCAGTGAGATGACTCAAGTTGGACATGTGTTAAGTACCTTGCTGAATGTGATGGTGAAGTCTGGTGGTTACTACACAGTTGCACATGGGCACAGTGTGGCCGCCTCTCCCGAATTTAGTTTTCAGGTTCAGACTCCCCAAGAAACATCAGTGTTAGGAGGAGGATGTTTCCCAGTGGTGTCTGTGGAGTGTAGTTTGGCTCTGACAGTGTTAATGGCAAGTCTAGAATGGAAAATAGAAGGGAGAAGAATCGAGTGTCAGACTTGACTTGAACACTTCTCCCTGCCTCAATGGGTTAATTCCAAGAAGTAGAAGTGGGGAGGAAAAGCTGGCTAGAGCCCAATATTAGGCAGAAAAGAATGGATGTAATATATAATTAGAGGGCAGGAGATATCTGGAAAATGAGGGGCTCTTCTCTTGCTGCAGGAGTATGTATCTGAAATGAATATGTGTGTGTATGAGAGAAAGAGAGATTATAGCTTCTTCTCTTTTCTCTTCTTCATGCTCCAGCTCTTAATAAATCTTCTGCACATAACACCCAATATCTTGCCTACTAAAATCCCAGCGTGATTATCTTATCTCTTTAAAACAAGGCAAAAAAGAATCCTTTTATTCCACAGAGACACTTGTGCCAAACTCTGGGTAGGGATATGTAGCTGCCGAGGAGAACACAGGAAGATTGGAAAGGAAAAAACATGGAGCCAGCCCTGGCTTTCATAGCAGCGCAGTCTGTAATGCAGACCTTTCCTAATGGGTGGGGATTGTCGGTCATAGATTTCATAGGCATTAGGGGCTGGAAGGGACCTGGCAAGATCGAGTCCAGCCCCTCTGCCATAGGCAGGAAGTCTGCTGGGGTTAAATGATCCCAGCAAGATAAGCGTGCAAGTGTCTTTTGAATGAGTCCAGAGTAGGTGTTTGCACCACCTCTGGTGGGGAGTCTGTTCCAGACCCTGGACACTCGGACTGTAAAGAAGTTTTTTCTTATGTCCAGTCTAAATTGGTCTTCCAGAAGTTTGTGGCCGTTAGACCTTGTTATCCCTTAAGAAGCCCTAGTGAACAACTGCTCTCCCAGATCTTGGTGCAAACTCCTTTATATACTTAGGCTGCCACCAAGTCCCCCATGAGCCTTCTCTTCACAGGCTGAAGAGTCCCATGTCCCTCAGCTTCTCCTCATAAGGCTTGCTCTCTTGGCCTTGGATCATGCAGGTGGCTCTTCTTTGGTCTCTCTCAATCTTATCCACATCCCTCCTGAAGTGGGGGGCCCAAAACCAGATGCAGAGCTCCAGCTGCGGCCCCTCACTAAGGCCAAGTAAAGCAGGAGGATGACTTTCCTGGTTTTGCTTGAGATGCATCGGTGGATGTACGCCGGAGTTTGGTTTGCTTCGCCGGCTATGGTATTGCATTGGTGGCTCATGTTCATCTTGTGGTCAATCAAGACCCCGAGGTCTCTTTCGGTCGAGGTGCTAGTGAGTGTAGCACTGCTGAGCCTCTGAGTATGATGTTGGTTTTTCCTCCCAGGAAAAACATTGAATGCCATCAGGTTCTGGTCCACCCACCTGGTGAGCCTGTCCAGGTTGGCCTGTATCCCCAGCCTGCCCTCCAGCGTGCCTGCCTTCCCTCATAGTGTAGTGTCATGTGTGAACTTTTGCCAGTCTGCATCTGATGCCCGAATCCAAATCATTAATGAAGATGTTAAAGAGTACTGAGCCCTGAGGGACACCACTGGTCACCCTGCCATGTTGATTTGCCCCCATCAACTAATGCTCTTCGGGTCTGACCCCGTAGCCAGGTCCCCAGCCATCGGACCGTGGGATGGTCGAGGCTGCAGTTCTCCAGCTTAACCGTGAGGAACATCATGGCTTGGTTGACCTTCCTTTGGGAATGCTTTCTTTCCAAACCATGCAGTGCAAACATCACCCCTGGCATAAACAGCGACCATTTAATTGATGTTAGTAGAGTCCTACCCACTTACACCAACAGCAGATTTGATCCCTGGTTCTTAACTTTGTCTTTGTTCATATAGAGGACCAAGTCTTGCCTTCATATTCTTCAAACCCAATGCTAACAGTATTCGTTAGCAATTTAGTGTCGAAAGCAATTTAACTAAAACCAGATAGCAAATGTTCTTCTCTCATCCATACAACCAAGTTTCAGGACTGGCTCAGAGGTGGGATGGGTATCTCTTATAGCAACAAATCACCTTCCCAATTATGGTGGATTTTCTAGGATGAAGTACAGTGTGAGAGGAATACATGATGCACTGTAAGAGAAACCGGTAATGTGGACACCATTCAACTTTACCATGTGTGAAGGGGTAGCCCTCCGTTTTCCGTCTCTGAAGGCCAGCATTGGCCCTATAAGTAGAATTTTCTTACACACGCATATAGACCCCTCCTTTTTTTTTTTTTAAATAAAGCAAAGTAATTAGCTTAAGTTTCGTCCTGCCACAAAATCCTCACTGCTTATCATCTCTGTGGGACTGTTATCTATTGCAGGAAGGCTTGGTAATAGGACATACGGACACCTTTACCACTTGATGCCTGCTTCAGATGCAGCTCAGGTTGGCAAAGACTGACATTTGCTCCCACAGCATTTTGATGGCCTGAGTCCAGTTGGGAGTGGCAAATATCACATCAAGAACTGTCAGTGTTGGCACTAGCTGCCCATCTCAGCAGAGAGGCCAATGGACCTGAATGGGCACTGAAGATCGAGTGTCCACCCTCGCTATATGGCTCCTTTTGCTGCTGGGGTGGAGGCTTGCAGTGTCAAGGCCATACGTGAAGGAAGTTGCACTGCTGCAGTTCATCTGTTGTTCCTATTTGGAGTGTAAGTGGAGGATCTCTGTCTCCTGGGCTGTCAATCAGTATTAAATACATGCACATTTTAAATTAAAAAACTAAAAAAAAGGAAAAGCCCAAACACTGCACTCTCTCTAGTGTAAACTGAAGCATTTTGGACCAATAAGTACAACGTATATGTGCTGTTAACCTCATTTTTCATGCAGTGCCTGGAGGGAGGCAGTGTTCCCTAGTGGTCCGAGCCCAGACGGTGGGAGCTGAGACTCTCTTGGTTTCTATTTCTAGTTCTGCCTCCTGACTTGATGTGTGACCTTGGGCTAAGCTAGTTAATTGCCCTATGTTTCCCCATTTGTTAAATGGAGATAATAATACTTAATTCACTGTAATTAATGCTTGGGGAGTGCTCAGAGAGCTCAGATGAAAGAGGCTGTAGGTGAACAAAAGATCGTCTTTTTTACCTACTTACACCCTACGGAAGTGCCAGCGATTTGATAGAAAGCTGGCACTTGAAAGACGAAAAGACCCTCCTCGCCGGTTTCTGCTGCATCAGGGAGATTTGAAGCCAGGCTGCAGCCAACAGAAGAGAAAAGGGGAAAAAAAATCCTTTGTCAAGATTAAGGCCAGAGCAAACATCTGCAAGGGAGGCAGGAAACTAGAAAGAGCCACAAGCCTGAGTCTGAAGAGATGCAGATGTCGGGAGTGAATGGTATTTGGAGCTGAACTTGGTGGCTGGCTCCCATTTGTACAATGAGAGAAAATATGCTTGTATGGTTAAGGCACAGAGCTGGGATGCAGGGAGCAGGGCAGAATTAGGCCCAGCTTCAACACAGGCTCAGTAATGATCTTGGGCAAGTCATCGAGTCATTGAGAACCCGAGCATGTTACTGTGAGATGACGGGGGTGAAGCTGTACAGGTCTTCCTCAGTGGCCACCGGTGCAAACCCTCTTCTTGTGGAAATGAGTATTACTAACCCCTTTACCACTGGGAGTTCGCTTTCATTTTAGGCCATGGCAGACCCTGTGGAGCAGCTGTTGCTCTGGAAGGCCCTGGCCTCCTCTGTCTCGTGATAACATGCTTGTGTGCTCATGCCCAACGTGTCAAATTTCCAAAAGCACCTGTGTATTTTAGGGGCTTGAGTCCAAGGGACTTTCAGCGCAAATCAGTGGGAATTTCACAGATATAACTTCATTCGAATCGGTGGGAGTTGGGCGTCTAAATACCTTCAAGGAGCTGAGCTTTAGGCTTGATTGAAATGTTTACCTTTCATCTCTTTGGCCCTGATACCAAGCTGTATGTAGGCACCTAAGTCTAGGTCTTTTGTGCCTCTATTCTACAGCTGTAAATTGTGTATACCTCTTCTGTCACCCTTGGCTGGGTCTGTTTAAATGGACACACTCTGCCCCAAATCATTTGTTCTTTCTATATTTTTGTACAATAGCTGCCTACCCCCCAACCTCACCTGATGCCTCTAGCCAATGCTCTTAAACAGATGATGATGATGATGATGATAGAATAGGTTCACAGAAAAATAGGCCAGGAGGGACCTCACCTTGGGTGAAACCAAGCTCTTGTCCTAACATTTTGGGAGTTTCAGGACTGTGTCACAATTTAGGGGCTTCGGTCCATTGCTGGGGAAAACAAAGGTCTTCCTGCTGGAACAGACAGCCAACAGCTGGTCAGTGCAAGGAGGGGTTCACGGTATCCATCCTAATGGGATGCATTACGCACACCAATTGGCTAGCAAGCAGACATTAATGACCAGTTAGCAACTGTGTTCAGGTCAATTAATTTATATTTGTATTTTGAAAAACTAAAAGTTGCCCAGTTAGATTATTGATTCTTTGTCCCTGTATTCAATTTGTTTTTAATTGCACTACTGCGGTGCCAGACCTTCCCTCCTAGCAACCCTGCGATAAATCTGCCAGTGACTCAACAATCAACAATAAATGTGTCTCTTCATGTCATTATTAATATGTCTCCTGGATTGGTTCATTACAGCAGTTAACAACGGTTTATAAGAGCGGAGATGGCAAGGAGCCAGGGGGGTGTTTTTTTTTCTTCTTTTTTTTTTTCCTGAGTCTATACTGTCACGATAGGATGGATGGTTTCAGGCGTGTGTGCATGTGTGTGTGGCTGTGTCGGTGTGTATGTGTTGGTGTGTTTGTGTCTGTTTTGAGGGAGCAAGAGGGTTATAAATGGAAAGAGACCTGGGATTTAATTTAATATAACTGGAATATGAGCCACCTAATCCTCTTCTTATCATAAACAGCTTTAATAGAGAATGCTGTGGTCTTTGAGTTTCTCTCTTTCTATCTCACTCTGCCTCCCTCCCTCTCAACCATTATGGCTGAAATGAAACTGGAAAAGATTTTGCAAAGCAAGTAAAGGTGAATGGGAGGGGAGAGTAAGTGGTAGAGTGACTTTACTGGCACTAATGACACCAAACGAGCTATAATTTCACTATCAGGCCAATTAGTTGCAAGCAGAGCCTTTTGCCTGCAAAGAGGTGTTGATTAATAAAGACGGAGAAATGCAGTCCTCAGAAAAGGGCTGGGATCCTAGCCAGAGGGGAGTCTCCCCTCCCCACGCCTCTCACCAGAAGATTAGCACAGAAATGCCAAGTGACAAGCCCACCTCCTTGCAAGTTGTGCGTGCTGATTCACAAGCCCACGGACGGGGAAGGGAGTGTCCCATTTCTCCGTGTCAAAGAAACACACGTGGAGAAATCATATCGAAAGCAACAATGGTGTAAACCTCAGCACTCCTGGAATTTAATGGCAATGCAGGCCTCCTGCAGCCTTCATGTATGGGCAGGTTCGGGCTATGGAATATATTTCTCTCGAATTCAGAGCTCTGAGTCGATGTTTTGGATGGGGCTATGGGTTTTACACTTAATGTACTTGGGGGGGGCGGGGAATTCCTCCCTCTAGCAGCACAGACTTCTTGGCAAAGGGAAGGGAAGTGCTACAAATCATGTGGCAATGATGAAGGGTTATGGTGGGGGATCCTCCAGCAGTGAGAAGAGGAGTTGGAAGGTCAGGGAAGGAGGATGGGAAGAGGTGGACAGGATAAAATTGGGCATCTCCCGGGCACTTTGCTAACATAAATTCGTTACCCTAACTGAGAAGGAGAAGGACAGAGTGCAGAAGGGGCTGAGAGAGAAAGAGAGGTTGGTAAAGGAAAGGAAAGGAAGAGAAAGTTGAGGAAGGCTGTTAGAAACGAATGCAGGGAAAATGGAGAGAGGTGGGAAAAGAGGGGCAAGGAGGGAGAAAGGGAGGGAATGGAGGAACAGCCTGGAAAAAGGAAGAGGATTGAAAAGCAGGGCTGGGAGGAAGGAGGAGGAGGAGAAGGCTTGATGCCATGTGGTGATGACAGCAGCAGCTTGGGCTGGCCCCAGCAGCTGTACCTGGGGTCGTGGAGGCCTCCCGGGGCTGCAGCTGCAGCAGTTCTGCCATGTGGAGCCTGGCCGGCAGTCACAGCGCGGCTCCGGGTGGCCCGGCTCTGCTTTTCAGCAGCACACGCTGACCGAGTGCGAGTTGCACCGTTTTTCTTCTGTGGGTTTTTTTTGACTCCTGGATATCTAGCGGTCATAAAACCAAGAGAAAAAAAGCTGGCACGACACACACCTGGGCAGTGCACCCTTGCAGCATGGAGAGGAAATGTACTTGCAGCACCACATACCACACGACTGCGCTCATCTGGATGCACCCCAATAGACAGAGTGCTTCATGTCTGCCCCTGAGAGGCCCTTTCCAATGCAGCCCACCGAGCCACCCGTCTGCAGGGGGTTTGTGGCTGGTTATCCACCACGATCCCAAACTCCTTTCCAGAGTCAGTGCACACCACTCTCAATTGCACCAAACTGGCCTTGATTCTTTGTTCCTAGAGTGACACGACCATGCATTTGACACTGTTAAAATAAGTGTGGCTCCAATAAGCCCAGTTTCACAGTTGGTTCAAGTTGCTCTTTAGACCTGACCTACCAGATACTGCTTAGGGCGCACACAAGTCTTCTCCATTCCTGCTTGTCACACTGCACAATGGCTAGTACCTCGTGGTCTTTCTGTGATGTTACGTTTTTGACTAGGATAAATTGTTGGCTAATTGCTCAGCCCCAGCCAGGGGGGGTGGGGGGAATAGACTGCTTTTCAGTCCATCCTTCTTTCCCACCCTGGCCAATTTAGATGGCTATCCTAGGAGTTATAGCTCCTGCCAGCAGAGCTGTCAAGTTCATTATAACTCTCAGTCCTTCCTGCTGTGTCCTGGTACAGTCCCCAGGGAAGCCTGCAAGCCTTGTTAGGAATATTTTATGTTTCCTTACGGATTATTGGCAAAAATATTGCATAAAATTTGGTTAAGACTTGCTCCCAGTGGGACAGATCTGGAAACATCCCCAACAGGTGATGATTCTCCATTTGCAGGCACTCGGTTGAAGTCTACAAGTGAGCCAGTTTACAATCCATTGAATATGTGCCAAATTGATTTTCTATAGGGCTATTTTCTTTTACATCTGAATGTTGCGTGTCACTATGTCTTTCAGAAGTCTTTTGTGTTGATATTATCCCATCCCTATCTGCTAATAGACCTGTGCATTTCTAGGATTTTTTTGTTAAATTCCTGATATAGGTGAAGAATCCTCTTCCTTATTGTCCTTAATCCTGCCGGCCATGGATTTTTTCATTAATACCTTTTTCAATTGTCTGCATTTTAACTGTTAATTTATAGTCATTGCTATCAACTTTCCCCGTTCGTTAGATATTGCTGCTTTCACCACCCTTTTGATCTAGAAAAGGTTTTTAATGAAAGGAGCTTTCTATTGTGATAGCAGAATTGTGCTTTTTTCCCAAGCACCTAGTGAATCAATTTAAGCCACTGCCTTAAGTACCTTGCTGAATCAGGACCTAAGTGTGTGGTTGGATCGGGGCCAGCGCGTTCAGCACCTCCCTGGTCTGAGCCCAGGAAAGCAATAGGAAATGTATTTGGCAGCAGAAAGAGCATTGCTGTGCCCCGCAGGGCGCACACACCTGGAAGAGTTTTAGGATAGTTTGCAACTCACTGATTTTGAACATTTCTGTCCAAAGGAAAGAGGTAAAGTGTCAGGCACAGTAGCACTGATCAAGGTGGGCTGTTTTGAGAAAATGCCACATGGATGAAAGCAGCACAGAGAGAGAGAGAGAGAGAGAGAGAGAGAGATCTTGTCAGCAAGTGTTTCTGAAGTAATTTAGTTTTTTTTCTTCTTCCCTTCTTCCCAAGAACAACTTGCTCCTTAATTCCAAAACCCCCCAGAGCTCTGTTCTTCAGCGACACACATTGTGCTCAAGGGCCCCTGCTACATCAAATCTCACCACTTCTGCTTTTACACTTTCTTTTATAATGCTGTCTTTGAAATATGGTCAGAAGTCGAAACAGCAATACCTATTAAAACTTTACCAGGAGGATGTACTGCATCAGAGAGAAATGAGGGGATCAGCTCAGCCTTAGATTGTTTTCTTCAGGGATGTTCTCGCAGCTTAATAGTTGCTGGGTTTTGTTCGCTGCCGTCTGACGTTCCAGTTAAGTTTGTAAACCCGCGTCATCCTCCCTTTGTGGCGGTGGCAGTGGGATGTGTGTGTATGTGTGGGTGGATGGGTGGATCCATCAGGTAAACACAATCAGCTCAAGTTTACCTTTGTATGTGATACGATGAAATAAAATCAGAAGAAAAAGAAATCAGTACCAATAATAATATAGGGACTGCTTTTCCTATGGAAGCATGACAGGAGTTTGGGCAGTGATTTTAATAGGGGCAGGGATTGGTTCCCCAAACAGTGTCTTGGAAGAGTGATGCCTGCCATTCTGAAGGGCCATTCTGGCATAAATCTGCTGGCATAAAAAAAACAAAAAACGGGTGAAATTTCACCAGCAGAGTATGCAGTCGCATCATGTCAGCCCATAAATTCCTTGCCGTGCCATGCCGGTGATGCACTGTGTGCCTTCACTTCCTGCAGGATGGAGATAATACTATTTCAGGCTCTGAAGATCACTTCATACTTACCAAGTACTTTAAGCACATAAAATATCATATATGTGTCATAAGACTGAAGGGTTTAGATGTTGGTTTTGACGTGCAGCTTTCAATGTCAGCTCCTGCCTGGCCCTGAAAAAAGAAAGAATAAAAACAGGTAACACAAGGCATGCAGCAAATACGGACTGAAATAGCTAACAACCAACTCTCTCCTTTGCTTTGGAGTTGTATCTTCATCTTAGATGCTTAGCAAACAGCAGTGGATCCATGATTTCAAATGGCAGTGTCTGTTTTGTAGAAAATACTGTAACAAGGATGCAAAGAAAATCCAAACTAAATGCTCACTTCTACATGCCATCATATAATGGTCATATTAGGAGATTTTAGGCAGCTTGACCTAGGAATGACTGAGGAGTCCTTAACGGAGACTATAGTAGTTCAGAGTACGTCTGCCAAGCATTTGAAAACCGTGAGTCAGCCTCCCTCCCATTCCAGTGCTGGGGTTAGCTTTAAAATAGTGAAGTGTAATAATAGTACTGCTAACTTCTAGTAATACTTGCTGGGTCAGTGGGCAGAGCTGTACTGCTACTCGGCGTATCCACGGGTGGTGGATAGTAGAATGACCTTCAGGGGAGGTTAGCAGTAAAATAAGCAGCTGTGGACCAAACAGCGGTAGCATCACCAGGATGTGGTGAGGACAACAGATGGCGATGCTTTCCCTCCTGAAAAGCCACATGTATCTTTTGATGGTGCTGTGAAATGGCGAGTACAGGTTGCCACTATAATAAGCCTGCCCAGCCCCCGGCCATGGGCCTACAAGCCCTCAATGGTGGAGTAGGCAGAAGAAGATGTTAGACTCTACCTAAATGGCTGCAAAGACCAATGAAGGCTGCGGTGGCATGAAATCCCCAGTTATCTTGGTCTCCTTTTCACGGGATCATGGTCCCATGCTGATGTGCCACAGCTTCTCCACAATAAAAGAAGTCACACGTGGGGACCTTCCATGTAAACAGCTTTCTCACCACATTCCTCAAGCCCTTTGTTGACCAGCTGATGCTGATGGGAGCAGGACTGCGAGGTCTAGAAGCTCCTAGGCATGAACTAGAATAAAGGAGGCATTTACAAGAAGGTCATCTAGCACTTGGAGGAGACAGGAGTGCGATTTGACAGCTGTAACTGTGGCTGACCAACCTTTTCAGGATCTGTTCTTCTCACCCCACATGGGGAGAGGATTAAACATTGCTTGTCTAATACAGGTGCCCTAAACATAGCTTGCCTAATACGGTATTCTGTATTTCTTCCTGACTGGATAACTGCATCCAGTAGGATCACCTTTCCTGCAGTCAAAAATACCAGCAAAGATGCACCATCATTTCCAGGACCTGCAACATCAGGTGCCTCATGGACAACCCCAGCAATGAACAGCCAGAGTCTCGCATGTGGCCCAAGAACTCAGGTGACACCACGTTGATGTAGGTGCAGTGAGCGAGATCCAGTGAGTGGGAGATGGGCAGCTCAAAGAACATGGAGGTGGCTTTACCTTCTTCTGGAAGGGTAAATAGGAAAGAGAGTGCAGACTTTACTGAGTTGGTTTTTGCCGTGAAGAAAGAACTCATAAACCAACTCAACACATTCCCTATCAGAATTAATGAGCACCTCATGACTCTCTGTCTTAAACTGTTGGAGATTCAATATGCTGCCGTCATCAGTATGTATGCCCCCGACTCTTAACGTTGCTGATGAAACGAAGGTCCTCCTTGACCAAGTCCTTTCTGATGTTTCAGCGGGAGACAGACTTATTTTTCATGGTGAATTCAATGCCAGAGTCAGAAGGGACTCTAACCTCTGAAACAGAACCATGGGCAAAGAATGAGTAGGAGAAGTCACTTCCAATGGCATCCTCCTCTTGAGCAAATGCACGGAGCATGGACTTACCATCATCAACATTCACCAGAAAAGCAGGCACAGGTCATTATGGCAACATCCACCCAAACTGGTGAATTCCAATCAACAACAATGGGAAAATGTCAGCAGTATGTGGGGTGCTCTCAAGGCCACTGCTGTTAGTGCCTGTGAAGAGACACTTGGATACGCTACCAGGAAACATTGACTGGTTTGATGAGAATGGCCAGAAGATCCAAGAGTTGATTGACCACAAGCGCAAGGTCTTAAGTTTTGTGCTTGGCAAAATGATACCAACTCCAAGTAGAAGAAATTGAATCTCCAACAAGCCAAGTCACAGGTCCAGAGGAGGACCCACAGTATGTTGGGAAGATGAGGCTAATCCAGTGGGAAGACAGAGGCAGCAACATTAGCATCCTCCTGCCAGCAAACACCATGAGTACTGACGTGATGATCATCTGACATCAACTTCTTTGGCCCATGTCATCCAGATGTCCCATTCACAACTACTGAAGCAAGTTTTATTCAATCAGCTCTGTCAAGGCATATATGCTCAAGAGGAAGGCAGAGAAAGTGCTTCAGGGACATCCTCAAGAACGACTTAAAAAAAGCGTAACGTTAATTTTAACTCATGGGGAACTATCACCCAGGACTGCCCTGAATGGAGGAAGGGTCTGCTGTAAAGATCTCAGTACTTTGCAACCTGTTGTTGGAAAGTACAGCAGGAGATGGAAAAGCGGAAGTGGCAGAAACAGCATGTCATGGACCAAATCAAGAGTCCAACAGCACCGACCCAATACAGAAACACATGCCTGAGCTGCAGTAGCGTCTGTCGATCCTGAATAGGCCTCATCATCCATCTTCAGACACACAGGGTTGGGTTCTTCTTATTTGCCTCCTAGTTTTGGAATCCCCATGGCACACTTGGGTCCCATTTTTAAAAGTTTCTTTGTAGCCAATGAAGGGAGAAACTTCTGTTTAAAATGAAAGCTAAGATTCTTGCATAATTTTATGACTCCAGGAGCCACTGCTTTTTTTTTTTTTTTTTAAATTGGAGGTGGAGAAACATTAACGACACTACGCAAGAGTTTTGCCCAGAAAATGAAGAAATTGCTGACTGGGGTGCATGTGAATTTTCACTAGTCTGAATGCAGGTCTGCATATTGAAATGTAGCCAAAACATGCAAATCTCTACCTTGCTTCCTCATGCAAAGTGCTACAGAGGTTGCAATTATCAAAAACAGCCATGATATAGTTTTATAGTGTAACTGGAAGAGGGCACTTCAGTGGGCATAAGACTGCCTAGCACTACCTCTGCCTTGTAGTGGAGCGATGGCTTTAATGAACTAGGCATCATTTTTACCCTCTTTACAAGTGGGCAAGGGTCTGATCCCAACAAGTGTTGAGTGCCTTCAGCTCCCACTGAAACCAAAGAGGGAACCTAACAGGAGATATTCAGTACTTTGTAGAGATACCCTCAATGGTTGGGGACTCAGTATATGGATCATGTCTTCTGTACATGTTTAAAGTACCCAGCACAACTATGATATTATAAACAGGGCTGTGCAAAGTGGCTAGTATTCGCTTTGGATTCAGCCAATTTGGGGGACAGTGATTCGATTCGGTGATTCAAATCACTGTCCTGAATTGATTTGGCCAAATCTGATTTGGAGGTTGAGCTGCTGCCGAATCTCTGAATCTTGCAAGCCCCATCCCCTGCCCGCTCCAGCTCCTGGCTCTTTGGGGAAAAAAAGCCCCCATTCACTGGCTCCTGCCCAGCCGGGGGGGGAAAGGGGGGTGATTAACCACTGTCCCACGCCACATGGGGGCCTCTGCCACAAGCTCCCTGACCCCTGCCTGCTTCCCCCTCCACGGCTGCTCCCTCTGCTCCAGCTCCTGTCCCTTTAAATAATAATAAAAAGAAAAGCCCCAACTTACCAGCTCCTGCTGGCGGGGGGATGTTATCTCTGCTTCCCTGCACTGCCCTGCACGGCATGGAGGGCTCTTCCACCATCCCCGCCCAAAAGCCCTAGTCCACTGCAGCAGCCGGTGAGTTTGGAGGTTTTTTTGTTTTTTGTTTTAAAGGGCTGGGACCTGGTGCTGGGGTTGGCAGGGCATCTGGGGAGGGGTGGGGCTGGGGAAGCAGGCAGGTGATGGAGCCTGGTAGGGGTCCCCCATGGTCCCCTCCCCACTCCTCCACCCCCTACGGACCAGTATGGAGTCTGGGTCCAGCTCCCTGTGGGAAGGGACTGCCTGCGTTGCTGAAGCTCTCCGAAAGTTTTCCTAATCAATTCAGAAAACTTCCAATCAGTTCACACCTTTTAATTGGTCCCCTGATTCAATTCAGATTCAGAGATTTGGCTGCCGAATCGGGCCAAATCTCCTCCAAATCGAATCAGTACCCGAAGCTTTGCACAGTCCTAATTATAAATAAAGAAGAAATATTGAAACGACTTAGTCATGAGATCACAGTTAGAAGTGGCATGGCTACAGACAGACTAGACTAGAATTGACATTTCTTCCCCCTTAGCACTCAGAGGGCCGGGTGTATAACACTGGAACATGTCGGGCATTCTCCATACCCAAGCACGTCTTCCCCTCTGTCACGCTTTTGCCTTTAATTAGATATTTTGTTGATGAGTCTGTTCAGAGTCTGGCCATGTCTAATCCGCATGCCAATGGGGTAAAGCAGTGTAGTTATGTTAAGGATAAAGCTCTCTTAGACCTTTTGTTTTGCAGCAGTGGGGATGGACAGCAGGGAAATAAAAATAAAATCAAAGGGCTTTTAACAGGAAGGGGGAAAAGTCACTTAAACTGCTAAAAAGTGTCCCCAGCAGGAAATAAAGTGGAAAACACATAATGGCAGTTGCCTTAAAAATAATGTTTAAAGTCTCTTTCTCTGTAGACACCTGGGCAGGTGGTGTGGTACAGAAGTGGGTTCAGCCAGCTGCAGAATGTATTATTTAACTGCATGCTGGATGCCACAGGAAGAGGAAAAAATAAACAGGAGCAGTCAATTAAGTCCAGCAGCATTAAAACGACACACAGGGAGAGCCCTGAGAGAGCCCTGGGGGGTTTCAAAGAAAAGGGACTTTTGAAAACTGCCTTTTACCGAGGTGAAAGCCCCTGAAACTGGTCAGTGCCGAACGTGATGGTAACTCACAGCTTCGTGCCATCACAGACCGGGAAGCTCAGGCACAGAGATTGTGCCAAGAGGGCTGCTTAATAATAATGGACGGGCTCATTAACCTGCTTGACATACCAACACAGCTTCCTTGGCCTTGAGTGCTTGGCAGCATCAAAGGTCCCACCGGGGATAAGAGGGGAAAAAGTCTGCATGTACATTGCGCAGACTGTTTGTTTGTGGGTTTTATTTTTCCCATTTCAGTGGACCTGATTTGGTGCCTACTGAAGTCAATGAGGATTGAGTGTTTTAGTTAGGGAATATTTGACCCCAGTGTTTCATAGTCACCCACAGCAATGGGAAGTTTAGCACCACATTTGCGGAGGGCTATGAGGTTTGGTTTGGTTTAGTTCTCTTGGAGTGGGGAAAAGTTGCCTCTGCCCGGAAGCTGGCATCATCTGTAAGGATCAAGAAACATCAGTCAAGATACTGATTCCATCAAAGACTAAATTGAAAGCTTGCACAAGGGCTGTACTTAATTTGCATCAACATTTACATATGTTTACATGTATTTGACCTACAAAGTGATTATACAACACTTGCTTGCCCTTAAGTGTGATGTTGGAACGGGGATGTTTTTTACTTCATCTGCATAGAGTAATTGTGCCCAGGAACCAGCATTAAGGACCGGGTCAGCCAAAGTGGCAAACCAGACTGACAATGCTGGACACTGAAGCCATCCATGGCACTGTTGCTTTCACCCACATGGATTTGCTAATACCCCTTAAACTTGAAGTGGAGGCCTGCAAAGATTCCCAGCACAGTCATACTGTGGCCTTTTGGATGAGATTGCCGGCAAGGCAGCAATGTAATATTACTCGGTTTTTAATAAGTTAATCTGAGGAGTTGAACTGAGAGCAGTAACTCCTTTTACATGGGCCATCAAGCAAGCATTGGATAATAATGACTTTCAATCAATACTGAAAAAAAGGCCAACCCCAATCCCCACTGAAGCCACTTAAAAAGTTGTTGGGGTTTTTTTCCCATTGACTTCAATTGGAGTTGTAAACAGGCTCATAAACTGCTCTCAGCCTGTTCCTGAGCTGCTCATTTTCCCATTATATAGCAAAATGTGGATCACAGGGATTGAAAACGTGGTGGTTTTGGCATGAGCAGCTCTGCAGAAATGGGAAGAAATTCATTACAATTCAGAATTGTTAATACAACTTGAGGTGGAATTTCATGACATTATTTAGTGGAAAGTGCAAAATTTTGTCCTGGATGAAAGTTCCAAAATAGTCATTTGTGTGAACAGATGCCGGCAAAGCCAAAGTTGATAGTTTAATGCTGTGATATGTGCCCTGAAATATCAAAGTGAGATAACAAAGCACATCATCTAGAGTAGAAAGTTATTTTCCATGGATGAAAGAAAGGCACTGAAAAAAAAAACCAACAAAAAAGAACAAAGTCCAGGACCCTACAAAAACAAGAAACAGAGAAGGAGAAACAGAGAGAAGATGACAAAACATAAAACACACAATAGAGAGCAAAATTCAAAGTCAAGGAGAGACCAGAAAAAAAATCAGGAGGGAATAACAATGAATGGAGAATAAAGCAACATTAAAAAAAAAAGAAAGAGGAAAAGAAAAGCCCAGACAGTTGTACAACAAAGAGCAGGGAAAACAAGAATAAAATGCACAGAAAGAGCCAGTCATCAAGAAAAGAGAGAGAAGCAAAACAGAAAAATAAAAGAACAACGGAAGAGTGAAAAACACAAAGAGAGGGAAGTGTTGAAAAAGAAAAGCTTGGCTCGGAGGTAGAAAACAACACGTACAGATGAGACAATAATGGGCTGGTTTGTGAATGAAATCAGTATTGCCAAAGACCAGTTGCTTCCAAGAGGAGACGCGTCTGGATTGATGTCTGTCACCGGTCCCCTGAAGCCGTGCGCAAGCGTTCCGCACTGTGCCGTGAGTGGACTTACCAACGAGACAGGATCTATTTCCCCATCCCTGCTGTTGGGGATTGTGTCTGTTGTGCCAGTAGTGCATTGTGATGTTTTTGCAGACAAAGCGTAAGAAGAGGTCCTTGCCCTGAGGAGGTTGCAGTCGAAAGCGGCTGCTGTACCTGCTATTCCTGCTACCGTGTGAAAGAGCAAATACTAAGGAAGAGGTACTATTAAGTTTAACCGGTGCCCTGATTTTCCGAGAGAGCCCACAATCCCCACGGGCTTCAGTTGCAGTGGTGAGCACTAACCACCTTTGAAAGTCAGCTGCAAGAAGGGAGAGTGGAGACACCCAGAGACAGGCTTTTGGGGGTGAGGGGCAGGGGGGAGGAGATTGGGTAAGAAACAGCCATTTGAGAGCACACACTGTTTGTTTGTGATTTTTTTCATGGGAAAACTGGACACCTGCAGGAAATCCCCAAATGTTCTGGAGGTTGAAATGTTTGCTATTTCGAGTAGTGATTGTCAGCTTTTCATGGTGAAGACTGGCCTTTGACTCAGAGCAGAGGCACACGGTTTGTCTGATTGCCTGCAAGCCTCCCTTTATGTTCATGAAAAACTTGGAGCGATAAAAGGTATTTTATGAACTGCATATCTGTGTCCTTAAAGTAGCTGTTGCAAACCTACACAGTAAGCACTAGATAGACTCCTTGCTTCTGTGCTCTCAAGGCTTTGATATCCATATGCAAGAAGAAAGTGCAAAATCTCTGCATGTGTGACATCAGCTTCAAGTGTATCAGTGCACAGAGCCTGACTATCCAATGTAACCATGACACCAGTTGTGTGCTTCTAGAGAAGGCTCCTTCTTGTTCCATTGGCACATGGGATATCAGCCACTTCTGGTTAGTGTGGGAGAGGCAAACCTGGGTGATATGTCGAAACCTACGGGGTATACTGGGTTATGTTAGCATAAATCTGTGGGCTAGCAAGAAATGAAATGGGAGGCAGGAATATTTAAGAACTCTGTTACTACGAACATCCATCTGCATTTTGCTTTGTCTTCGGTTATTTCCTGTGCAAGGTGGTTCTTAATGGATAACCATTGTCCTTCAGTCTTGTATATTTGTACAGAGTGTTTTGAGCTGCATTTTGGTTGCTTTCTTGTAGGGGCTAAGTACAAACAGTCACAAAGCTCAAGGCTGAATTGATTCATTCTTTATAGGTTAATCTAAGCTGTAGGGATTCAACAGATAAGCAAATGAACACACATTCGATTTGATTCAGGAAATGCAGCCACATGCCTGCAGTGGCTCAAACCAGAAGCTGGGGGTCACTAGAGCACAGCTTCCAGCCACTGCCAAAGAAGAGGGGAGAGAAAAAGCCCTGCTGGAGAGGAGGGGGCATGCCCAGGGCTGAAGCCATGCTCTGTCTTGGCAGGGGTGGGGTAGGAGGAGGAAGGTAGTGGTACTGAATTCATAACGGCTTGAACAAGAATAGTTCTGTCTCTGAAAAACTATAAACCAAAGAGCTATACAGGCAGCCTTGGCTATGTGTTTGCTTACTCTTCCTGCTGCCCTCTAGGTGTCTGGGATTTGCAGTCCACAATCAGAGCAGCAGGACTCTGCAGGGTTGCTGGTCATTTCCTCTTCCTGCTTTCAGGTGCCTCTGGGATTTGTAGTCCACAGTCACAGTCAGCACTAAATTTTAGCAGGGCAGGGCAGGGCAAGGCAGGGCAACTCCACACTTGGAGGAAGGTGAGTTGAATCCCACTCCCTAGCCCCAGCTCCCAGCTGAGGTTTGTCTGGGCAGAGCAGTGAGCCAGCCCTCACTGCTCCAGCTAGGGAGCAGAGGAACAGGGCCAGCCCTGCTCTCTGGAGCAGACAGCACAGCCCAGCTTAGGGCTGAAAAGCATGCTGGGATGCTGAGGGACTCTGATTTAACATGAACCAAGAAGTGGTCTGGGACAGAAATTCCATAAATCAGTTTGACATAAATCAGTTAAAACTGATACTACATTCAACCAGGTTTATCTTAAACTCATTTCAGCCATTTTGAAACTGGTTTATATGCACTGAACTTCTGTTCTGTTACAGGTTTAAGCTAGTTTCTGACCACTTAAACTGGTTTATGTGTTACTTCTGTCTCTAGCCTAAGAGGTTATTGAGAGGGGTCTTGTTCATGATGCAGCCTTAAAAAAATATTGCTTGGTGGTTCAGGGTCACTGTGCAGCCCCAGGGAGGTGAGGAGACCTCCCTCCAAGCCAGCAGCGCCATTCCATCACTGCTGTTTTATCCTCAGTGCCACCATCCCCGGCATAGTTGCATGTATCTGCATGCAGTGCTCCAGCCACACCGAAGAGCCCAGCAGAACTGTGACAGATTCAGGGAATACAAACCCTCTGGAGTAGACTCTCTAGATACCGCTGTAACACAACTGCGTTGGCTCTTCTGCTTCCAGGGCCTAGGCTGCGGGGCGTAGGCTTAGCCAGGTTTCCCTGGAGAAATCTCACATAGGTCCTGGTGCTGGCTTTGTCTCGTTGAGTGCCTGTATACAAGTGCAGAGTCCGCGCCGATGAACTGTAATTACAGCACATCAGAGCAGACTTGATAAATCGAGTCTGCTGGGTCATGGTAATTACCATGTTCCAGCAGGCTCCTGCATCTCATCTAGCAGCGTCCCTTTACTTCAAAATGGCAGCGAGTACGCTTGAACTAAAGCTTGTCGAATGAGCTTTAGTTCAAGCTCTCCCACCACCATTTTGAAGCACAGGGATGCTGATACACGAGACGGTCAGCATGGCATTTTAATTAGAGCAGTAATTAATTAAAGTGCCGCCCCTCCGCCTACCCCTGGAGCACATGTAAAAGTGCTCATTATGTGAGAACTGTACAGGCTGGGCTTGCTCTTTGTCCTCTCTAGCACCAATTTGTGTAGTTGTGCAGTGAGGAAAATCAATGTGGGCACCCCTCCAGAGGCAGGCCTCTGCCAAGAAATAGGACTTGAGATGTAGACTTGACAAGGCATCTGTCATAGTGTCAGGGGTAAGTGCACCTCCAACCCTGTGTATATTCAGATATGCTCTTTGCAAGCATCTATCTGTTGCCGCCCTCTGGTATGGACCAGAGAGCCTTTCCCTCCTCACTAAGCTTTTGGTCTGTAGTGCCCTTGTGATTCACTATGATCATCTCGACCAGTCTGATGGCTCCCCATCTGCAGTTCAGCTCTGTCTGGAACAAATGACGCTGTTTGGCAGAGCCCAGTTTGCACAGTGCACAGCCCTATCTGATTTTTGGACAAAAGCATTACAGAGAAAACACATCACCATGCAATAAGACATCTACATGCATATTTGGTTTACCAGGTATCATGCGTCATCCCCATGGGGCACAGGTAGGTATGCTGCCTCGGCACTGGCGGGAGAGGGTGCCAGAGGGCCTAGGAGGCCTAGGACTAGTGTACTGAAGGGATGTCCTCTTCTCCCGTGCTGCACTGAAAAATTGAGGACAGGTGATAGAGCATGTCTGGTGAAGCCTTGGGGAGTCTGGAGCTTCTTCCTCCTCCAAAGTCCAAATTAGACTGAACTTAATAACTTTCTGAGCCAGAGATGCTGCCATAGGCACCTTTTTGAGAGGGCTTGGGTAGGAGACCGAGAGTGTGCTTCTTAGTAGAGGGAGTAGGTGGCTCCCTGGCCTTATTCCCATGATTTTAATGGGACCAAGGTTTAATGTAATTCTGTTTATTGTATAATTAATTGTGTTAGAATGCCTAGTCAGGGAGGCAGTTTTACATTTTTTGAACACAGAGAACATTATTGCTGAATGTGGTTTCATCACCAGCTGCCATCTACAGACCTGAGGGAATCAGGTCATTTGAGCCTGTGAACGAGTTCCCATCAGCCTGCAATGCAAATGCCTCACCACTGGCTTAGTCCAGGTTTATTGCTAGCGTCACTCGACTGATTTAAAAAAAGCTCCATGTATGAAACTGGAGGCATGCAGTGACAAGCTGGGTCCCCTGTTTTGTCCTTCTTTCTCCCAAGGGTGAATTTAAGCTGATTCAGTTTTCAGCAGAGTTGATGGTATGGGCTGATGTGGTTTGGTTTGGGTGGCATTTTTTTTAACCGAGGAAAGACTTATGCTGTGCATTATTTTCCCCTTAAAACTAGGAGCAGGAAGTATTTAGATACCAGATCCAGGTCTGCAGTGCAGAACTTCCAGCTCCAACAAGCCAAAAGCCATGAGTCAGAAAATCTTGAAATTGGTATAAAAATCATGCTGGTTTTTTTGGTTGGAGCCATGTTGGTTTAAGAACATAGGCAGGCAAGGTTTTTGGGTGGATGTGATATCTTTTATTGGACCAGCTCAGTTAGTCTAATAAAAGATATCACATCTACCCAAAGAACTTTGCCTGCCTGTATAAAAATCATGAGATTTTAAAATAAATAACTATAATTTGGGGGTTTTTTATTTGGGCCTCTGAGATTTGTTTTCACATTTACAAATGTTTCTCTGCAGCCATAAGGGATAATATATATCTTACTTGAAACAAGAGCTGCGTATTCAAATGTATCTGGGATCCCAGGCTCTGAAAATAAAGCAAGACTGGCAATACAATTGCATGACTTGGCAACCATGAGATTTTGAGACTAACTCCTATTTCTGCGACCAAAATTTGGATCAAAATGCCCCAATTTGGCTGGTATAAAGCAATTTGGGAGCTCAATGCCAGGACCTGCATCTGAATTTTACTGTTTGAACATAAACACAAGGTGACAATGACCCATACCATATGAGGAGAAAGGAAATCAAGGCAGGTTGTGGATATTTGTTAGATAAATTAAGTTGTATCATCAGTTTAGCTGGCAGAAAGTACAATGGGAAGATTAGTGTGCATGTGTCATCTCTGTCCTCTGCTGGAATGTCAGTTCTGCTCAGATATCAACTGGCTACAGCCCACAAAGGATATAATTAGGCCCTAATACTAGTGATGCTAATGGAGATCATCCTTCAGCTCTGGTGCTAAAGGGCTATGTTTATGTAACAGAAATGTCCCCACTAAAACCACTGAATTGCATCCATTTAATATATAGTAACACCCTATGTCTGTAGTCACCTTTCACTAGATGTTATAAATGACTGTTTCAGCTCTGAGCGATTCGGCTTCTGTGTTGCATACTGTGGGGGTTGTAAGTTTAAAGAATAAAAGAACAACAAAAGCTGATTAATTACTGCAAAAGCTAAATTAAAAAAGAGGGGGAAAATTAGAAAAGTTGTTTCCCCATTATAGTCCCAAACAAAATGAACATTTTATAGCTCGCTCAAATTGCTCCCTAGAAAGCACTTTCACTTCCTAATTGTTCATAAATTTACTGACAGGTGGTTACACAGTAGGTGTAACACTCTTATTTTCATTTTTATTGCATATACTGTCTTAACGAGAAAATCTGGAGGAAAAAGGTGCGTGGAATATCACTTTGAGGTGCCATTGAAAGAAGGTAGCTGGATGGGATGCTGCCCCATTGGAGGCTGGCTTTCTCTGCAGATTGGTTCCAAGTTTGCCGTTCACCACTACTCTGCCAAGCAGTTAAAAATGTGCTTAAGTCCCACTGACTTTAATGGAAATGAGGCATCTTGAGTTCACATTCAGCAAGCTTTGGGACTGAGGTGCAGGATCTCACTGAGAAGTTACTTACTAGAACAGGTGGAGAGGGTTTTTTTATGAGTCTCCGACTCCTAGGCGTAAGGCTGTGTTTTACATTTCAGGAGCTGTATTAAATATGTGATTGATATTAAAACTTTGAAGTAGAAGGTCAGTGTTCCTGCTTCTGAACTTTCCAAATCTTGTTTTTAATATTTCTTTTTTTTTTTTTTTTTAACTTTTAACATTCATTTTCATCATCAGAAATCTCACCTTGCCTGATAACATCACACTGAGCTCCATCCAAAGCCTTCAGGTCTTCAAGAACCTGAGGCACTGTTTCAAAGCTGGGCACTTAATGTTCAGCACCTAAATCTATATTTAAGCATCTAAATAATGTTCACGGGGGATGAGCACCTGCAGCTCCAGAGGCTTCAACGCTGGAAATCGGGTTGCATTCCCTTAGGGCCACAACCGAGTGACATACACAGGCATGGATGTAAAATCTCACTGCTACTTCCTTGCTTGAACTTACATCTCTGTTTAACAGCTCTTTTGATCTGGAATTTCAGAGTAAAATACTGGTTCCCTTGAAATCAACGGAAAAGCTCACAATGACTTCAGCAGAGTCAGGAGCCTTTGTGCACAAGGCCCCGAGTCAGCGTGAAATTTAAGCACATGCCTAGTTTTAAGCATATGGTAGTGCTTGTTCTCCTTGCCCATTTTCCCTGCCTCTGCTCCCTGCTTGCACTCAGAATCATGGCCTCTTCTTCCCCCTTCTGCTGCTGCCCTCTAAACTGCCATAACCGAGACAGGTCATAATACTACAATTCAAACAGGTGGAACTGGCCTATCTGTGTGCTTGCGGTTAGGCATATGTTTAATTCCCTTCCTGAACTGGGACTTTAATTTAGCTTTAAGGCCCCATATCAGCAGAACACTTAAGCATATGATTAAATCCCACTCATTTTATATATGCCTTCATTATGGACTACAGTGTAACATAGCAACACCCAAGGTGGCTTCTCAACAGGGTAAATTAGCCCATGCAGAGCTCCATGCTGACACATTTAGACTGCTGCTGATACCTAGTAATAGCTAACCTGGGTGTCTCTTCACTGCACTGCAGACTGGAGTAGTGGTAGGCAGGCTGTCAGTGAGACTTGCTGAACTGCTTCATTGAATTGGGGCACAGAGGTCTATGATCCTAGTTTAAAGGTGGTATGCCTGGATATTTTAGAAGGGAAGGGAGATATGCCTCTTACAGATCATCTAAGTAAGGCCCCTGCCAGGTGTATGACTAAATCTGATCAGATCTGCAATCCCAACACTTGCACTTACTGCCTTGCCACAAGTGCATGGCGGGATGTGCATCTGGGTTTGCAGATCAGATTGTTATTGTGCTGTATTGCTGATGTGGGGGGTCATGACCCCGGGCTCCTCCTGCACCAGCCATTAGGGCTAGGGAATGACATTCAAAAACCTGAGCCTGAATTCATTAAATGTTTGCAGGTCAATCTAACCTGCCTAGGTTGAACCAGTTTGCAAAGGTACAGATGTTCCCTCTGCACCAAAGAAATGCAGGCATATGCCTGCAATAGCTCAGGCTAGAAGCCAGAGGGCGCTAGAGTAGCCCACCTGTCTTTCCGCAGTGCTGAGCTGAGCTGGGGCATGGCCAGGCCCCAGCGGGACGCTGTGACTAGGGACGGGCTTAAAACCCCACCCTGCCTGCACCATCCCAGGCTTTTCCCCGCTCACTGCTCAAAGGGTAGGAATGTTGCCAGATCCCGGCCCTAGGCTAGCACTGTGAGGCAAAGCAGGGAGGGGAGGTGGGGTGCAGTGCATGCATCTGTTGATGAGTTTTAGCTTTTCAAGCTCCCTCTCTTTGCTTCTTTGTACTGTCTGCAGCAAACCTGGCAGGTGAGGGAGATAGCAGGGAGCTGATAACACAGCATTTAGCAGCCAATCAAGAAAACAAAAGCTTCTCTCATTAGTTCAAGCTCTTAAACAGCTTTTTCCAAGGAAGGAATGGATGGACATTATCAGGTGACATGTTGATTAGCTCCAAAAAGTCCTCACGGGACACTGTCCTGTCTGCCTTTGTCCTGCCTCAGTGAAACTGGAGACACACGCACACACACAGACACCTCTCAGCATTAGCTAGTGTACCACATGCCTAGGGTCCATGTGGCTGGAGACAGCCTAGCCCAGGCCAGTGCCGCAAAGCATCTGAGATGCTGGGGGACTCTGGTGTAAGTTAAACCAAGAAGGGGTCTGGGACAGACATTGCATAAACCGGTTTGACCTAAAACATTCAACCAGGTTTATCTTAAACCAGTTTCAGCCATTTTGAAACTGGTGTATGTGCACTGAGCATCTGTTCTGTTACAGGTCTAAACCAGTTTCTGATCACTTAAACCAGTTTATGTGTAATGTCTCTCCCTAGCCTAGGAAGCCAGTCAGCTGATTGCTGTACCTAGCCTCAGGAGCATATTGGAGTCAAGGGCCCCCATTTGTCCTCAGGCTGGGAGCACCGAATAGCTGACTTGGAGGGTGCACTGGAACCTTTGATTCTGATGTGCTCCTGAGGCTGGGAGCCCGGCAGCTGCCACTCCCATCCTGTGGGGCACAAAGCCTCTGGGGCATAGGGGAACCTTTGACTCCAGCTGCATTTGCATGGTCATAATGCAGAGAGTCAAGGAGGCTCCAAGGCTTTGATGGCACTTCTTTGTTTTTCTAAGCCATTTCTTAAACACCATTCTTAGGAACAGGTGGCAAGCAAGACGACACCAGACTATTTGCTAGTAGCAAACTGCCTTCTGAAGTGGAAGGCATGACTGGGGTGGAACCAGTGGGCGTGCTTTTACCACAAAAAAAACTATTTTTATCAGAGGAAAGGCAAGGGGCGGGGGGAGTGTTTAAAAAAAGAAAGAAAAAACCCAGGGGGAAAAAAAAGACACCCTAAAATGTTCACTGTGAGCAATAGCTGCATAACATGCCACTTCCCCGGTTGAGAAATTTGACAAAAATCATTTTGTTGACCAAACTCTAGCTGTCAGGTGTACTTAATCTATTATCTTGATAAAATCAACTCCGACGACTCTCTCAGATTGTGCTGTCATCAAAATTGATTTTATCAAAGAAGATAATCTTTGCTGTCAACAAGCAGCACTTTGTTAAAACTCTTAATGTTTTTATTCTTTTTTTCTTCCCCCCTTCCTTCCCCCGCAAGCTAAATGGGATCTTGAGTCACAATTACATGCTGTCACTCTTTCCCACACTTGAACCCCTAACCTAGAAACAAATTAGAGGAGGTTAAACTTGGGTGAGCATCTTTCAAGCCTTCAGCTGCCATCATCCCTGCAGAGCATAATGTAACTTAGATGGTCCCATTTTCAAATGCAGGCAGCTGGACTGGGTTTTCAGATCACGGTACAAAAACATCCATTTGTTTTTGACAATTGGTGTCTGTACTGTTTGGTGTGTTCCCATTTGTTCATGTGAGTGGGTCTTTTGCAGGAATAGATTGGGCTTTTCAAGGGGGTCCATGGGAGTTGGGTGCTCACTTTTATAAGCATATGATAGCTCAGTGTGAAATCATTCAGGCTCATTGACCTTTTTACTTGCAAACTGAAGTTTTTACACACAGGCTTTGCACATGCCACCAAAAGAATGACCTTTGGAAACTTGGTTCCTTGGGTTTCATTCAAGACCCCATGAAGGAAAAAGGAAAGATGCCTGTTGCCTTCAGTGGACATTGTATCAAGCCGCTAGTGTTAGGTTTGTGCAAAGTTTCAGTCCCTGATTTGATTCAGCAGAGATTTGGCCCGATTTGGTGGCCAAATCTTCCAATCTGAATTGAATCAGAGGACCCTTTAAATCTCTCCAAATCAAATTGGAATCCTCTGAATCAATTTGGACATAGACACAACTTTAAATGTTTTTTCTACATGCCTCTAGGTAGCAGGCAGCTCGTGAGTGCTGCGATGCTGGGGTGCATGGAGCGTCCCACAGAAGCCCGGGGGACTCCCCAACACGCTCAACAGCAAATCCAGAAGTGGACCAGAAGCACTTCCAGTCCACTTCCAGGTCCTCAGGGGACCCTCTGCACCCCCTGGCTCAGTGACTGGTGCCTCCTGGGTCTGGAGGGGCACATGGGGTCCCCCCGTGGCCAATCGCCGATCCAGAGGATGCATGCTTCCTGGAAGTAGACCGGAAGTACTTCTGGTCCACTTCTGGGTTCACTGCTGAGCACATGGAGCCCCACCCCCCACACACACACTCCTGTGGGACCCCAGCATTGCACCGATCACAAACCACACTGGTACTTCAAGGTATGTAGAAAAAACATTTAAAGCTGTGCTTGTGTCTGAATCACTGATTCTCCAAACTGGCATCGAACCTTCAGATTCGGATTCGGCCAAATTGAATCAGGGACAGTGATCTGAATCAATGAATCGAATCGCTGTCCCTGATTTGAGCCAAATCCAAATTGAATAGGGCCTGCTTCGCACACCCCTAGCTAGTGTCTATTTGTGGCTCAAGAACTACTCCATCTACAGTAGCTAGAAGTGCTGGACAAAATTCACTTACATAAAGAGCCAGCACAGGGCTTATGCATCAGTTAAGTTCAATTTAAGGACCTACATGACAGCTGATTGCTGCATAGGCTCCATGCAAGCTCTCCACACATGAATGAACCTCCCACTCTTTTCAAGATAAGGCCTGAATATGCTTGCTTTGTATAAATATCCTCACTTCAAATTTAAATATCAGAATGAGGCTAAATTGAAAGGATATGATTTTACAGAAACAAACACATTCCACAGTTACTCTCACTACGTGATCTGCTATGGTCTTGGCTGGACATGCCCCACCGCCATGGTTCCCAGATCTGTTTGCCTTTGTTATTTTGCACAGTTCCACCTATGCCTTCTCTCATTCAGGCTTCTGTCTTTCAGACATCCTCTGGATCTCTCTGATTTCATGGTGCTGCCTTGTTCTCCACCTTTCTTCTATCGCTTGTCAGTTTTTGATTGTTATCTCGTCAGGAGAGGGACCTGTTCTGTGACAGCAGGGGAGCGTCTACTTGGGTGCTACATAAATAATATAATAATGATAATAGAATTACAAGGCCTTAATGAGGGGCTATTTTCAGCTCTCAGCCATGGTAATGCTGATCTCTTCTTTGAGGCCACTAAAAGGAGAATTCATTACAGAAACCATGTAATAAAAAGGAACGTGGTAATGGCCTTGCGTTTTCACCAATCAACAGTGACATTAACACATGTCACTACTATACAGCTGGTCTTGCCCTTTTGGAATATGCCCAAGTAGCATGAACACAATTTCAAGTAATGTAGTTGTGTTCAATTTTTCTGATGAAAATGCTCGGCATTAGAAATTGTGTCACCAGCAATTTGTTTAAATTTCCAGTCCCGATGCATTTTACTTATTGTATTTGAGCTCCTCCTGTAAAAATGAACTGGTGGTTTCCTTGACAGCAGAGAGGAGCTGACCTTGGAGGAGCAGCTTACAGAAATGTTCAGAAGCTTACACTCTGTGATGGTTGAGGGAAAAAAAAAAATCAGAACAAATTAGATCAACAGGAAACTTAGAAGCCACACAGACAGTTTTGACAATGTTACTCCAACTTGAAAAGAGTAGGTGATATCTGGAGGGAGCTGGGAAACCGTGGTGCTCTCGACAGAAAGCAGAAGTCTAGCTTTAATAAACAGTTGTTGTGAAAGGTTAGCCACCTATGATAGAACAGCAAAGTCAAGGTGACACCTTGAAGTACCAGAGAGGCCACCAGGCAGCACAGCTGAAAAGAGCAGACGAAGCAAATGTCTCCCCCTAGAGGCTTGAGGGGGAAGCTTTCCACATTGGTTACTAGTTATTTATTTGATCTATATGCTGCCCTTCCCAAGAGAGGCTCAGGGTGGCTTGCAATAAAAAAACCCAGAGTAACTTAATGACTTGTGCTCTTGTGTTGTTGAAGTACAAAAGAAAAAATAACTCCTATCAATTGTTTACATGGAAACAAACAAAGAAACAAAACCCAAGGATGGATAACTAGCCTATTCTTAGCAGTTTTTAATGTGATTTAGCAGATTAAAACAAGGAAGAAAAAAACAAATGTTATGACTCATCAGTCTTTTTGCAGGCCCAGTTTGGAAACTGCTAGGCAAAACCAGGAAGGATAATTCACTGTTTTACCACCTCCCCCTCCCCTCCCCCCCAGAGTGTAGGTTACATTAAGATAATCGCAGCTACTTTTTTTGATGTGTGACTGGGCTGTTGGTTGAAGAATCAAGCACAAAGGTGGATGCAAAATCATTCATGACGTCCTTTGAGAGTGATAAAACCATTCTAATCTCCTCTCCATAGCCTTGCTCGGTGACTCAGTTGGGCTTAAGTTGCTAGCCCCTTAACAAGACAGATCGTGCATCCATGGCCATGTTTTGTATTTGAGAAGTAGTTAAACATCTGTAAAATGACAGTTTTCAAATGGAAAGTCTGATGGGAGCCTCCTCCAGAAATAATGGTGCGGTTGTTTTAGCAGCACCCAAAGACAAAAGCTCTTTGCTGTGTTCAGAAACCACCTCTCCATTAGTAGTGCTTCAATCCAATGTGTTCTCTGTAAGTGACAATTAATTTCTCTGCTGCTATCTTCAGTGTGTATGTGTTGCTCTTTTCCACAGCAATTCCTTAGAGGAATATTGGTCATGAAAGTCCAGCAACTCTTGCTCTTGCTGTGAAGCCTGTGTATTTTTAGGAAGCCGCATTATTGATGGTGACTTCAAAAGAACTATAGTGCAAGACTAAGGCTGATGATGCTTCACAGTGCCGACAGTTAAATAACAATGTGTTCTTCGTTCTGTAGTTTCTTTCTGCTTTAGGGAAACTTTAGTTCTTTAAATAAAAAAAAAAAAGGCTGAAGATTCAAAAATCACTTTCTGACTACATGCTACTTTGGTCCCATCCTAGTTGTGCATTCGGGTCTCCATCAGCCGGGGCCGAACACACTGTGCAGAAAACTCGGAGCAGCTTAACATCAGTACAGTTTTCTCTGTATGTGCTCCTTTTAAAGGCAGTGTGAGACTTCCTCTGAAGTAAGAGAGGGCACAACACTCCCTATACACAAGATCTTCAATACTTTTCAGCTTCTTCCTGCCTAGGCATGTGCAGTGTGCCAACATCTGCTTTTGGGTGTAAACCACCATGGATGTTGAGCTGTTTTCTGGTCATTCTTTCTGTCTCATCTTCTCTAGCATCTTAGTTACTAGGCCAGTCATATAAAGCATGAGTGGGATGGGATACATTTTAATGGCCTAGAAGAGACTGTTTACACTGAGCTTTGAGTCTAGGAGGTGTGAAAGCCTCTTGTGTTTTTAAAAATACTTTTCTTTGTGAAATCCAAGCTGCTGAGGGTGCCATGTTCTCAAATGCCAAGGGACCGATATTTTTCATTAAGAAACATTTGGTCAATGATCTCTTCCGGTGTTAAACTCAGACCATCTATTCTTGCAACTTGGTTCTTACAGATGGTTATAATGGCACCCAGTTCATCCAAACCACATGCAGATGATGTTTGATCTTAATGCTCTGTGTCAGGACTGTGATGTCTTTGCATATAATTTAAGGTCACCCATATTGGGGTGGTAGCTCTGTTTTGCTGCTGCTAGTACAGGTATTTTAGAAGCATCTTCAGAGCCCAGTCATGGTCTCATTGTCCTAGGTGCTCTACAAAGATATAGAAGAAAGATAGTCCCTGCGCAATGGACCTCACAGTCTTGGCCAATGACAAGACATTACAAATGGCTGATCTGGACAGATGACAGAGGGTAGGATGAGAGAAGGATGGATGCATTAGCAACAAGAGTATACTTCCGTGCATACTAGAGAGGCTCTGTGCCTACTATGGAGCTTGCCACCTACCTAGCCATTACATGAAAGATAGTTAAATGGATGTTGTCAACTTAAAAATCAGACGTTGCAAAGAAAGAACTGTCTTTGCCTGCCGTACTAATAACACCATAGATTGTTGCAGGTGGCAGTATTTTAGCAAACGAGTTTATTTGTCACTATTGATGCAACTCCTTGCATTTCTCTTGGCTTAGACCATGCAAATCAATGAAATCAGTTTCATGTTTACATTCTTAGCGTTGAGATGTGTAGGTTACAGACACCGAAGAGGAATGTTTGTGGTTTTAAAAACAGATGCTCTTTACCGGATTTTCAAAGAAAAACACAGTGTTTGCCTTAGGTTGTCTAACAGCTCGTTTTTGTGTACTGTAAATGCAAAGCCGAAGTCAAATTAGCAGTCTCCTTTGAACATTATGATACACTTATAATAACAGTGCATATTTATACCCCTGCTGTATCAAGTGGGCGTAGAATTGCATGTATGTGCAGATACATGCTGCAAAACCTGTAGGGCCACAGAGATCCTCCTTTAGTTTGGATGGCAGAGGTCTTTGAAAAAGATTTGGACAAGTGCTATTGCTACTGTGGCTGGAAGGCTCTCAGATGGGAATCAAGATCTCGGGGTTCATTTCCTAGCTCTGCCACAGACTCTGGTGTTCCCCTGGGGCTAGTTACTTCTTCTCTCTGTGCCTCAGTCCCCCACCTGTAAAATGGGGATGATAACCCTGCTTTTCTTCTGACTCAGCGGTTTAGCTGAGGGTCTTTGGGGCAAGGACCGACTCGCACTGAATGTATGTGCAGCCCCTAGTGCAAGGGCCTGACCACAGCTGAGGCTCCGAGGCAGTGCCCTAGCACAAACAGTAATTAATAATGAGAAGAACTGAAAGAAACAGCAAAAATGCAGCATCAAGGGACAGGTTTGCATCTGTTCACTTTTGCTGTTGCTGGCCCTGCCTTTCCTCCCATCTGCAAAGGAAATAAATACATTAGAGCTGATTAGTCCCTCGTCAGCTCTGTGACCCAGCCAGTGCTTTTTATAGAATATTTTACTCCCCTCACTGAGCTTAACTCAAGTCGTTAATATATTTCTCCTTCCTTTGCTGCCTTCACACACACCATCTAATTAGTTCTTGGATGGTGACATCTCCGACAGCTCCATCTTTCCAGTGCTGGGGAGACTCGTACCGAGATATAAATGGATAGAGCTTTATATAGCAGGGGAGATAGGGAAAGAGGGATGACTGTAAGGTATGGCTTGTGTCAGACCTGTGGTAGGGCTCTGGCAGTGTTTTCCGGCAGTGAAGGAAGGGCGTGACTGCTTGTCTTGGCCACAGGATTAAGAGGGCAACAGCAAACCATCCATTTACCAGACTTATGAGGCATTGGAGTGGCGGTAAGAGAAGGTTGGGAGACCTTAGAGATTGAGAGGACCTCAGTTTGCATGGGCAGATTGGGAGCACTGGAGAGACTGGGAAACCAGGGCAGGCCTAAGGGAGTCTGGGAGGGCTTGGGGCAGATCCAGGGAGAGGCTGAGACTACTGGGGACCCCTCAGGGTTTTTTTTCAGGGGGTCAGGCTACCTCTAGTACACAGAGCGTGCGTGGGATAGCTACAGCGAATGGAAATGTTTGTTCAGGTGACTGTTGCCCACTATAGTGAAGACTGAAAGATCTGCAGAGATAGGCCTGAGACAGGGGTGGCATCCCAGTGTGCCTCTGGAGCTGGGCCAGATTGTATCTGGGCATCGTGTCTAGCAGTCGACACCTTGCAGAAGCAGATAAACTGTCCATCCCCGCACATCTGACTTTTAGAAGGGGGAGATATGTGGATAGCAATAGGAGGAGATGAGAGATCCGTAAATATATATGAATAAATAAAAGCGTTGCCATTTGATGTAAGAGAGTGATTCTCCTTATGGCTCATCTCTAGAAACAGAGAAGAAAATTCCTCCCGCAGGAAGAAAAAAATATGAAGTGCATATTTCCTATGTGAGCAGCCAGAGAGCTCTCGAGAGCACTCACTCGGTAAGAAGAAGCCAGAGACACTGGCAGTGCAGACTCCAAGAGTGAAAGGGCGAGGAGGACACTACACTCAGAAAAGATCCCAGGCAAAGGGAAAAAGAGGGGACTTTTCACTGGGAAAGTGTCTCTGGAGTGGGCACAGCGACTTCAAAGAAAGTGATTGTGTTTTGGGGACGGCTGTTGTAAAAACTCCTTTACTTTTTGCAAAATTCCTTTTTGCTTCTGTTGCATTTCCTCCTGAATTTTTTTTTTTATTCCTGTTATTTCTTTTCCCACTAAATGTTTGTTCCTGCTATTAAAAGAAGGATACTTTGGTCTAAAGAAGGCTTTGCTATGACAGTGTGCACCTAGTCACAGAATAGTCCTGAAAGAACTACAGGTGCTTGACCTCAGTTGGACTTGTTGTTTAGGCACAGCTGATACCCATGGTATCGCAAATCAGGGCCTGGTCTATAGAAGGGGAGGTGTGGATTTCCACCCCGGTAGGAGCAAAGGCACAAGATGTCATATCCGAGGGGACCTACTCGTATCAGAAGGGGAGCAAAGGTGGTCCCCACCCTGATACTGTGTCCTAGGGAATCACTTTTGTGCAAAACAAATTCACAGTTTCTACCCCAACATTTTACTGTTAACTGGCTTTTCCAGGGCAACAATAAGAACAGAAAGGGGTCTGCTAGCTCAAGTAGGCTGGCCTAACATGTATGCCAGGGAGACATAATCTGTGTTGAGCTGGAATCCTTCCATACAATGACCTTTCAGCCTTCAATCACCAGAGACTTGCAATGGGGCCATGAGTTTGCTGAGTTACCTAATGATCTGAGTGGACGCTATGTGCATAATCAACAATCCCTCACAGTTGAGAATGATTGTCTTCCATGATTACTTTATCTGCGGGTCCCAAGATGGCTGATGAGGCTGATTTGGGACCGACACTGCTGCAATTCAGGCATGTGTTTCTGTGTGAGGTGGGCGGCTCCAGACTTGTGATTTGGCCGACTCAGCAGAGTGAGGATCATGACTGGTTTATAAACTATTAGCTTAGTTTCAGATAGGATGTCATGACTGTCAAATGTCCATTTCCTCAGGTGTCTGAAGGTGCACCTGTGCTTTTAAGATGATATTGGATTTCTTCATTGATGAGAGATGATTTCTGAGGTACAGGAAATACTCAACATTCTCCAGAGTCTCACCATGGATCTGGATTACTGGAGCTGGGGACTGGTCATTAAGACCTTGTCGATGAGGAACTGTAGTCTTCTGAATGTTACGCATTAGTCCCAGTTTCTTGTGTGCCTCAGTAAAGAAGTTGATGATTACCTGAAGGTCTGCTTCCGAGCGAGCACACACTGCAGCATCATCAGTGTACTGGAGCTTGATGATTGAGGTCAGGTTGTCTTGGTATTAGCTGAGAGTCATCTGAGATTAAACACTTTACCATCCATCCTTTTGGTAGTTTATCTGGAAGTTGGTTGGTGGTCAGATGTAGCATAACACTAAGAAATACCACAAAGAGTGTTGGAGTGATGATGCAGCCTTGCTTAACTCCTGTCTTAACCTCAAAAGGATCTGTGATAGCTCCGTAACTGAGAACCACCACTTGCATGCCACACTTAAGCAAGCAAAGAATGGTGGTGAATTTTGGTGGGCCTCTGTACTTCAGAAGGATCTTCCACAGGTTTCAAAGGTTTTTGTGAGGTCAAAGAAGGCCATGTAGAGAGGTTTCCATTGTTCATGGCATTCTTCCTGCAGCTGACAAGCAGTGAAGATCATGATAGATGTGCCTCTTGATGCCCTAAACCCATCCTGAGATTCCAGGAGGAGCTCTTTAGCAAGTAGAAGGAGAACGTTCAGGGGGCTTCTTGACCTGATCTTTCCTATGGTGGATGGCACGGTGATCCCTCTGAAATTTCCACAGTCAGACCTGTAACAGTCTTGAAGACTGTCATGATCATGGCATCCTTAAGGTCATCTGGGATTTCCTCATCATTTCGGGGCATGGAGCTGTGATGTGAGCTCCTCTCCCCGCTGCTTGAAGATTTCAGCAGGGATTCCATCAGCTCTAGACGCCTTGTTGTTTTTCCTCTGCTTGATGGCTTTCCTCACCTTATCATGGGTTGGAGGGATTCTGAGATCAACTCTGACTGGATGTTGCAGGATGCAGTTGAGAAAACTGTCATCAACAACAGAATCTCAACTGAGAAGGTCTTCAAAATGGTCCTTCCAACACATGTTGATGGCTCCCCTTTCATTGATGAGGTCTTGCCCATCCTTAGATTTCATAGATTTCATAGACATTAGGGCTGGAAGGGACCTCGGGAGATCATCGAGTCCTGCCCCCTGCCCAAAGGGCAGGAAGTCAGCTGGGGTCATAGGATCCCAGCAAGATAAGCATCCAATTTACTCTTGAAGGTGTTCAATGTAGGTGCTTGAACCACCTCCGCTGGCAGACTGTTCCAGACCTTGGGGGCTCAGACAGTAAAGAAATTCTTCCTTATGTCCAGCCTGAAACGGTCTTGCAGGAGTTTGTGACCGTTCGACCTCATCATCCCTTGGGGCGCTCTGGTGAACAAACGTTCCCCCAGATCCTGGTGGTCACCCCTGATAAACTTATAGGTGGCCATCAGATCACCCCATAGCCTACGCTTTTCCAGGCTAAAGAGTCCCATGACTCTCAGCCTGTCATCATAAGATCTGTTTTCCTGACCTCTGATCATGCACGTGGCTCTCTGCCTTGCCTTGCTGCTGACTCACTTTCTTTTGCTTGGAGTTGATGTCATGCTTCCAAGCACAAAGGGCCTCGTGCTAGCTGTTGGATCTCCCAGGCATTCCCATCAAACCAGTCTTGATGTTTCTTGGTAGAGAATCCAAGTGTCTCTTCATAGGCACCGATGATGGTGGACTTGAAGGCACCCCAGGCACTGCCAATATTCTCCCCAACCTGTTCTCCACCCAGCTCCATGCTCATAGAACTAAGTAGGGAACAGGCTTCACAGCCTCTGCCCTGCAATTGCGGAGCAGGGGCTGGGAACTGTCCCAGTCAGGGGCAGGTCCCAGCCCCATGCCCTGATCAGATGATTGAGGCATAGGGCTTGGAAAGAGCTGCAGGGGTTGGGTAGGTCCCAGCCTCCTGTCCTGATCCGCCAGTGGGGCAGCTAGGAACAAGCCAGCTAGCTAACAGCCCCACCAGCACATCAGGGCAGGGGGCTGAGATCTGCCCCCTCCCCTGAAGCTCTGTCCAAGTCCTCTGCCCCTGAGTAGGGAGTCAGGGCTGGGAGCTGTGTGCAGCCAGGGCAAGGGGACATTGTCCCCACCCCAGCAGCAGGCAGCGCCCCAGGGCAGGGTGCAGTGTCCCAGGGCTCCCTGCCAGCCTCTGGGCTAGCTCCCCCTGGTGGTGGCCGGGGCCCATTGCTGAGCAAACCTGCTCCTGCTTCCCTGCACATGTGGATGCCTGCCTGGCAGCATTTACTCATGAGTAAACTGCTCCCATATCTAATGCACATGTAGACACATCCAGGAAGACAAATTGGTAGCATGCCAGGAGCCCAAACCGCATGCCTAATTTGCACTTACATTTACATAGATCTCCTTTATGATGGAAGCAATTATCTGAGATGAGACTGCTTGGTGTTTAAGTTCCCCAGCAAAAGGAAAAAAAAAAATCAACATTTCATCAGCCTGGGTAGAAAAGGGATCGAACCTCTGTTGAACTCACCTTGGTTTGAGGCCAGATGTAAAGCCGAACTGCAGCCCTAGTACACGTCTAAATAGGCCATGCAATTACAGGGAAGGAAATACTGGTGGTTTCATAATGGGAACACGTGACTTTGTAGCAAATATAAAATATGGACCACTTCTATCTCTCAGAAGAGAATCAGTTATTATCCCTCCTTTCTTCCTTCTTTCCTTTTTCTCTATGGCCTGTTTGTCTGTCTGTCTGTTAGTCATGCCTATGCTCCATCCATCCATCCATCCATCCACTGTAGACAGACTAGCTGCTATAAAATCCTTCTCATCCTACAGTCAGGAAATATTGCTTTTGTTTGTTTCTTTTATAGGTACTCAGTCTCACTGTTATTCAGGAGCACTTGCCCTGTAGAATATAGCAATCAGGATTAAGTTATCATTCTGTCTGTAAAGTCCATTCTTATCTGGATATTTTTACTGCACTCATCAGCATGATATCTGAACACTGTACAAGAAAATAAATATGGGTTTCATTGCCCTATGGTGCTTTCCCTTTTGGTCTGTGCAGAGAATTAGTATTCTCCCTTATGCACGCCTGTATTATAATATGTAGTGAAATCTAAAGCTGCAGCCTGTGTTTAGGATCCAAAGGGCGCCATTAGCTAACAGGTATTTCTGTCTCATTAGACATTGAAGACATATTTTTCTTCATAAGACAGGATCGAATGGGATTTCTCCAAATATGCACATGCTGGGCTGGGCTGGACTCTGAGGAGCAGCACTAGATTTCAGGACAGAACATGTTCACTTTAGAGGTTGTCAAGGCAAATTGTGCTACGATGTTACATAGCACACAGCTGACCGTCTGAAGTAAGTGGACTAAGTCCATTTTAGCTGGCAAGTTTCATTGCTGTGATGGCCAGTAGATGATGGGGAAAGCTGTTGGGGAAGAAGTGGGGGAGGAAGAAATACGTGCTTCACAATGGCGTAGGATGTATGGATATTAAAAATTCTGAGTGTAAGAAGCAAGTGACGTCCTTTTGTATGTCTGCGTGTCTATCAAATGGAAGAGCCCATACATTTCCTTTTGGCTGTCTACCAGCTTGCTTTATCAGAGGCCTAAAAACAAGGGTAGTTTAATGGATTAGAAACTAATGGTCTGAAGGAGGGACATCAGTGATGTGTGTCAGGGCTAGGAGCTTGCTCAGCCTCTTCATTCCTTGGTATGCAGCATTAATGATTGGGGCTAAAAATAGTCCGTGGCACAATCTGCAAGCTGCTGCAGAGAGTTTGTACAGTCTAGCTTCATGCACAAGTGCGCCTGTGAGATGAGTCAGCCTCCGTGTTTTCTTGTGTTTCAGCTTCATTTTCAGTAAATAATAGTGCAATAATTACTGGAGTGCTGTCTTTTACAAAAGGCTTTAGTGACAGTCGATGAGGGCTGTTCCTGGAGGAGCAAGTGTGACTCATCCCTCTTCAGGTAGGTAGCACATGCAAGCAAGGGAATATTCATCAATAATAATATTTAGGTTTCATCTAGTATCTTGCAGCCTACAAGATCTCAAAGTATTCTGCAAACGGTGTCTGTGCCACACATCTCTATCAATCTATAACTGCAGTGTTTCACACACCGCTAAAATCCAGCCTTCTGTAGGCTTGGAAGTGGGAACTGTTTAACCAGCACATAGCAAAGCTAAATGATATTTTAAGACAAGGACTTCATCTGCTATTGGAGATAGAAGGGGGAAATGCCAGCAGATAGAACAGTTGCCCATATCAGTATGTGGGAAGAGCTCAGATGAAAACAACAGTGATTTCTAACTCTGGTTCAGGATAGCATCCTCTATTACCATCACCTATTATTACTTAATAATTGCATGTTACATATAACTATTTTTTATAATTACTATAATTAACAATATAACCCTTCTGAAACTTTTGGATGGGGCAGGATATAAAACAAACAACAGCAACAAAAAAGCACAGAAGTACTTAAGTACATAAAATAAATAAGTACATAAGTATATTGAATAAAATAAGTAGGTCCAAAGCCAGACTGACTGTTTAAGTGATGTCCTGAAGATGAATAGACTTAAACATGCACTTAGGTCCTCTTGGAGTTTTAACCTCTTGCTAGTTTAATCTTCCCAGCGTGGGTAAGAATAGCAGGGAAGATGCACTAACATGGGCCCTATCATTTGCTTGTAACTAGAGCGCGTACCCGGGGTGTCCAGAGGGCTTGTACTCCAGATGTCACTTTATGCAGAAGCCCACAGCCTTGTCTTTGCTGTTATCATTGCCTGTGCTGGTGACAGTGAAGCTAATGAGGCACTAACACAACTGAGGGGTCAAACGGGGAAGCAGTCTTGGGCCCTGTTTTCGTGGGGGAGCACAAAAGTGGCCCCAACCACAGCGATGGCTGATTGGCACCTACGTAGGAACTGGGCAGCCAGCACTGTCCTGTGTCTCATACAACTGCCCCGCTACAGCTGTGTAATGAGAGTCTGCCTGCTTTGTAGTCTCACTTTCACTTTGCCGTGCAAATGTATCTTCAGTCAGGAAGGAATCACCAGCACGCTGACAGGCTGGGGGACGACCAGCTCAGCAGCATGACAGCAGAAAGGGATCTTGCAGTCATTGCTGACTCCAAGACGAACACGAGTCATCAGTGTGACAAAGCAATCAGTAAAGCTAACCACACTTTTTCATGCATTAGCAGGTGCATGATGAGCAGGTCCAGGGAGGTAGTACTTCCCCTCTATGCGGCATTGGTAAGGCCTCAGCTAAGGTACTGCGTCCAGTTTCGGGCGCTGCACTTCAAGAGGTGTGTGGATAACCTTGAGAGGGTGGAGAGGAGGGCCACCCGTATGGTATGGGGCCTGCAGGCGAGGCCCTACAAGGAGAGATTGAGGGACCTGAATCTCTTCAGCCACCACAAGAGAAGGCAGAGAGGTGATCTCGTGGCCGCCTAGAAATTCATTGGGGGCAGCAAGGAATAGGAGGTGCTCTGTTTACCAGGGCACCCCTTGGGGTAACTAGGAACAACGGCCACAAACTGATGGAGAACAGATTTAGCTTAGACATCAGGAAGAACGTCTTTACGGTAAGGGTTGCCAGAATCTGAAATGAGCTTCCAAGGGAGGTGGTGCTCTCCCCTACCTTGGGGGTCTTTAAATGAAGGCCAGACACGAACCTGGCAGGGGTCATATAGCCCCAGCGCTCTTTCCTGACCGGGGCAGGAGGTCAGACTTGATCTAATGAGGTCCCTTCCAATCCAAACATCTGTAAATCTGTGAATCAGGACCTCTAGAAGTGCCAAGGGCCCCTCCAGGGCCCAGTCCAAACACACACACACTCACTCACTATCACACTCGCACACTCACTCTCACACTCACTCACACTCTTTAACCTGTATTTGAAAACCTTTGGTGAAGGAGATTCCACAGCCTCCTGAGGCAGCCTAATCCAGTGCTTAATGAAACTTAAATTTAGAAACTTTTCTTCATATCTTCCCCAAATCGCCTTCACTGCAAATTAAGCTGATTTCCTCTTGTTCCCAACAGACCTGCAGAGCAGCTGATACCTGTCCTCTTCAGAACAATCTTGAATAGTGGAGGACTGTTATCAGATCCTCTTTAGTCTCATCTCTACTAGACTAAACCCAATTCCTTCACTCCTTCCTACACACATCCTGTATTTCAAATCTCTCCCTGCCCCCGATGAATGCACATCACGTTTTAACTCTAGCAAGGACAGGCTTCCCACCCTGCTTATGCAGTGTTGTTAAAACGCACAGCTCCTCTCAAGGGTCCACTTAGGAATTTCCATTGCCATTATAACTTTCCCTCTGAAAAAAAGAAAACACTCTATTTATTATTATCTGAAAAGCACCCGTAGGAGATCATTCTCACTGAGCTCTGCATGCATGCACACTGCCCACAGGCCACCTAGTCTTACAAACACAGGGTGAGGTTCACAAGTAGATCATAGGCACTGCAGTGCTTGGTGTTGCATCCCATAATTTTTCAATGCCCTGCCATCTACCTGAATATCTGACCACAAGTTAGAGGCTGAGACCCTCCCTATCTAGTGCATGGGGAAGGCTGTATACCTGCAGGGTTGGGTTTCCCAGTTGCACTTCAGTGTTTGTCTTAGCCACCTAGATGAGCATGAGCCTACCACGTGAATCTGGCCTGTGGTCCACAAAACGGGGAGCTGGCCCCAGGATGATGCTTTGCAAAGAGAATCATGCCCTGACTAGCAGTTGCTAATGTGCAGAGCTCTGCAGGAGGGTCCGCGCTGCAGGACCCTTTATCATAACTAGATTCTTGCGTCAGCAGGAAAACAGGTACACCTTAGAGATCCCATCTGTTCCTTCCAAACCAAGCTTTTCTCACTTCTCTCTAGTCAAATGGTGACTTTCTTCTAAACCCCAGTAGCCACTGCATGCATGAGGAAACACCCCAGGAGAGGTGGGTCTGAATCTTATACCTCTAGTCCTAAAAGTGCAAGCCTCTTCCAAGCACACGACTGTCCATTCCTTGTTGAATAATCTCTGACCAGCTGGTCTGTAGGTCGTGGTCAGTTAGCTGTGAGTAGAGGTGGGTTGGTTGGTTTGGGTTTGGTTTTTTTTCCATATAGTAAATTTGTGATTGTTTCTGTCCCCAAATTTTTCATGATTTGGACCCTAATTCACCGAACATTTTCAGCCATAAAAAAGGGCTTAGAGCTAGTTTCACGAAACAGTAAGTAGTGGTGTCAGCCCTGGTTTCTCCGGTAGGTTGCTGGTCAGGCCACTCACTCGCTATGCAGGCTGCCCTGGTTCAGTTCCCCTCTGCTTGCGGGAATTTGAACTTGTAGCGCTCACCCCCTAGGATAGTTCCCAATTGCCAGCTACAGGGTATTCAGGGTTGGGGGCTGTTGTATCATTCCTTCCTGCTTGTTCTCATTGCTCCATTTTATATAAGCATTTTTCAATTCCTTGGGGCCTGGCCTGAACCCATGCTGGTGAGTGGTGTAAGCACCAGGCTGGAAAGCCGTTCCCTTTCTGCTGCTCCATGACTCAATGACTAAGTATTTTATGCAAGAAACAAGGATGACACCACTACCTACTGTCTTTTATACTAACAACTGTGTCACCGGGATAAAATTCGACAAGCTTTCAAATGCAAGACATTCAAAAGCTTGTGTAACTTCATCGCAACTACATAGTTGGCCTGGTAAAAGAGATCATCCTAAGAAATCCTTGCCTCTTGCATAATTCCTGGACCATCATGGCTACGTCAGTCTTACACTAAGCGGTTTATAGAAGATGGAGCAATATCCAAAAGAAGAGAGAGGTAAATCTTAGGGTCTGGGCATATGAGCAAATTAGTGAGGTAAATGACAATGGGGATTAGGGATAAACCATGGCAGGTTAGCTTTCATTTACCACAGGGTATGCATGTGCACAGAGGCCATTCCCATACCTGATGCATTATAAATACCCACCCGGGCTTACCTTGGTGAGGTATATTCAGACACTCTGGTCAGAGGAAGCCCATGCAGATATAAAACTGCTTTCTGCCTGATTTAAGGTAGCATTTGAACCAAGGTCTCTTATTTTTCAGGACAGTTTCCACATCAAATGCTTTGTGAAGATGGCCTTTCCTTTCTTTTCTTTTTTTTTTACACAAGTGCGGGAAACTAAATGTCTGGGGTGAAATGGATTTCTTTGGGTTGTTTCAGTTCCCAGGGGTTTTAAGTTTTAAAAAAAACCCCAACATTAGTCTGATCCAAGCTGATTTTTTTATTATTATTATTATTATTATTATTTTTCCATTTAGCTCCTGAACTGAAAAAATACAATTTCTGTATTGCTCATTCCGAGTATTTGCTATTCAGACTGTTCTGAATGGACTGATGCATCACAGAGTCTCTGTCAGTTCCCTGATTGGGTGGGTTTTGATTCAGGTTTTTGGTACACACATTGTTGTTCTAAATTTGAAATCCATACACAGCATGTGCTGTATTCTCTTAAAATCCCTTGTTTCTGTGAGCATTGCTGACAGTGAACCCGTTCGCAAGGTTATTCACACAAGTGAATGCAAGAGGGGCATAGACACAATTGAAGGAAATTTGTTTTAAAATTCCAATAAGCATTCATGGGATCTGTTGTGCAGCATTCACCAAATTCACATATAAAGCATTAATCAGAACATCAGGTGATTTGGGTCTGCAACTACGAAGGAAAGAGATAAATCAAAGGGTTATTGTTATTGGATTTAGTGGCATCACTTTCACATTCAATTTCTCTCTCCGGCTTTTTGAACAAACAAGAAATTACAGCAGAAATGTATTTTTGGCCCACCATTCTGTATTAACTTATCCTTGATTAATATTACACAGTGTTGATGAAATCCTCCAAGGGCGGCTTGGCTCTCAAATAAGATTGTTAAACAATGTGCTGCTATTTGCTTCTTGAGAATTTGTTTCATATTCAATTTAGTTTTAATAGAAATGTTTTAAATGGAAAACAAGACTATTAATAAAAACAGAATAAATGGCCTGCTTCTCTCTAGCCCAGTTCGCCCGCAGATCTCAAAGCACCTCCTGATGTTGGGTCCATACCGCTCTCCCCATGTTACAGGGTGATTTTGGTTGCGTAGGAGGTGAAACGAGTTGCTTAAGACTCACAGAGTGGTGAAAGGTAGAGCTGGGCAAAAATGTACCTACATAGTATGTCTGTTGTACAGCAGTTCTGGGCGATTATATTGTGTGCAATTATATCATGTTTTTCATGCATAGAGCTTTACAAAGCAGAGTAGGACCTTTATTGCCGTTTGACAGCCAGAGAAGATGAAGCGTAGAGAGATGGCTCAGTAGATCTTGAATCTGGGTCTCCTGAATCCTGTGCGTTTGTATGAGCCATTAGGCCAGGCTGATTTATCAGTGGAAGCCCAGTACTGCCCTGATTCCTCCCCTGCTCTCCAAAGCCCTCTGAGCAAACCAACTACCAAGCTATGCAAGGTTCATTGGGGCTTTGTTTCCATATAGAGTCATGCCATTGAAGCCAGCAGGCACTTTGCCATCAAATGCAGTAGGATCTGGATTTAGCCCATGGAAAAGAAACTTGTGAAGCTGCTGTCACTGTCAGGTCCTGCTTATAATACAGATGAAGGGGGATCTCTGCAGAGGCTGCTGAACACAGAAAGACCCTTTGGTTCTTCCCCCTGGCTCTCTAGCTATCAGGCTGCTGCAGCCTGTGCTGCCTAACACATTAGGCAATTCTTCGTCTGGGCAGGGCTGGTTGGCCGCACTCCAGGCACTGTTTGCAAATGGCATCGATGGTAATTCAGGTTCCCACAGCATTCTTTCCCATTCCTTGGGGGGCAGAAAAAGGTGGAAAAAATATCCTTTTTCCCCTTAGAAGCTCTATTGGCCAAATCAGGCTGACTCGACATATGCCCTGATAAGTCAGTGTGAGACCTGTTAACATAATGGAAAATAAGCAAGTGGAAGATAATTTCCCCAGGTATAATTTAGCCAGAACACCAAGTTCGATACCATTTATCATATAAAAAGAAGAAAGAAAAGACATGGGGACATTGTAACCACACATTGTCAGGACTGCAGTATTATGTCACAGCTAGCAGACAGCATATCCAGTAGCAAAACACTCCCTTGTCACCATTAACTCAGTGGAAATTACGTTAACTACTGAAGTACTTATTTCCTGAAACACTTAGGCTATCTTTTTGACTCCACCAGCCAAGTCCTAGATAGGAGGATCTCGGGTTTGGAGTCTGAGATGTCTCCGTATCATAGCATGAGGGAGGCATGAGACAGTGCATCTCGCCACAACTCATCAGGACTTTGCAGCTACCAAGTCAGGTCTCACTGAACTTTTAAGGAGAAACTGGAGCCACTTGACTTGACCAAATTCTGACTTGAAGAAGGGCCTGTGCTGCTCAGCTCAGCTCAGCATCCCTTCAGGATGTCTCTTTGTAAGGGCTTTATTCACCTGAAACAATGGAAGTGGGTGTAACCTTTTGTCATAAATATTTCATCATCAGCTATATTATAAAGTGCACTCATAATAACTACTCCTGATCTGATGAGGCTACAGCAGGCTGTTAGGAAGCATATTATATCTCAGAGAAAATGTTAACACAATGAAAGGGATAGCAGGTAATAGTACTATATTTTCCTGCCTAAGTGACATTCCTATTCTCACTGTTCCCCTTATTTTCTGAATGTTAACAGATTCATCTAGTGATCATTTCTTATGTTCTATATTTAGTGATGAAGATGGTGTGTCATAAATAATGAATATTATCTGCATACTGCATGTGTGGGATTTTTCCCCCTTCTTCTTTAACCATAGAAATCAAAGATAATCCAAAAAAAGATTACTGTAGACATTTATATGAATAAGAATAGTATCTGCAGTTCCATTCCCCGGGATACAAGATATTGAAAGGACTATCAATCCTCACACTTCAGGGGATGGAGGTGGCTTAGGGGTTGGTAATGGGGTATGAGAGCCGTTTTCCTTCATGTCTGTTGCTCATGGTGGGCCCGATCAGAAACGGCCCTCACCTGACAGATATTTGGTAGCCTTGTGAAGCAAGCTGGTAGTGTGAATAACCTGACTGTAGGGATCCAGTTACTCAGGGACAAGTGTCCACATTCAAACGGCAACCAGAACAGAGGCTATACTACTGGGGGTTACTCGTTGGCAGTCCCACTGGAAGGATCAAACACTGGTATAGGCCATAGAAACTCATCTTTCTCATTCTTCTCACCTGAGGCACATTGGCAGAGCAATGTGGGGAAGCTGCTTTGCAGATGACTTTGTTGCATGGCATTTAGCCTGTTGTTGAAATGTAAAGCAAGGTCCATGCACCACCAAAGTCCCTTGTAAGCCCCCAGTTAGATCTGAAGTGGTACAATAATATGCCTTGTGCTGGCCCCTCTTCTTGAGGGTTGCATTTACCATCCAGGACACACTGAGATATATTGCTAGAGCTGTCTGGAGTTTCCAAGAACTCCTAAATTAATGGGGAAAAAATCTCTATTTTCCCCGTGCTTGGAAAAGAATGCCCCCTTTTCTCCTTTCGGGGGCACAGTTGGGTCCATTATGGAGATTTATATCTACTGTTGAAAAATCTGGTGCTGGCCACAGTCAGAAACAGGAATCCAGTCCAGATGGACGCAGTCTATTCTGGTATGGCAAGGCCTACCTTCTTATTGCTATATAAGCCCTTAAATTGCTTTCATCTAAGACCGTAAATGTCATGAAAGATCATTTCCATTTTATTCACGACGTTCACATCTCAAGTCTCAAAGGAGAAGTTATGAAAAAAAGTGCTCAGAACTGGCTGTGAGGCACAGCTGGTGCAATAAGCTCTCTTCCCTCCTCTCTAAATAAAAGGCATTCGCTGGAAGCTGTGGGTCTGCAGGCAGCTTGAAGAGTTAATTCAGGTTTTTGAGCAGCGGAATGGTTTCATTAATGAAAATACTGAATTCAGCAAAAAGGAGGAGGAAGAGGGTTGTGGTATTGCCAGGTGTTGGTGAGACCATCTGCTTGTTAATAATTGGCCCATAGATTTCTCTGCGGCAGGATGGGGGACCCCTTCTGTATGTGACATGGCTGTGCCCACTTCATTTCATCTCGCAATAATGAATTCAAGATTATTTTTACCAGCAATTATCTCTTTTTCTTTTCTTAAAATCTGACTCTTCCTTTCCTCTCTCCAATCCACTTCTGCTGTCAACCTTTTCTCTCCATCCGCAGCCTGCTCCCTTCCTTGGTCATGGGTTGAATTTCACAAATGGCAGTGTTGTCCTTGTGGAAAAGTCTCTAGGATGGAACCAAGTGGGTTGTATAGAAAGGTCACTGTGTTCTTTAGAAATGCTTCTGTAGCACGGGGGGCACTCTCCACTGGCATTGGCCTAAAGGACATCTCAGAAAGCCCAAAGAAAGATATACTATTGCATGCAGTGGGCCTTTTCCATAGGGGTGGGATGACAGTGAAGTCACCCAGTCCCTCCACAGCTTTGATGACTGACGCAAATTAGCTTGGCCTGGGCAAGTCTCTCTGTCTCTCTGGGACTCAGTCTCCACATGTCGTCTCCCAGTGGGACTCATGATAAAGGGACTGAAATGTTTCTTTGCAGGATACTTGTAAAATGCATAGAGATCCTTCACTGAATGATGGCATAAAACTGCAAAAGTTGGTTATTAATTTCATTGCTAATGAATAAACTGCACTTTCTCTTACTCATACCATTTGTGTTAAGCAGTAATTCCCTACTGGGAAAGTACATCTCGGACTGGAAGGGTGTTTTCCCTGGAGCTCTCAACTACTGCTCTGGATTCAGCAAATCGGCAAAAGCAGATTTATTCCATTGGCTGGTAAAACATGTCATCTCCAAGCTCATCTCCAGATGCCTTGTGTGACCCAGAGCCAGCTGATCAATCAACACTTTGCCTCATCTGTACAAGTGGGATAGCATTTCTCTGCCTCACAGGGCTGTTTGCAAAAATTAAATTGGGTGATAATTGTGCAGTGCTTGAATACTATGGAAATGGAGACCAAGTAGGTGCCTATATAGGTGCATCCTAGTGAACTTTCCCATGGAATAGTGTGCTGGCCTGACTCTTCCATTGTTAAACTAAAGGATGTGGGGTGCACTGGCTGCGTGTACATGAAGATGTAGTCGTTACTGCATAGTCATTTAGTACTTGGACACACAGGTACTAAATGACTGTGCAGTAACCAGTAGCATCCCCGCACAGCTTCCCGGCGAGGCTGACTGCGCAGGAGCTTGTTACTACAGCACAGTAGCGTCGCATCACGGTTCGTGACATGCAGTACTACTGCGCAGTAGTAACAAGCTACTGCCCGATAATAATGAGCCACTGCGCAGTAAGCATCTCATGTAGATGCGGCCACTGTGACTTAATTCTGACTTCTGTGCTTAGCTTGTATCTCACAGACAACGCCACAAAGACTTCACAGAGGTGCTGCTAGAAAAGTTGGCAGCAACGATCGTACCAGGTTGGTACCTTTCTTGCCCTTGTCAGTACCGACCCTATGTTTGAGTGCGTCGCTGCAGGGTTTGATGTTTCTGAAAGTGTTGCAATTCAGATGGGACACGAGAACGTGAGCCTGACCATGTGTGGGCAGTAAAGGTGCCAAAGCTCGCCCTGCATCAAGTCCATATGGACTGTCTGTACGCAGAATAGTTTGAAATGAGAAGTGATATATAAATATTAGAGCTTAGTGAATAATTCACTCTGAATAATTTACCAGACTAATTTAGCCTCCTCCTGCTGCTGGAATATCAGCCAGGAGATTTCAGTTTCCTTGGATTTATTTGAAGGTTTGTTTTTTTTTTCTTCACACTTCTACTTCAGCTTAAGTTTTTAGTCTGTGGATGGAATGTGAGCAGTTGGGCGTGTGGGTATTTGATGGAGAGGATTGAAAACTGGAGCAGTGGTGGTCGTTTGTAGCAGAGAAGACGTATCATCCAGTGCACAGAGCACAAGGCTGGAGCTGGACTGAGGAAAATAAAGATTAATGTGCATTCAGTCTCTCCTGGAGCCTCCAAACTCTGTCTGCCCCATGTCTCTCCCTTCCCTGCTCCCTCGTGTCTCTGCACTTCCCGTTCTCTGCATGCTGAGTTCACAGTGTGGCAACGCGCCACTCCTGGAATAATTTTGCTGAAGAAGAATGGAAGTGGAGGTGGGTGTGGATCATTAGCATCTATCAGCTGATCTGAACAAATTGATTTCTTTCATTGTCCCTTTTGTTCTGTCTTGCTTGCTAGTCGGTCTCTTTAGAGAGCCCATACGTTATCGTTTACCTAGACCGCATAAAGTGATTTCCAAAGAATGTCCTTATCATTATTCCCATTCTACAGATGGGGAAAGGGAAGGGCAGAGAGGCTGAGGGACTCGTACAAGATCATCATGCAAAGACTATGTTGTATTTGGCTCCTGGATGTGTGTTCTTCCTCCTACTTTTGCCCCCTCACAGGTGACTGGCCATTATCCCAGTCCATGCACAATCTTGAGCACAGAGATGCCTCCTGCAAGTACCCTGTAGTGGAAAGAAACAAAGTAAAGCGATGGCTCCAATTAAATGCCAGGAAGAGGAGCTGGCCAGCTGAGCTGGAGACCATATGGCAGCATTCACTAAGTGGCACAGGGGGATTCAGACAATATTGGGCCAAATGATCCAATGGTGTCAGCTGGCACAGATGCACAGCATGCTGCAAGTGGTTCTAATTTATTGAAGCCAAAAATCTGGACCGCTGCGCCTGATTTAGACTGTGCCTGGTAGGCTTCCCTCCGGAGTGGCGTGGGTTGCAGGAAGACCCCAGCCAAGGACTGTTGCAGGAAGCCAGGGGAGAGCCCAGCCTATCCTTGTGTCCATCTGTCTGTCTTCCTGTCTTCACAATGCACTCTCTTGAATACATTAATCTTTACAGGGAATATGTAATGTATAGCTATTAATGCTGGAAAAGCAGATAATGTCGGAACAATGTTCTTTTCTTCCTCACTGTAATCCATGGATTGAATATCCTCTTAGTTAGTCTAAAGGATAGCACATGGGGTTACAAAGGAAACTGGTAGAAAGGGCAAGGAAAGAAAGTTAGAACGCAGCTTCTTCCTTGCCGCATGAATAATGAGGCTGATTCTATTTCTAAACCTTTCTGTCTCTGTAATATACGTTTTCTCTATTTCTGCTCTCTCCATTTTATTATTAAGGACTCTTGCATGAAAAACAGGATCTCCACTCCTCACCTCTCCTGTCTTTCCCTGCTGCCTTGTTGACCATCGTAATGCATCACAATTGGTTGCTGTGGAAATGATTATGATATTGCAAACAAAAGATTATATAACTCCCAGGTGAAGAACAACAAGAAGGAAGGGATAGTTTCTTAAGAAACATCCATCTTGTGCTTGTGCAATTACTTAGAGAGAAAAGAATTAGGGAGAAAGGAATTACAGCAAAGCCATGCTCTAAAAGCAAAATTACTTCTGGGGAGGCTTTTTCCAAGCTTTGCAGGAATGCAGCAAAGGCCTTTTCCACTAAAAGACCATGGAAGGCATATTAATGGTTGTGTATTTTTCTAGCATTTCTTGCAATGGGACTTTAGAGATGGTGGAAGGTGCTAAATGAGCAGCTCACAAAGCTAATTGGGATGCTCCTTTAGCACGTGCAATAAGGCCTTGTGTTTTAGTGCTATAGGGTGGTACACACGTACTAAGTGGACTTAACTAAGTCAACTTAAGTTAAGCCATGTTGGGGCATGCACTCGTACAGATCCTTGACATGTCTTGTGAGCTAAGTTGAATTAACTAATGTGTCTCAAGATAAAACACTTTGGAGGTGTATTACCTTGCGCTGCATTTAAGTCAACTCTGCTCCACATATGTGTGTACTTAACTGTCAGAAAGTTAGTACATGTATACGTACCCGTAGGCTCTTGTTTCAGTCCTAACTAATGGCCACAAGGTCCATGCAAATCCAGATATAATATATTACGTCTACTTTAGGAGACACCAGATCAGCACGCTGTTTGGGGCTCATCAGTATTTTAAACGTTTCATTTGCCTGGAAGATCTCCATGGATCACGTTTTAGAAAGTGCTGCCTTGCCCCATATCTTCTGCAGCACTGATTTGCCTGTTGTAATATTATCTGGAGGTGCTGCTCATTCAAGAACTAACAAGGGGCCATGTCAGGGGGGCAGCTGGGACCTGAAAGACAGACATGGTGGGAAAGACCACCATCAAGGAGCATGCTTATCAGCACTTTCAGCTCAGCACTTTCTAAAAACTGGATCCCTGTAAAACATATCCGGTTGAACACCTATGGTATGAGGAATGCAAAATCTTTAGACACAGGTGACAATTTTAAGCTAGAATGTTTTACATTTAGCACCTCCCCTCTTCCAAAAATATAAAATAAATATGCATCATCTCTTTGTTGTGTGTCCTATATCAGAGGCAGGGTGCAGCTCTGGAAAGCCAAGGGCTGGAAATGTAGGTGCTGGGCAGTAGGGAAAAGGTAGCAGGCTTACCGAAATGGAGTTTGTCAGGGAGAATAAGGCAATAGAGCTTGCTCGGTTCAACACTCAGCGTTAACTACATTTTTCACCAGTCGCCAGCACACACTTTTCATTTTTGGATTGCTGGTTTCCCCTTAAGGACTAAGACAGTCTCCCTTTGATATAACAGACTGTACTTCTATATTAATGTGTCAAGTTGCTGTGAAATTTACTGCCTCGCTGGGCCCATTAGACTGCTGAGATTCAGCTCCGTCTTCAGCACGTCTCAGTCTATCAGAACTCTACCGTCTCTCCCGGAACAGCCTGTGCCCGCGTGCTGCTCCACCAAGGAGAAAGCCGTAATGCATTGAGTGCAAACGACTTCTTTAGGTCCCGTTCCTTGGGACATATCTGTGACTGGAGGATGCCTTCCCACTGGAACCTGGGTCACAAGTTCTGGGGCTCTCCTCTATCTGGCTAGGGTTTTGCTGCACGTCCACCCCCCTTTTTTAACTTCCTGCTGAAAGAAGATACAGCAGCACTTACCCATCGATTGTTTTATGACCGGTTTTACCCAGTGGATGTCTACAATAGAAAGTAATTTTCAACATAGCTAGAATTATAGAGAGAAAAGTTTAACCTGTTTCTAACCCTTCTGCCTCCTCAGTTACCCCCTGCCTCCCCCACCCGCCATCTCCCGCCACACCATGCACACACACTTCTGACAAAATGAATGCTGGTATTCCTGCCCTAGCCTCTGGCATCTCCAACTTTACCGCAGATTGGGCCAAGCAGAAGCAGCGACAGGTCCAGCTCCCCCACAAAACCCTCTGGTGGTATGCTTCAGTCCATGATCCAAGTGGACTACATTTAGGTGGTAAAATGAATGGACTCAGCCAATCCCAGATGTTTGACTATTCTGTTCTGGTTTAAATGAAAGCAGAATTTGGCCCATAGCCTTCTGTTTACCTTGTATCCTGAAGCTGAAGTAATCACAGATTTTTGATTCAGAACAAACTTGGTTGTAGTTGATGACTTGACGGTTGTCTCATTGGATGTATCATTTGGGAACGAGGTTGACTGACTTAAAGATGAAGGATGTTGATTCTGTCATGTCTGTCTAATCAGTATGAGCACCTGCAATTTACCCATCACCATAGTATCCAGTTGCCCCAAGGAAATACAAGATTGTTGTGAGAAGTTCCTTCCCTTTCTCCAGGACAAGGGGCAGAGCATGCATGTTGAACATACATTCATACCCATATCTGTAGGGGGGCTCCAAAGAGGATGGAGCTGGACTTTTCTCAGTGGCAGCA
>NW_017728936.1:6279318-6281622 GCF_001723895.1 Crocodylus porosus | reverse complement strand
TATGCATAATCTTCTTTAATTCCTACGGGACGTCATACCACAGAATATTGCAGTTTGTCCTGGAGGCAGTGAGCACTGAGCTCATTCTGATGAGAGACATTGAGAACAGGTTAGATGGGTGAGCATATTACACTCTGGTTTCTTCATAGATTAAGGAGCAGCTTGACTTAGGAGTCTTGGCTGAGTGTAGCCATGCATCAGCAGGGATGCCAGTTCTTGCGTATGGAAACACTGTGTATGATAATAATGCACCCTAATGAGCACTCAAAATACAGTGAGTATATTAGGCGGTGGGATATGTCATTTGGCATTGTTAGTTAGCGCCGACAAATGCTGCTGTTTTCCCTATTCAAAAATTGCCTGCCTTGCTCCAGCACAGAGACGACAGAACTGCTGTACAATTTTATTTTTAACATTCTGAACTGTTATAAACCTAGTGAACTGTTTAATATGTTACATTCAACAAACCCGGCTTATACACTACAGCGGCTTTGAAACTGTCATGCCTTAAAATGAATACAAGTTATGGACAAAAGCTTTTTGTTATAAGGTTCTGCAAATGTGGAATCGGTTACCATTAAGACTTTTAAGAATGACGGTGGAAGGTTAGTGCTTTACGAATGAGCTAGAACAGCCATGGCTGCCTGGAGAATTTTCTTTCCATGTCAGACCTTAGACCATCCTCATCCTTGTAATATCTGAACACCTTCCAGCAGTGCATTAAGTGGTACAAGGCACAACTCTGCCACGCGTCGTTCCTTCTCTCTCACTAACCCTCACCCCTGGGGAGAACTGTATGTGTGGGTGGAGTGTTTTATTTCAGGGGGGCTTTGGGTCTGGAAGTTTTTAATGTATCCGGTGCTCTTTGTTTCGTTCAGAGAATGTGGGGCAGAGAAGGGCATGTGGCACCTGGAGTGAAACGGGCATGTGCCAGTCCTTTTTTTCCTGCAGGAGCTCGTTCCACAGTCCTGGGCTACCAGCTGAGAAAGCTCTGTCCGTGGCACAGGCCAGTTTTCCCCGTAGGGCAGAAAGTTGCGCTCTGGCCAAGAGGTGGAGCTGCTGACCACAGCTTCACGCAGAATCTCAGGTGATCCTTAAAACAGCCCGAAGCCTAGGCCAGAGAGCACCTGGAGGATAGAGACAAGGACCTTGAACTTGACTTGAGACGAAGTCATCGGACTCGTTTCAGCTACATGTCGGGATTATTGATCCAACAATGTCATGCAACTTCCGCTTAGGGGAGATAAACCCCTAAACCTCTCTTAATCCAGCGGGATAAATTCCAGTAGTTGAAAACCTCTAAATTGGGTGAGCCGATCATGCAGAGGCACTTGGAGCAGCACCCACAAAGCACCGATTTAGATGAACAAGTGAGAAATCATGTGCACCAGTGCCTGTGGTACGTGTGTATTGTGTGGGGGATCATAGAAGAGATGCAGGCAGTTATAAAAGTGTGAGCTGATTTGAGCAGGTAAGAGAGATGTGTCATCTGTGGCAGTGGGGTTCAGTGTTTTTTATACCAGGACGCTTTGGCAAAGATCGCTGGCTTGTCCTGACCCACACACCCTGGCCCTGCCAGTAACCGACCCGCAGTCCTCCACCCCCCTGCCCTGCCACAGCTTTGGTGCCCCACTGTCCCCCAGTGCCCACAGGCACCTTCCCTGCCCCCCCCCAATCCCTTCCACACATGCACACACACATATATATACATACATACACACATATGTGTCTGATGGGAAGTAGAAAGCAGGGTAAATGTGCACCGGGCAAAGTACATATTTCAGAGGTGCAAATCCACGCTGTCTTCTGCTTGACTTCAGATGACAGCTGTCTGCCTAACTCGGCAAATGGACGGTCTCTAAGCCGCAACCTTTCTGGGCTCCAGGTGTCCTTCACTGGACTTGAGGCTACATGGTAGACCTGTGCAAACCTGCTAGTATTCGCTTCGGATTCGGCCGATTCGGGGGACAGTGATTTCATTTGGTGATTTGGATCACTGTCCCAAATTGATTTGGCTGAATCTGATTTGGAGGTTCGGCTGCTGCTGAATCTCCAAATCAACCAGGCCAGGTCCATCCCCTGCCTCTCTCCCAGCCCGGCAATGGCTGCCCCAGCTCCCGGTACTTGGGGGAAAAAAGCCCCGACTCCCCAGGTGCTACCCAGCTGGGGGTGATCCTCTGCACGAGCTCCTGAAGCCCCGAGGCCACTGCAGGAGCAGAGAGTCCTGGGGCTTTTCTTGGTTGTTTTTTTTTTAAAGGGCTGGAGCTGGCCTGGGGGGCTGGGGGAGCGAGGGCTTGTGCAGGA
>NW_017728936.1:6239552-6279218 GCF_001723895.1 Crocodylus porosus | reverse complement strand
GGAGCGGGCAGGGGCTGGGGGCTGGCAGGGATCCCCCCATGGTGCCCTCCCCTGCTCATTCCCTCATACTTACCAGCTTGGAGACCAGCTGCAGCCACCGGGGACTGCCCGAAACATTGAAACGCTCCAAATCTTTTCCGAAGATTCGGAGAGCTTTGAATCAATTTGGACTTTCTCATTAGTCTCCTGATTCGATTCAGGTTCGGAGATTCAGCCAACAAATTGGGCCAAATCTTCTCCGACTCGAATCACCACCACACAGCCCTACTACATGGCCCCATAACTAGTGCCTAGCTGTTTGCAGAGGGGTTCAGCCTTGGGGATGGCAGATCACCCAGGCTGGGAGAAGCCAGAGCCTGTGCTTTTTGACTTAGTTGATCTGTCCTCACACCTCATTTATCTCCTCACATTTCAGGGCACCCAAGGGTTCCCCTGGCTGGGACTTGCTGCTCTAAGCTGCTGGAGACGCCCCTAGGGTTTCGGAAAGTGGCAGGTGGCATGGGGGCGCTGGCATGGAACCAGAGCTGCTGCTGCCAGGGAAGGGGGCGAGCAGGCCCCTGTGGCATGACATGGGCTGGGCATTACCAAGCACTAATTGGAGCCAGGCTGATGACCGGAGAGCAGGAGTCAGGGCCCTGCGATGACCTGCCTGCCCAAGCTGGCCTCTGCGCAGCCAGTGGGAGTGGTGCGGCACTTGCATAGTGGGGCAGCCAAGCCCCCACCCCATGGAGAGTGCTGAGGCCACACAGCTTGGCACCAGCCTTGGCTGCCAGAAAGACAGGTCCCTGCTGCAGCCCCCTGGAGTGCCCCCAGCATGGCAGAGCTGCAGCGGTGAGGGGCTGGTGGGCTGGGCTCCGGCCAGGGACGGGCGGTGCTGCAGCCTAGCAGCCTTTGCGGAGCCCCGCGCTCACCTGGTGCTGCCCACCAGGCTGGGGCAGAGACTGGCGTGGCGCAGTGCACGCACCGCCTCCTGCACCCCAACAGTTCCCATACCCTGGCCCTCCCACTCCTCCTCCCACCTTTACCTTCATCTGGCTCCTGAGGCTGCTCCCACCACCCTGCCCAGCTGTGGGCTGGGTATGCCCCAAGCAGGCCCTTGAAGCTGGAACGCTGCCAGCCTGCAAGGGGAAGCCCGCACTTTGATGCGTGTTTTGGCCACTTGCTCATGACCCTTTGTCATATTCTTGTTGACCCACTTTTGGGTCGCGCCCTACAGGTTGAGAAGTGCTGGTGTGTGGGAATAGAGAGTGGGTGTGCACAAGGATATGGCTGGAAAGTCTGCAAGTTGCCTGGAATCACTTGTCCACAAAGCCATACAGAGTTCATGTCACAGCCACCACCTGACAATCCACATCCACTCCAGCTGGGGGGAGAAGTCCATCACAGGCCTCTTCTGCAGCCTCTGTATTTCTCTATGCAAAGCCAATACTTCCTCAGTGGCTGAAAATGAGCCACAGTGCATTTCCCTGGTTAACCAACATTCAATAGCATATGCTATAAATTAAAGCAAATGAACAAAAAAACCCTCAATTCCCATAAATCGTCACCGCTTCAGTACAGGGGAAGGTATGGGTGAAAGGGAACTCCATCAGCTCAGGGCAGACCGGGAAGAAGGAGCTCAAGCCATCAAATTAAATGACCCCTAATTGGAAAGGCTAAACTTGTCTGTCTAACTTGGAGCAAATGGAGCAAAATATACAAAGTATCTTAGGGAACGCCACACACCTTCTGTGTGCAACATATTATTTATACTTTGGTTGATTCACCAGTAGGCCCCACTGGAACGCCACCCTACAGAACAGCCTGTCTTTGAGCCTGAGCGGTCCGTGAGCGAGAGATATGAAGGGAAATATTCCAGCAGGCGAATATGTATTCAGGCAGATTCCACGAGGCAGTGCCAGTGCAGACGCACACAAATTTAAGAGTAAAGTGCAGATGCAGACCAAGCCCCTCCAGACCCACAGAGAAATGCAAGACTAAGCCTTGTACGTGAAGAAAAAAATCCTGAATACAAGGATTGCGAATGCACTCGTGCAGAGCAGATGACTTTCGGAAGTCTGCTGTGAAAGAGCCTGCGTGGGAGGATAAGGGGCCTACAGCTATTATGAAGTAATGGACTCACAGAGACTCTGTGTGTGCGCGTGTGGGCACGCTCATGTGCACACGCGCACGTAGAGGGGAGGCTGTCGTTGTGTGTGGTCCTCATGCCATCCATTGGAGAGGAAGGTAGCTGATCAATACCAAATGCCTGAACTCAACAGTGCCTTGGGCCAGCCTGATTAAGGCCCACAAGGTTGTATAGCCGTGCACCGGAGAGTGGTGCAGCTGGTGGTCTGTCTCCCGGGCTTTCATCCCCCCAGCCAAATGAAAAGGCCCTCGCTTACGCTTGGGATGCAGAGGGACAACATTTGGCAGAAGTCTTAGAGCAAAGCTTCTGGAGCTGTACCGACATGCAACTTCTCTGCCCAGGGAAAGAAAACTAACAGGAGCTTCATCTTCGTTATTCACCCCAATTTTCAAAACTCCTGCCTTCTGTAACACTGAATCCAGACAGTGAGGTAGACCCACCACTCCACCCCTACGATCACTGTGCTTGGTGCTTTTCGCAGCTGCCCGCTGGGATGGTAGAGCTCAATGGTCACTGTTACTGGGAGATGTTACCAGGAAGGGCAGCCTGAAGCTGCGCAGTATTTCAAGTCTTTCTAACCTTTCTCTCCTTTCTTTAGTTTAAAGACTCATTGACCCTCTCTCCTTCCCTCTGTTACCACTCTTTTATGTAAGTAGAGCAGACTGTAAGAGGTTCTGTCCTGTTTTCTCTTTTCTTAATTTGTTTTTATAATTTTTAAGATGAGCTTTGGAGAAAGAGGAGGGGGAAATGGCAGAACGCCCCCCAGCTGGGTGCAGCTGGAATCAGAAGGTTACAAATAATGGATTAGCTTTTACCTATTTCCATGGCAACAGCTCAGTTGCTCTTAAATACTACTTTAAAAGCTTCCCACAAATGTGTCTTGTGACCCTGAAAACTTTTCCATCTCCCTTCTGACTTCTTTCATTTTGATTTTTTTCCCCCAACATCGGTTATTTGACACAGTCTTGTACATTAATGCTCACCATGTACTGAAGGGAATCTTTCGTGGGGGCCTGGCTGACTCAGGGGAGTTGGAAAAAACTGCTTTTTCACCTCTTCGTCACTCTCAAATCCAGAGCCAGATTGGTAGGGACTAGAAATAGTTACTGTCCTGCAGCTCTGCTGTGTGAATGCGGGTTCAATAGCTACCTGACAGCCATGAACAAACCGCAAGAAGGGAGGCAGCTTCTATCCCTGTGTTGTGGAAAGGTCAGGGATGTTATACTGAGGTGGATGCTGGGGCTGGTGTGATGTGTTTTGGGGGGGATCCCTGGCGTGGGTGCAGCGTGAGGAAGAAACTGGGGCTTGGTCTTGATATAGGATCAGTATGTTTTTAGTTGAACACATCAGGCCTATAAAGGGGTATACGTTGTAGCTTTATTGATCTAGGCAGACAAGATTCTTTGGGTAAATGTGATATCTTTTATTAGACCAGCTCAGATAGTTGGAAAAATTCTTTCCAAGCTTTTGGGTATAACAACCCTTCATCAGGCTGAGGAAGCATCTGCAATTGGTGTGTGCCCTTCCTGTACGCAATGAATAGTATTTACTATTACTTTACTATTACTATTTACATTGGCGACGTGTAGGGGGTGCACGCCGGTGCACGTGCACCCCCTGAGTGTGGTGCTGCACCCCCTGCGAAAAGGTGCTGCCGACACTGGGTCGTGGCAAGCGGTGATTGCCCGGGTGTTGGCATCACCTTTTTGCAGGGGGTGTACCGCCATGCGCAGGGGGTGCACGTGCACCTGCGTTCACCCCGTCCGCGTTGCCCCTGATCAGAAGTCACAGACTGGTAGCCAAACGAGTACAGTATTGACTTATAACAGAAACTTAGTACAGAAACTGCCAGTGGGACTCTCTCTATCCTAATGCAAAACTTCTGAGGGCTGTTACTTCCTATTTCACCATAGTGAAATCTTAGGCCCCAACTTCCATAGGTAGACCTGTTCTCATGGTCATGGGAACTGCCCTGTGTCCAAATGCATATTTTCTTCCAGTAATGATTTCTGGGAATTCACTAATGCAACATTGCCTGGCTTGTATCCAAGGCAGGTCTGGAGTTAGGGGGAAGCACAGCAGTGTTGGTGCCATTTTGGACGCATTCCCTCTGGAGTTTGCACCGCACCGGTGACCACAGAAGTGTCCTCCCTGGTCACCTTTCTCTAGCAATACACACACCATCTGCGGGAACAGACAGGGATTTGAAACAGCCTAGAATTACTTGTTCATCCTGATGCTTTCCAAAATCCCTGTGAGTTACATTGGCAAGTCCCTCTTCAGCAGACTAAATTTCTCACCTGCTGTCTGGGATTGGGCCAGTGCCGATTCATTTCTTCCAAAACTTAAACCCCCCCCCATAAAATATGGATAATGTTGTAGAGCATTCAGAGGAGGCTTGTACCAAGAGGGACTGTCACAATAATTAAAAAAGAATAAACTATAAACAGAGCTGAATGGGTGTGGAACAGCTGTTTGAATTGGAACAGTTGGAATGGAAATTTGGTTACCGTTTGGCATTTGAAGAGCATTAATCTATGGCTTTTCTTCCCCTCCCCTTGGGTTTTAAATCATAAGTCACTTGTCTGGACAAAATCCTGTTTGCTCAAACATCTGCAGCTCGGAGCGCGCTGGCAAATCCCTGCAGGGTAAAAGATGTAGGATTGCTTTGCGGGGAGGTCGTTCCAGAGCAGTTTGTTCTTCTTAAGGAACTAGCGACATCATAGAAAGTTGAATCTGAAACCAAGTGGAAACAACAGCACTGGGCAGAGGGGACGGGGTGCCAGGGGAGCGGGTGCAGGGAAGAGGTTTGCATAACAGTCCCAGCGGTGAAGGCTTTTCAGAGGCATTGCCAGAAATCCAGGCAAAATGGCACCAAGCCTTTTCCTGCCTGGTGCCAGTCAAAGCCTGGCTAAGGAGGAGGGAATTTTGGCAGAGGGAGATGAAGGAAAGGACAAATTATTTCTCCAGAGCCCAACCTGAGTGCTGCCCTGAGGGGCTTGTGCTCCTCAGCCCACTGGGTAGCAGTTAATATCCTTCTGGACCTTTCTGGTGTCCACAGTGTCACTGGGTGAACTGGTCAGACAACATGGCTTCAGATTCCAGCAATATTCAGGTAACACATACCAGCACCCCATGACCATCAGGATGGCCTTGTGCTTGGACAGGATAGGCTTGTGGGTGGAGAATACCTGGTTGAAGCTGAATCAGAGCAAGGTGCTGATGACAGAGTTCAAATTAAAAGCCAACTCTTGGCGGGGTCTGTGGTGCTGGCAGCCAGAAGCTGGAAGGAGCCGCGGCTGCCACCTGCATTGCTTAGAAAGGTGTGGCATGGGATGGGGACTCTTGTCTCTTATGGGGAAGGCTTATGGGGGTCTCATCCCCCTCCTCCCTGAGCCGTCCTGTACTCCAAAACCTGGCTGGTGGGCAGGAAAAAGCATCTGGAAAAGTGGGATCCGAGAAGTTGGCCACAGTGGGATCTCTCTTGGATAAAGGTGCCCACACACACTTGGTCAGTTCAGTTTAGCATCCTTGCCTGTCCCATAAGGGCAGTCCCTGCCCTATTCCGATGCACATAGTCTAGCCTCAGTTATTCATGCATTTGTCATCTCCCGGCTGGGCTACAACAATGCAATATTCCTAGCTGTAAGGTCTGCAGGGTATTAGGAAACTCCAGTTGGTATAGACCACTGCAACACATCTTGTCGGCAACCCTGAGAATGAAGGGGCCTTCTTCTGGGGCCACATTCCCTGATGAGATAAGTGAGTGTCACTCCACTGACTTAATTCAAAATGCATGTATGAAGTGACCGCCTTGGCTTCAGCTGAGCAGCACCTGCTTGCAGCAGTGAAGAATGTGGCCCTGTTGGACAGTAGTGGCGGTTACTTAAGGTCATTCACTTGGGGCAGTTGGAGGTAAATCCAGCCCTCTCACTGTCTGACATTAACAATGATTTCTAATAATCCTCTTTAAATCCATAGCAAGAAGCCAGCCTAGGGAAGGTTTTAGGCAGAAGCATCTGCTCAGGGCTCTTGTATGAAAGCTTGCAGCACTTATCCCTGTTTTACAGTGGGGCAAGGTGAGTTGAAGAGGGGAAGTGATTCTCTCGGGTGCAGACAGTAAGTCAGCAGCAGAGTTGGTGACAGCACCCCATTGCCTGGCCCCTATTATTTGTTATCCTAGGTCCTAGATGAATGATCCTCAGTCAGGGGGCTGTGGCAACCTGTGGTGCCTTGAGATCCTTTCAAGGGTGCTACAGGGTGCCACACAATGTTAGCACTGTTCGCAAGCATGGTTCACAAAATAAACCTAGGAATTTCAAATAGGAGTCTATGGTCTTTCGAATTTTTTGCAACAGAAGAATTGCTCTATTATTTTTCTATAGTCAAAACATGAGAGAAAACCAGGAGCTGGCATTTTTGGAGGGTGCTTCAAGCTTACCAGTTTCATAGACATTAGGGCTGGAAGGGATCTCGGAAGGTCATTGGGGCCAGCCCTAGTCAGATGACCCCAGCAAGAGAAGCATCCAACCATTGCTTAAAGCGGTCCAGAGCAGGTGCTTGCACCACTTCTGAGGGGCAGTCTATTCCAGACTCTGGGGACTCGGACGGTAAAGAAGTTTTTCGTTGTGTCAAGTCTAAAATGTTCTTCCAGAAGTCTGTGACCAGTAGACCTTGTCTTCTCTTGAGGTGCCCTGGTGAACAGACGATCTCCCAGATCCTGATGCACCCCTGATGTAGGCTGCCACCAAGTCCCCCCTGAGCCTTCTCTCCTCCATACTGAAGAGTCCCATGCCTCTCAGCTTCTCCTCATAAGGCCTGCTCTCTTGCCCTCTAATTATTCACGTGGCTGTCCTTTGGACTCTCCCAAGTTTGTAAGCGGTACCATAAGTCTAAAAAGTTTGAGAACCAATGTCCAAGACCAAAGCCTTCCTAGAAAAGCAGAGAGAAAGGCCCATATTGTTTTAACCTGGTTAATAAAACTTGCATTCAGTATGAGAAGAAAGCATGTCTTTGTGGGAGACGGTGGCAAATACTGAACCCTTTTTCACCCAGGCAGGTGAATTCCACAGTGATTCACCAGGAGCAAATTCTTGGCGCTCGAAGAAGTTTTGCAACGCAACCCAATGTGACCTACCAGTACCCAGCAGGGAATTGCTGTTTGGAAAGCGCAGAACACAAACATGATCCTATTGATTGTCTCTGTGAAAACAGGATCAGAGGCTTTCCCAGAGGGACTTCCACCATGGGGCTCAGCTCTTAACTTCAAGCTTCCCTTGTAAAGATGGGTGACTTCCACCTGGCACACCGCTGATCCTTATTAACCTGAAATATATTCTGGACTGGCAACAAGGGAGCCTTTAATAACATTTTAGTCTGCTGTCTTGGTGCTTAGCGCCACAGCATTTTAAGTATGGTTGAGCTCAAATGCTTCCCACCGTGTTTTTTCAACAATATTTTAGCAACCTAAGCGGTCTCTGGTGGCTAGAAATACTTGTTGCTGGAATAATGGTTTCCTCTCTAATATCTTTGCATCACTGTGACATGTTTAAACATTAAGCTTTGTTTTGTGTGTAGGTTTGGGTTTTTAGCTGGGGCAAAAGCATAAATTCTGAATGGGGATTTTTATAAAGCTGTGCGCGCGTGTGTGTTTTGGGTTGGATCTCTCTACTCCTCCTTCAGCACAGTAAGTGGTGTGAAATATTCTGCGAGAAGCATCCAATGACATTGCAGTCTGGAGTGCTGGGAAGCAGCATTTTTTAACATGCTTTAATTGCTTTTTGCCAGGGCCAGGGATATTTATGGGTTAGGAGATTGCCAAGTTATTTATTAGATGAAGTATCTGGGGATAGACTAATATAAATCACTTAGGCTGGTATTGAATATACCAGACACTCGGTAATTTAAAAAGCTTTAATAAAAATGCTAAAATATGAGACTTGTCTTTGGCTGTAATGAGACTCGGTTATCATGTTTTTATCAGCAATTTTCATGCTTTTTTTTTTTGTTTTGCATATAGCAAGAAAATGTGGACTTGATCCTCTCCCTAAACCTAGCAATTTGTCGAGCTCAAGCCTGGCCACTGAGCTTGGGGCCCTTGTTGTTAGCAGTTGGGCATGCTGACTTGCAGGGGTAAAATTAGAAGTTATACCTCTAAGTCAGAGCTATGCCATGTACTGGAGCTTCAAGGCAGATGAGATGCTCATTACCTGCAGGGCCGACCTGGAGAGTCTCTCCATGGTGGCAGTTTAGACTGCAAATGCATCTGGTCTCTCCGCCTCCTCGCGGCCTGAAACGACAGACCTGCATTCCCATTGTGCCTGCTTGGCCCTACAACTACCTTCCAGAGTGTTTGTGATCTTGGTCAGGTATCTCACCCTTTTAACAATGTCAGGCCATCTTTAGCCGTAGTATGGGCTACCCCACAGAATAGAGAATAGCATCTGATTTCTACTCACACATCTCATCCTGAGATCTGTGAGCCTGCTCTTCTTCTCCCTCTGTATTCATTCCTGTCTGGTACTACGAGTGGTGCTGATGGGCTTTGAGCAGGGGGCAGTGGCTGTGGGTGGGGTTCCCTGTTCCCACCTGTCTGCCAGTGACAAGAATCCTGCAGTCTATTCAGCACCAACGCAAGGAGGGAAAGAGGCATGGCACTGGGTCAAGAGAAGGCAGAGGGATAATAGAGTGGCAAAAGGCTAGGAGAGAAACCAGGAGGTGCCTAGAAAGAGAGGGATGAATGAGGAAAGAGGAGAAGGAGAAGATACTAGAGCACAAAAGGCAAGGGGAAGTGATGAGGCATATGGGACAAGTTAGCAGAGGCAAGCAATGCGTTTTCCATCTAAATCACCAGTTCACATCCAGCCCAGGTTAAGAATGGCTAAAAGCACCACCAGGCAGGCTGGCTTAGCAAATGCAGGGTGCATCTACACATGCAATGAGTGCAGTGCGATAAACTTCAGAGCCGTTTGAGCCAGAGTACTCTGTTCCCATGCATAGTGTCTACATGTGCACCCAAGACAGCAGCATTTTGCACTGGGATGGAGCACAGGGATCAGCTCCAGCGGGCAGTGTTGGGCGGCGAAGGGGCTAGCAAGCACTGGAGGTCTGGCTTCCAGTTGGCTGGGGTGACAGGGCACAATTTGCGCCTTGTGGTCACCGTCTATGTGTGCGTTTGAACAGGACTCGGTCATAAGATAGTATCCATCAGTACTGTCTTACAGCAGAGGTAATGAATTTACTGCACCCTTAATAGCATCACGTGTAGATGGTGCTTTACTGCGGAGCTAATTAATCTACTTTGTAGTAAAGTGCATGTGTAGATGCACCCACTGAAGAGAAAAATGAACCCCAGAGAATGAATTTTGTATCCCCTTCCTAGGTTTGGCATGAGTCACGCTAGATGGCAAGTCCGCGGGGGTGGAGAGAGGAGGGGGATGGAGGATGTCAGTCTCCAGGACTACAAAGTCCAGAGATACAAAACCAAAGAGGAGGAAAAGGGAATGATGGGCCAGAAGTAACCTCAGTTTCTTCAGAGTGCAGCAGAATATGCCTTGGGCACATTCAAAGGAGGGAAACCGTGAATACGGCTATAAATAAACACACAGAGATGCTCTAGAAACAATCATTATAAACCACCAGAGCAAAGCTGGAGTGTTTGTGATGTCACCAGTATCATGGCATGTATTTATATCCTTGTAATTCATAATCATTTGTTCTCATTCCCCATCATCTCTCTCCACAAAATACAACAGAGGAGAGAAAAGCAATCATAAATATAATAGGATCTGATCCAACATGACACAATTATAATGCAGCATCTAAGCACGGCTCTTGCAGAATTGCTGGTGCTGCAGTGCAAGTGAGTAGGTTTTAGGCATACATTTGCAAGGGGCACCCATCTCTTCAGCTTGCAGCAGCAGATTCATCCAGCTTCACTGGACCTTAGCACCTGGAAACAATAACCAGAATCAGGGCTGTATTGCACGGGGCTCTGTACATACGGAAAGGAAGAGACAGACCCTGCTGCAAAGAACTCTGCACTTAGAGATATCCAAGGGCTGCATTACGCTTCCTTTATTTGTCGCCCTCTGCATCGCTGTTGCCTGTGGTTAAGCAGACGTTTATCTTCCATGAATGCTCATGTAATCCCAGATAATCTTCATTTAAGAGTAAACCACAAAACTATGGGGATATGTTGAGTATCTTCCATGGCTCCATCAATGGACTGCAAACCTGCTCTGGAGGAGGCCACCCTTTCCTCCGACTAGATTTTTCCTCCTTTGCTTTATGATGGGAGAAAGATACCAAGGACATAATCACTTCCATAGCAACCAACTGTGAAGGCACAAACAGGAGATTATTATTTCAGGTGGAGAACAAACAGCAGAGACAAAGATGAATCCTTGAAGAACATGTTTTCACTCCAGTGTCCTTTGTAATAAAAGAAGCACTGAAGAGAAATGCAGAAACTTTAAGAGGTTGCGGGGGGGGGGACTGAGAATAATTTCTTCACAGGATGTTTTTCAGCTTTCCGCAAGACATCAACCATCCTTTAAATCTGCCACACTTTATATTGCCAGCAGTAGAATGAGGATTGAAAGCAAAAGAACTTTTCCCCTAAAGGTTTCAAGACATTGCAAAAGCCTCTTCAGTCCTCCTGCTCCCAGCAGTTGAGCAGAGTTTAAAAAAAAAAAAAAAAAGCCCATCAGAATTGAAGCTCGGTTTGGCTGGCAGTCTTCCCTCTAACCATCCACTGCTTCACAACACCACGCAATGAAGCTTTCGGGATTGAATGCTTTCTGAATAACCTACTTGTCTGACTAGCGAGGTATTTGCCCTCACTGCTGTAGTATCCAAGCTGGTTACACACTTCAGTGAGTTTGTGTTCACCCAGCTGCCTCTGAAGATGGGGGGGGGAAGTTCATCCCTCCATTTTATAGATGTGCAAACTGAAGCCATGAAAGCATTGCTGCAACTCTTGTGGTTGCATCACGGCTCTCCACGCATCCCGAGTTTTACTTACAGCGCCAGCTGGGTGGAGACTCATGCTTTTGTGAAGAACTCTTCCTGGCTTTCATAAGAAAACACCAACCTGGCTCTTCACTATGGTAAAGAAAGCCACGTGTGCATGTTGGGTGCAGACAGATGCACAAAAAAGAAAAACCCCAAACAGCGGTTTACCAGAAGAGGAATTGCATCAGTTTGACCTGGTTCCCCAGTGTCTGAGTAGCTCGTGTGCTTCAGCGGGGCTTTTTGATGCTTTTTTCTAATAGCTGGATTGATTTAATCAGTTATTAGATAAAAGTGCCAAAAAGCACTGCTGAAGCTATACAGACACCGGGCGAGCTGGGCTAAACCGATGCAAATCCTCTTCTGGGCATGCGCTCCGCTTGGCATGGGGGCATGCCGAGGTGAAAGTAAAGTGCTGTTTTGTTTTGCTTTTTCCACATCTGTAAGTACCCATTGAGATTTCAGAAGCCAGCTGGCAACATGTACCATTAGAAATATATATATATATATATATATATATATATATATAAAAATTTTTTGCAAGCCAGTCTTATGATTTTGAGGGTCCAGCTTCCAGGTGTGAAACCCCTAAGGCTGGCTCACAGCCTCGGTTTTCAAAGAAGCCTCTGGTGTTAAGCGCTTTGGTATTTGGTTGGCCATTTCAGTTGTTCTGGGCCTGATTTGCAAAGCCGCTGATCAGCCACATCTGCACAATGTCGGCCCCTCTGAAAATCAGGTGCATTTTGAGCACGGGCACCCAAATTCTGGGTCGTTGTCACTTGCCTGTAGTGAGGCAGAGCTCTGAAATTGCCTCCGATTCCTATCTTCTCTCACCGGTTTCTGTCCTGGTGAACCTCAGGTTCATTTATGGATTTGAATTGTCCTGTAACAAAACCGGACCAATGCAGAAGTCAAGCACCAAGGCCACGTGGGCCAGAAAGCCAAAAATCAGCTATCCAAATTGACTTGAGGCCAGAGGGGCAGATTATTCAGGAAACATGTATCTCTCTAAGAAGGCTTCACCTTCATCCCCTCTGCTAAGAGCAAATTAGTGATAGATCTCACTTGGTAGGAGGCTTAAGCTAGTGCTTCTTGAAGTGGGAAACCAGAGATGAGTTTCACGCTGAGCGAGGAGCCCCTGGAAGCAGAAGAGCCGGCTTAGGTGCATGTGGCTGCTTTTGGAGGGTGAAGCGTGAGTTTGTTCTTAGGTGGCAAAATCACTTTGAGGGCGTTGGATGCTGAGAGGAAGACAGCAGGAAACAACCAAATTGTTGTGGCAGGTCAGACCTTGGGTCAGCAGGGGACACCTCCAGCTTAACCCTGGGTTTTTGGGAGGCAGGGAGCCTTTCTGCTTCAGGACTTTTAGGCTAGGTACAGACATTACACTTTTACCAGGATAAGTGATCAGAAACTGGTCTATACCTGTAACAGAACAGAAGTTTGGCACATGTGGACTGGTTTAAAAATGGCAAAACCTGGGCTAAGATTTGCTCCCACCGCCAACACCAAAGGGTGAATGTGTGTTCTGTTCGCTACTGATCTAAATTATGCTGCTAACAAAAAACAGCGTACCTTAACTCAGTTCTGTCCTGGGTTTTTGAATGTCTGTGCCTTGCCTTCAGCTGCCAGGATCCCAGCTGGGTCTTGACACTGAACTGAAATAGAAAATCCAAGCAGGCTGGAAAGCAGCCAGGGTCTAAAATTCCCCCTATCATCCAGAGTCACCCTTGTGCATGAGTAAATCACCTCTGGGTTAAATAAAATAGTTGAAACATATGGGACCTTTTGGCCTTTCTGAGCACCTGGTGTGGGTGTGGGTTGTGGAGGGCCCAGAAAAACCTGTGTTTTTCTGCTCTTTGGGGACAGGAGAGCCATGCCAATCTCACATTCAGGTTGTGCATGCGAGAGGGTACTGCAGGGGAACCATTTCACATGCAAGTTTGCATGAAGGTACTGCAGGCAGGACCACACTCTGTTCAGGGACAGAAGTACAACCCAACTGTCTAAAAATAAAGCAGTTCACCAGCTGCAAAGGCCACCTGCCTAGGATAAAAATCAAGCCAGCTACCAACAGCAGCAGGTTAAATGAACAAGGGTCACAAACAGCAGGAATGGCTCCAAAAGCAAATGGGCTGAGGATTTTCTTAAATTCCAGTTTACATGGGGGAAAGAAAGCAGGGGGTTAAGAATAAGGGAAAGTATTCCTATCATCCCTTCCTTCTTTCCACCCTTTCCCCCTACAATTTTTTTTTCCTTTTCTTTCCCCTCTTGTGGAGCTTGTGAACCTTGTTGGGTAGGAGCCTGTCTCCCCATGTGTCTAAGCCATGCAGAATACTTTTGGGTGCTATGAAACCCTACTACAAGGCAGTTAACTAACAGCCCTCATCCAAAGCCAGTAGAAATTCGGGTGACTTCAGTGGATCTTAGATCTAGCTGTAATAGCACCTAAGGGATTATTTCTCTTGTCAGTGAGAAATTACTGTGTGCCTGGCTCTGGGCCCAGCTGTGAAGCATCAGTACAAATCTGAAAAGCTCAGTGGCACAGACTCCAGCATCTACTCACAAGTGGAGCATGCCCCCAGGGGCCCCAGAGTTTGGATACTGGTTGCTAGCACGTGCTTGACCCCATGCCACTGTATCTTCACTGCTATTTGTTAACGGTGCTAGCCAGGTTAAGCTAGAGGCATGCTAGTGTATGTTATAATCACTCCTTCCTTTCACAGTAGAGCTACCTTGTGAAGTACCACAAGGTGGGGAGATCTGGTGTTTTGATTTGAGCTCACCCACAATCCGTGTAACACATACTTTTTCACCTATATGATGAGCCCAGGCTGGTGTCAATGGTTTAAGCTAATACCATGAAGCCATGCAAGGCAGCAGGGGCACATGCTTTAATAGCGCACTGACTCTCAGTTCCCTCCTGCTTGTAAAACTTTGCTGAGAAGTAAAGGTAAAAAGAGAGTTACTTCTAGAGCATTTCCCAATTGCAGGGCATGCCAGCAAGTCAAATGTTCCTCCTGCACTACCTGTGCACCATCTCCTGTAGAAAGGAGGGAGACTTGGGAAGACAGTGTGCTGTCTCTTGGGGGTGGGGAGGTGGGGGGGAGGTTATTCCAGGGGTTTCAAACATCCTTTGACTGATGCTGCATTTCCTGTGTGGGGCCAGCACTCAACGAGGAGCCCACAATCAGCATGAATAATTCAATACTGAGTCACTTCAGGTGTGTGGTCCCATAGCAAAAGGATGGAGACTCACAAGTGTGGCAGATGTCAGTAATGTGTACCACCAGCTCAGGCACTTCTCCTAATTCTCTCTCTCTCTCTCTCGTTCTAGTACCCCCTCAGATCATAAACATCTCATCAGACATCACCGTGAACGAAGGCAGCAGTGTAACCCTCATGTGCTTGGCCTTCGGGAGACCAGAGCCTACCGTGACATGGCGACACCTGTCCAAAAAAGGTAGGAGAAGGGGAGTTGGGGGGCATCTGGGCTGACTCTGAACAGAGACACTGAAATGCACTAGGGGTTACCAAGAGGGATTGCTCATGGCATCTTCCTTGGCGTTTCCGTATGTGCTGTGTTGCCTTTAATCTTTCACCGGTAGTTTTTCATGTGGTTTTATTGATGGAGCCTTGGCTAATTCCACAGAGAAGCTGGAATCAGGACCCCTCTGGGTATATTTATGGCTCTACCACCAAGTCTCTGCATTGCCTTGGGCAAGTTACTTCATCCTTCTCTGCCTCAGTTTCCCCAACCATAAAATGTAGGTCAAAGTACTTACCTACCTTGGAGGGATGCTAACATTTGTAGGAATGACTGATGTGTCTGGGTGAACTGTGCTAAATAAACAGAAGTGCTTGCAAGTATACTGCGGAAGCAAAATCAAGTAGCAGGTGGATGCTATCCCCAGGGCAAACAGTTGGATGCTATTCCTGTTCCAAGGAAGAGGGGGTGGTACCTATAATGTGCAGAAGTAAAGACCTGTTGTTTAGATTAATAATGCCTTCTCTGCCTATCTCCTCCGCCTCCCCAAAAAACCACCCCAACAGTTTATGAACATTAATAGCTGAATGCTCTCAATCTACTGGTGTCTTTATTTCTCCATTTACAGTGGGGGAAAAGGTTCAGCCCCAGAGAGGTAAAGTGGCTCGCTTAAAAGTGTATGTTGAATTTGTGGCAAACCTGAGGAAGTGTTAGAAGTCCCAATTCCCAGGTTTTTTTGCTCTCACCACTAGACTTGCTCTTTTCTTCAAGCTCTGAATTTTCATAGGCTGTCCCAGGAAGGCTATGGAGTGTGTGTTATTATTACAATATAGGAAACACTTCCTGGACATCTCAAATTCTTACACCAGGTATGACATATATCTGTGGTGGCAATTCATGCAGTAGGACCCTAGTCTTGCTCCATAAATCTCCACTGCCTAACTGCCTCTCCAGCCACCTGGACACCCAGTATTTCCTCTGCTACACCTCAGTGGGATACATTAATATAGACCCTCAGTCCAGGTTAGAGGCAGTCCCTCTAAATGGTACCCCTTCTCACATCAGACGGGTCCTAGTCCGCTCTCCTAAAGAGCCGTTGTCTCTGGACAGCAGTGCAAGCAGCCAACCCTTCCCCAGTCAAGCTGCCTAGCATTGGATAACTCCCATTCCCTATTCCCCTTACAGCCACCCTATGCCTGTCAGCTTTTAACAGCTTCAGTCATCTGTGGCTCCCAAAATCTGCCAACACTCTCAAACCTTCAACCATCTCAAGTGAGGTAGTCCACGTCCACAGGACTGCTATTCTCAGCGTTCATCCCACCCAGTGCAGCCCTCTAATAGCCCTTGTACCCCATCCAGTCCCACTCAAGGCTTAGGTCCTGACTCCTCACTCCAGCTACCCCAAGGACAGATGACTAACTCATCCTGCTTATACACCCAGAAGGGCTGGGGCCAGATCCATGTCTGCAGCCTTAAAGGCATAGGCACCCTTCCTTTCCCCTTCTCTGTAATGGGGCCACAGGCCTCCCGTTACAGTGTATGTGCACACAGATACATGCATGTTCTGATTCCTGCTGTCAGTGAGCAGGGAGTTAAATGATCAGGGATGAACAGCATGCCATGTTGCTTTCCTATCTTCAACATGGCCTGGCAGCTGCATCCACTTTAATATGAATCAGTAAGCATAGTTTTTTAACTACACTTCACATCACTAGCCCCAGTGTATCTGAGCACAGCGGGAAACCTGGATAAAAGGACATTGTCACTGTTGTGCTCATGCAAGTAAAGGACTAATAGCTCTGGTTGGAGGTGATGAATAGACTGCACGGGAGCTGTGCAATCCACACCCACGCAGTGCGGCAACAGGCTCTAAAAGCATCCTATCCTGCAGCTCAGCCCCTGGGGTCCAACGCCCCATTTGGCTCTGCAGATGCATCTCATTTCTTTACCTGATGCGTTGTTCTCATCGGTTACGCCAGCTGTGGAATGGCGCCTGTCATGGGTAATGATTGATGTGGAGGCTGTGTCGGGTGTGCAGGAGCAGTATTAAACTCTGCGTGCTTGTTGTCTGTTCACATCCCAGTTCTTCCCAGGCAAGGCATAAATAAGACTTTTGCTAGGACTCGGCACACCTGGGTCCGATTTTAGGCTTGGCCATAGATTTGTCCGTGTGACTTTGGGCATGTCAGTGCCTCTGCATCTCACTTCTCCATCTATAAACTGGAGTACTAATATCTCCATCCCACAATCTTTGGCCTGTCTCTCTGGATAAGAGGTTCTCTAGATAACAGTGCAGGGACTCTCCCACAATGCATCAGTGCAGTACCTCGCACAAGGAAGCTGTCAGCTTGGTGACCCCTGGTTAGGTGCTATGCTACTGTAATGCAAATCATCATCACAGTCTAGGGGGCTTGCTCTGATCTTGTGACAGCAGAACAGGGCTTCTGAATGTAAATGCTCATCTCCCCACGGGGAAGTTTAGTTCAGGGGTTAATTGATCTGAACTGTCCCTCTTCCTTGTATCACAGTCATTTTCCTGCCCTGATCCAGGTAGATATCTGAGGACTTTGATGTCAGGAATGCCTTTGATATCCCATTTGGAGGTGGACATCCAGTGCGCAGGGCTGGGACATTCTGTGAATGGAAACATGGTCTTGCTTTCAAACAAAGACCATGGCCCAGAGCAAAGAAACCCTGTGGGCCTGACTCTGCCACCTCTGGAGTGGAAAGTGGGTGAACTTAACAGAGGCTGAGACACAGTTCGGATGATGTATATGCTTGCTCTGGCACCAGCAAGTCAGTTATGGAGGCTGGGCAGGCCTCGTGCTTCTGTCTGAAGCACATCACCTCTGGGGTCAGGAAAAGACTTCTTTCTGCACATCCTTGGCATGGCATAATTGGCGAGGCATTTGTGTAATGGGGTGAAGTGACTCCTTCCCTTAAGACATCAGGGACTGGCTATGGCTGGCAGTTGTCTACTGAAGGAGACAGGCCGGCAATGTGACCTGATTCATTGACTCCTAGCTGTACCTTTTACTGGTTTATTTTTACAGCTTGTTGTCTTTGCACAGGAACACAGCACACTCTTGGAGGAGGGAGGTGGAAGGTAAATAAGTCCCTGGAAGTTCATTTGCACGTGCGAGTCTACCTGTGTCAAGGGGTAGGGCAGCCGGCTGGCCAGATTGCTACCAACTGGCCCACGTTACCTGAGTTAGACACGTTCCACTTAGACCACACTGAATTATGGGCAATGTTAAGTGGCATTCAAGTTAAACCATGCTGTGGACAGTGGCACCGTAAGGGTTAATACTGTTTCTTACCTGGACGGCTCTGATTTGCCAGCAGGGACACGGCTAGGAGCCCAAGCACCTGGGCTCTACCCCTGCTCTGCAATGGAAGGGCTGGGAGTGGTGCATCCTGGGATGTTGGAGGACTGCACATTGCTTGTTGTATCTTCATGGAGCGGACTGAAGTTAACCCTAAGACAAGCTAGGTAGAAAGGCCCAGAGTTAACCCTTGCTTGTAGTGGCATAACTTTTAGCCTGGGTGCCAGTAGCTACACCTACTCCCACCTAGTCCCAGTTGCCTTTCAGTGCTCAGCAGGCTACTCAGCAGGATAGATACTCCCCTGTCTGTCCTTGGGCTCCTGACTGCCTGCTCCTGGTTACCTGTGCCCTGGGCCTTGTTTCCTAACTTCATTCCTCTTCCAGACCTTTATCCTCTGACAGCCAGCTCCTGGCCTAGATGTGCAGTTGTCCAATCCATGTCCTGACCCTGTACAGCTATAGCCTGCTCCAGACCTGGCCTGTCCCTGCTCTGTGTTCCTGCTCCCCCTCCCCACCCTCCCACCTTGGCCTGTGCTTCGACCCAGGGTGACTGCCCACCTCCTAATTGTGGTCCTAATAATTTGGCCAGTTCTCTCCATTCTGTCTCTTTGAAAACCAGTGCTAGTGAAATGCTATGTATGGTTCAGAGAAGTCCTTGAGATAACAGGTTACATCCAGGGCTTGGGTGTATGCATTGGCCCAACCCCTTCTTTATGGATTCAAGGAGGAGAACCTGGCCCAGTGTCTGCTGAGTTTCTTTAGCTCTATAAGAAGGTGAGTTCTCATAAATGATGCTGGATTGATGGCCCTGGTGACTGAAGTAGCTCTCACTGAGTGAATTGTGTGTGGCCAGTGTGAATATGTCCTGTTCTTGTTGTACATTGTCTACACCACAGACCTACCTACCCTGCCCGGTCCCCTCCTTGGCATTTTTAGCAGTGTGGTCTCTCAGCAATAGGACCTGAAGGCTCAGCTCTTTTGTCCCTGGGGATGGTCCTTGCATGAATGTCTGGTTTACCTGGAGAATTGCTGGGACACAGATCCCCACTACACCTTGGCCCTTCTGTGACAGCACTGTCTCTGAGGGTGAGGAGATCAATCTCCATGTCCTGTACTGTCACCATGATACTACCAAGGCTGCCAGCAGTGGATCAGTTAGCAGCCGTGGGTTTTGTGATAGGGATATTCGTTCACTGAGAAGAGGACCAACTCACGCAGGCCACCAGACATTTACCAGTGGTAGCTACTAAAGCCAGCCAGATGCTAGCTGGTCCCTGGAAGGAGACAGCCTCTGCTGTCAGTGAGCCGTGGGGCCAATTTCCCTGGCATTACTGTGTTCGCAGTGTTTAGTGCAGAGCTCTATACAGCTAAAACACCTGATTTGCTCTGTGTACCAAGCCCTGGATTTCAAGCTTTACGCCTATCCGTGTTGCCTGGGCCATTTTGAAATGAACCCTAATGCACTCAGCACAGTGGTGTGAAGCCTGTTGTGTAAAATGCAAGTGGCCAAAACATGCATGACAACCCAATAAAAAATGTACAGTGCATGTACCTTAGCCATCAGGACTCCATTTTTACTGCTCACATGTTGGTAGGTGTGTGGCATGCCTTTAACATGGATTTAGTGCACGTATCGACATGCTTGTTGTGTGTTGTGCCTACTTCTCTGTTTCCTTCTTGAGTTTTGGTACGTGTGTCATATGGTAAATTCCTCTCTAAAATCGTAACTCTAGAATAAGTTTTATTTTCCTCATAAAGACAAGGTTTAAACAAGTGTAACTTCAGGCAAGAATTTAATATATGATACATGTACTAAAATACGGAATATGGATCGCAAAACAGGAATAATTTGTGTTCTAGTTAAAGTAATTGGTTCATGCCAAAGAGCTGTATCTACTAAGCATATGATATAAGCATGTAACAAAACACCCTTAACCTGTTTTAAAACATGGGTAGGCACTTGTACAGACCTGCATGCTATGTGTACTAATACATGCTTAACATAAGATATATTGCATGTACTAAATCATAATTGGTGGAACAAATGTCAAAATATGTGTAACATAAACCAATTTCTCTCTGCAGGCAGTGAAGTAAGACATCTTTACAAATGCTTGAAATCCCTAGTATGTATTTAGTTGATCCTAAATACATATTTATATAAGCCTGCAGATCTTTTTGAAGGCATCTTGCCTTCTGGTAAATGCTTTAAGTCACTTTTTATAGACCTTACAGGAAAATATTTTTTTTCCCCCTTAAACAAGAGACTTAACTTCAGAAAGTTGTTAGCATTGCCATTGCACTGGGAACAGAAGAAAGCAGGGGACATCCTGGATTCACACTGACCATCTGTGCTTAACCCAGCTGACTTCTATATCCTTTTCCCTTTGTTTTCATGGCTTTGAATTCTTAACTTCCTGTCTCTTGTTAGTGTTTTCCCTTCTTCCTTCTCCCTAATTTATATTTAAGCATGGGAGCCTTATATTTAAATGTGGCCTCATGATTTTGGCCATGACCATTTTTGTGCATCTGAATTGAGGGACCTGGTTTCTGGGAAGCACCAAGCACCTGCCCTCTGAGAAGCAGGCCCTTTTAGTTTGTTTTCCCTTGGACACCCAGTAACGGAGGTAGCAGAAACCACGAGGCATTTTTGAAAACTTAGACCAAGAGCTTTTTTTTGTTATTGTCGTGTATATATGTATGTATTTAATCCACGATACAATCTAACATTGATTCATGAATGGGAGTGCTCTCCCCAGCTGCAGCCCTAGAGAGGAGAAACAGTCCAGTGGTAAGGGGGTTGACTGTCCCGTGCCCTGCCACAGATTTCTTGTGAGACCTTGAACAAGTCACTTAGCTTCTCTGTGCCTCAGTTTCCCGTCTATAAAATGGGGATAATCACACTTCCTTACTTCACAGGAGTATGACAAGGCTATATTAAAGCTTGAAAAGCTCTCAGATGTTGCAGTAATGCTTTAAATGACTGGGGGATGAAAACGCTCCAGTTCAGAGAGCTATTGAAGCTTGTCAGAGCCAAGGTCATTCTCTTGCTAGAGATGCAAAGACTCATCTGGGCCAGAGGCCTCTTTGAAGATGCTGTCATTAGTTCTCACTCCTCTCAGCTTCAAGGGACATCCTTGCAGGCCTGTGCCAGTAATGGCCTTTGGAGAGTTGGAGGTGCACTCATAGGGGGATACTGCCGGATGATGATCTTCCCTAGTGCCTTTTGCTGCAGCAGTCTCACAAGGTCTGAGCATTTCCCAGGTTTCACATCGGTTTCACATAGCACAAGAAACACCCCTGCTGCAGCCTGCTTGGCACTTCTGCTACCCTTCTCTGATGGGACCAGAACAGACAGAAGTCCTCAAAAGTGACGCGTTATTGAATACTAATAAAGGCAAGGATCTCTGCAAACAGCAATGAATTCAGCTTCACAAGCCCTTCTGGGCAGGAGGTAAATCTTATTTTATACATAGAAACTAGATGGGAGTAAAGGGCTTGAGAAGTGAAGTGACTTGTCTGGAATCACAGAGCAAACCACGGGCAGAGAAAAACCCACAATTCATGCCTCCGCTTGGACGATGCAACTCTTCGGTCCCACACGTGCGAGAGAGAACTTGTTTTCCCGTGTGGCTGCATCTGCAGTAGGAGACGTTTTGGGCAGCTTTGCTGTTCCACACCTGCTCCTATTTATATTGCATGGTATCATATTTAGAAAAGGATTTGATTTTTTTTTTCCTCCCCTCATTTAATTCCCAAGCAAAAACAGAACGGTTAGTGAGCGCTGCTAGAATCCACTGTTTCCAAAGGGAACAGATGCATTCAGAGGACCTGCCAAGCTCAGAGATGTTGCTACATGTTTGCTTTAAAGTTAGGGTCTGCTCATCCCTGCACAGGCAGCTGCAGCCCTCCTGCTTCTGCTCTGACATATTCTGCGTGTCAGTTCTCATTGACCTGAAGAGCTGATTGCACTAATTGAATTTAGGCCTGGGCCCGGGAGCCTCAAGAGTCTCCAGGCAGCTCTTCGATCGCACCTTGACCCTGCTGTTAATTGTTTGCCCACCAGGTCCTTGCTGACGTCTCGTCTTGTATCTGATCCATGGCACCTTTACCACCCTAATCTGTCCCACCTGCTCCTTTCCCAGTGCACGGCAGGACCCCTTTCCTGTGCTGGTCCTGGAAATGCATGGACACAAACTAATTTCTACCCAAACTTTTCAACAGCCCCATTAAGTCACCCGTTCTATAGTCCTGGTCACTGCACAGCTCTGCCAGCGTCTGTGAGCCCCCAGTGAACGCACATTCGCTGTGCTATTCCTGAACCCCCATCTGTCTTCCCCACTGAGTTTCAGTGACTCACTTGATATATACAGCACCCTCCTTCCATCTTCCTTTTGCTGTCTTCCTGCTCAGATTTTGCCTGATCCAATGTTGTGGCATAGCATACGCTTTCAAATTGGTCTATATATCAAATGGCAATAAATGGAGACCTAACAAACTCCTCTCACTTGTGACCTGTGCTAGACTCCAACACAAACAACTAACGAGTGACATCTAATGTGCTGACCTGCTCTGTCATCTAGTCTTGTCATTTCCTCCTTTTTCTCTCTCTCCAAGGCTACAAGGCTCTCTGCTTTCCCATCTGAAGACCTGTTTAGAGGCTAATTAATCCCCTGAGAGTGAGAATGAGGTGGCTGAGATGAGAAATCAAGGTTATTCATATCTTGCTCAGTAAAACAGTTATGGGCAAGCAAGCTGTTCCTTGCACATTTTTTGCAAAGCAAATTTATGTTCACTAACTTTGCTTCTTGTTGTAAATGAGAAGTGTAGGAAGGTCTAGCAATGCGCTTTTTACCAGATGGGCCCCCATATGCTTCGCCTCTCTGCATGCATCCGTTTTAGCTTTGGCATGCACATATGCCTGTATTTTTGCAACTTAACAATATTAAAACTAATTCCATTTATGCTCCTTTTGGGTTAGTTGATTGAGTCGTAAATTTTTTGGAATATCTTCCGTGGGAGACTTTTTTTTTTCCCCCTTAATCAAAGCCAAAAGAGGGCTGAGCAATCTCCCTGCAGCTTAGGAGATGGACGCAGTGTGTTCATCCAGGGAACACAACCAGTCACACCTGGGCTTTGTAGGCTCGTGCCCAGTCCCCAGGGAACAGTGCTTCTCACCTGCTCCCCCTTCTTGTGCACTTGGGGAAGGGGAAGGAGGCGGGGGGGTGCAGCTGGAAAGGTTGTGAATACCGTGGGCAGAAATATAATGCTGTTACGGTATCGGCAGGTGGCGCTGTCACATGCAGTTTTCCAATTTCCCTTTTTCTTAGTGTGCAAACAAGTTTTGCCTCTTAGGAGACTTGCTGTGTTGCTGTCAGCTTTGCATTATGCACAAGTTTCGTGTAGAGGCAAACTGAGGAAAACAGAAGCTGTGTGAGCAGCAAGGGAGTTTTCTGGGCCCTGGGGTCAGAAATCAGCCCTTGAGGTAGACTTTCTCCCTGGGTTGATATTCTGGAAGAAGGGGATTGCCCTGCATGCTGTTTGACCATTTTAGTTCATGCATGTACAGTGAAATAAGTTAGTTATCAAGCCTAGGCTGATTTTACACCACTGGTTTCTCTGCTGCTGGAAAGTCCATCTTTAGGGTCCTGGACTTGCCCTGCCCCTTGAAACGGGTGCAGCTCCAGTGTCAAAAGAAGGGGCAACAGCATACAAGAGAAGCAGGACCTAACCCCTGGCTTGAACTCACCTTGGGATGGCATCCTCCCACTCAGTGGAGCTCATAGGGAGATGTGGCATTTCAATACAGACACAGGGCTTGAAGGGATCTCCTGGAGCAGTGAGTCTAATCCCCTGCTGGGCCACAGAGTCCCTTCTATTAGTTAATCCAGGCCCACCTGAAGGATTGTTTTGGCCCCTACTGCTCTGCTCGAAAGGCAGTAGCAAAGCCACACTCCTGGTTAGAAACCTTCTAATCTCCAGCCTAAATTTATTCACGCCCAGGTTATCCCCATTTGATCTTGTGCCAACATTATCCTTTAGCTCAAGTAGCTCCTCTCCCTCCCACCTTCCCTCCCTCCATTCCTCCCCTGCTGTATTTAGAGAATAGACTTATTACCGAAATGAAGATCCGACGGGGGAAAAAATAATCCACACCAGTCACGCGAGGGGAGGGAGGTACCTGGCAAACAATCACAGCTGATGGAGACTTGTCTACATTAGTGTGTCAATGTGATTGCTGTGATGCGAGGCTCTAAGGCAGCTTCTTTGCCCCACAGCATAAGGCACCTAGGGCAAGCTTTATGCAACTGTAGCTGCATGAGGGGTCTGTGTGAGTGCAATGACACTGAGACCAGTCTATAGTGACAGCCAGACCTTGGTGGTGATGATGGGTAGCAAGTTAAACATGAGTTAGGAATTGGAGCCAAGCAGCCTGATATACTGGATGGAGTTATAATGTGCATATGCAAAGGCGTGAGTCACCAAGGAGAGTGAGAATAACCCCTTTTTCTGCAGCTCTGGTGTGATCCTGGTGTGATCACACCTAGGAGATTGCTTCCAGACTGGAAGATGTTCAATAGCACAACACTGATTCAGGGGCTAGGGAGGGGGGTGCTGTCCCACATAGAGATAGCAGCAGAGAATTGCAGACAGAGGGCCTCCTTCACCCCTTTCTGGCAACTGGTGTCGTCATTCACAGCAAAGCAAAGTGGGCATAAAGGACTATTCCTGGCAGCATGGACTGTGCGGCTGGCATCTAAGGGTAGGGCAGCATGTGTGGTTGCAATTTAGAGCTAGCGCAGCTGTATTAGGCTCTCTTGCCAGAGATGGTGGAAACGCCATTGCTTAGGAGATTCCAAATTAGACTGAACCAAAGTGCTAGAAAGGCACCATACAACACAGCCTGTGAGAACTTGTCTGCCCCTTTTCCTCCCCTGCCCAAAATACGTAGTTGTTTCTCTTTACCTATCCATGATGTGATCTCTAGCCTACTGCAGGTAGAGAGAAAAAAAAAAAAGAAGTGTTCGTCTATTAAGCTTTTTGGTGCACATTTGTTTTTAATTCTATAAATTGTCCTTCTGCCCCATCTCGTGTCACAGCAGGATGACTATAACGGATAGTGTTGTGCCTCGTCCCCTAAGGGGAAGATTGTAAATGGGCTGTTTCTTTCCCTTGCCCTCAATAGCCTACAGACCCTAAGAGAGGCTGAAAGAACGGTACCCAAGGGCCTTAGGGTGTGTTCAGATGAGCACGGTCGTGCGGTATGTGGCACCACGGAGCCCCCGCTCTAAGCTTTATCCAGCAGCTTGGCTTTCTGTAGCTTTCCCTCCAGGACTTCCTGTGTCCGGTGTCCACGAGGAGGATAGGCCACTAGCGAGTAACTTGCAAGGTGCCTGGAGAAAGGAACAAGTCCACTTGTCCACCTTGGGAATGGTCACCCCGTGGACAGTTTGTGGTGTAACACATGTGGTCTCCCACTGGTGGCTTTGCAGTCACCAAGTTGGATCTTTCTCCCCCTCTCAGCTTAAAGGAAGGGGAAAGGATAAGAAGCAGCAAAGAAGGAAAAAAAAACCCTTAGCAGAGAGGTTTTTAATTGTAGCGGAAGAACCTGGCGGGGTCCAAGACGTGGCCCCTTTTCCATGTGGTATCGAGGTTGCTGGGGTGGGAAGCAGCCTCATTAAGTAGAAGAACCTTGAGTGTTACTTTATGTCTCGGCCGCGCAGCTGGAGGCTTTACCAGCGCATCACGCGCACAAGCAGGCTAGGGTGGGCGGATGGGCGAGGTGGATTCATTTTATCTGCCTGTATCTAATGTGGAGAGCCCCAGGGTCCTCTCTCTCTAGTCGGCTCCTGTTAGCCAAGGGACTGTCATTAGTCAAATGAAGGGTGATCATTAAGGTTCTCTCGTGCTCTTAGCTGCCGTGCCCAGCTCAGCAATGACTTATTAGTGAGTTCCAGACCTCCTGGAGGGCCTGTGTGGTGGGTTGTAGTTTTTTAATGATTCTCCGGGTTATTTTGCTTCTTAAATGAGGCATTTGGATAATGAAATAGCCAGTGTCTCCTTAATCTTTCTCTCTGTGTTCCCAATCCACTCCTCCCACCTCCCATCTCCTCCCTTCTAGTCTGCCTGTATCTTACCTCCCTACTTTGTCAAGCTACTGTTCCTTCCCTTCTCCCTTTGTGCTGGGTGTGTGCGTGTGTGCATGTGTGTGTATCCCACCATGGTTTGGGTTTGGTGCAGCAAAGCTAGACAGATGGCAGCCGTTGCAAATCCACTGAGAAGCTGGTTGATATTTTTTCGAACATATTTGTTTTTCCCTTGCAAAATAATACCCGTAATAGCATGAGTGCATTCATGGCCCCAGTCATGGACGCAAGGGTGTTGGCTTTCCAAGCAAGGAATGTTGTTCCTAGCCTCTGACTGTCATTACTCCCTTCATCCCTACCAAAACCACCCAGCTCAGCAACTTGCTGTAATGTCCTTCATGGTAGAGAAGAGACAAACCCTGCTGTAATGAATATTCACTGATGTTAAGACAGAGTTAAAGCTGAGGACACATATCAGTAATTTAAGCATAAAAAACAATATAGGGATGTTGCAGATGTCCCTTAATTAAAAAATGCAGCATGTTTGGAGTTAATCCAAGCATGCTAAGGTAAGAAATACACAGATAACCAAATGACCTTTACTCTGCCCTGTAGTGACCATACGTAGTTGTCATGGGGTTAAGATGAAGGTACTTTAGCGTGTGTGTTCCCAACATGGTCTTTTTTCAGCTACCCAGGGACAGGGGTGATAGGTGATAGGGGTGATAGGTATTGGGTTTCATGACATTCAGATCTAAAGTGTCATATCTCCCTGGCGAGTCACTGAAGAGGAGACATTTGTATGTAGATCTAGTGAAGGTGCAGCAGCCTCCACTGTTGCCTGTTACTGGGAACTGAACCCAAACCTTAGACCCAACCGGGTGTCACATGTGGAGTGTGCTCTGAGTTACATGGGGCAGAGGTCTGAGTTCATAGGTAAAGGCTCCAGAAACAGTTGCCTGATCAGGAAGTCTTGCATGCTGGTTTGCGGTCATGGGCTAAAATCTCTCCGTACCAGAGCTTCAATCTGCAGCCCAGGCCTCTTTCCCGTGCAGCACTCAAACTGGAACTGACACCAAAGGAGCACGCTGGGATCCAGAACTGACCTCAAATTCCCAGGAGTTGGGCCCTGCAGTCCTGGTTACAGGTGAACCTGTCCCCAGAGAGTCATTTGTGAGGAAGAGGAATCCACTCCCGAATGGCATCTGTGTTGGCTGCCAGAGAGGGCTGGCATCGATCGAGGGCGCCAGTTCCCCACGCCTGCATCCTGGTGTATTTTTGGAACTTTTCCTCTTTGCAAATGCTGATTCTTGAGGGCAGCAATTCTTTTTTTCTCCCTTTTGGTGCGGGGAGGGAGGCGGAAGGAGAAATTGAGAGTCACCCGTGGTTACCGACTGTGAACGGGAAGCTTCCCAAGCGTAATTATAAGGGGATTGAGAGCCATGACTGAGTCCTTGCCTCGTGTCTTTCCTTCCAGTGCAGCCGCTCTGAGACAGCCTCTTCTTTCTGCAAGCAGCTCTGCTCCCAGCTAAGAGAAGGGGCTCGCCTATCCCTAAATGCCCTGGCATTGCTGAGCTGCTATTGGCTATGGAAAGCAAGGGGAGGGGGGTGCATTTCGCCTCTGCAATTACCCTTCACCGTCTTCCAATCCATCCTCACATTTAAATAAAACTCTCATTTCACTTAACAATGGAAGGACTTAAGAAATTTGCATATTAAGTGCCAGTCACTCAGCTCAGAGATCTAATTAAAACCTTCTAAAATTTCCTTTCCCACCCCATCTCTTTTCATTTTGTTTTCCCTTCCTTTCCCCTGAGCCACTGACATACTGTAACTGTGTTCAGCGTCCCCATTCTGTCAGTGCCCATGCTGGGAGAGAGTGGGGGAGAAGGGGGGCAAGGCACTGGGGAAAATGGGGAACAAAAAAACCAGGATGTGAATGAAGAGAGAGTGGGGGCAGGAAGAAAGGGGGAGGGGGAAACAGGAAGAGAGCGGACCAGATAAGAGTGCGTAAGAGGGTAGGATGGTGAAGAGGAGGAGTTGAGGGATCATTCGTGCCTGTGGCAGCCTTTCCCTTGACTTCAAGGGGCTTTCAAGTGGGCCCGAAGTGTGGGGGAAGAGGAGCCAGAAAGACTGGAATTAAATGCTGGATCTCTCCTTCGGGCAAAGCCCCCCCCAGGCTCCAGTGAAGTTGACTGGAAGCCTCCAGAAAATCTTGTGAGATGCACAAGGGTCTGGTTCTGCAGTTTGCACATGTGTGCATGTGTGTGCGTGTGGAAGCATAGGATCTGGTGAGGGGAGGGGGAAGGTGGAAAAGGCTTTCAGTTCCTGCCTTTAGACTGCAGGAGCACAGTCACACTGGGGGCACCAGGTCAGCATCCCGCAACCACGGGCAGGTCGGAGTCACCAGGAGTGGGCACTTAGCTCCTGGGTTTGCAGATGAGACAGGCTGGTTTTGTCACAGGCTGTGCAGGCTTTTCGTTTCCAGGCACACACTTAGCGCAGATTTTTATGAAAAATTTGCCCCCTGGAAATCTGGTGGCAGGGCAGTTCGCCCCTTGCATTGTCCCCTGCAGTTGAGTTTTACCACGTTCATTTGCTTCCCCATGCTCCTCTCAACTCTTCTTTGGCAACCAGCCTCTTTTTTTCCCCCAGTTATTTTGAAATGTCATGTCTCGGGCCAAATCAGTCAAATCTGTTCCAAATTCTGTCAACTAAGCGGAGGTCAGTCGTTCAAGTCTGCGTGGCATTATCCCCAGCAAGTATCCTACCTCCCAGACTTCAGCCTGGGGCTTCAGATGCTTGCAAATCCGTGGCAGGCACCCTATGTGCAAGCCCCAAACCTGGGGGCCTTGGAGTTCAAATCCCACCCCCCAGTCTCACTTGCCCCTAGCCAAAAGGCAAAAGAAGCAAGCTAGAGGGAAAGTACAAAAGCAATACCCCCTCCTTTTATTACAATTATATATAGCTATACCTCTGCCAACCTGTTTTGTGACCGCTGCGGTTCACTTGACAGTCCAGAACACGCCTTTACAGTGGTACATTCTCAGTCCTGTTACAAAACCACATCCGCATTCCCGTGTGCCCACGTTCCCGTTTGCCCAAGAGCAATCCTCCTGTAGAGCTTCTGCGTTTAACAGAGACATCCACCTCCGCCCCATCTCCTTAGGTTTATTTATAGCTAGGTGTGCCCCCCAGGGTACACGGATCTTAAATTCAAAGGGATTCCTCTATAATGGTTTTGTTAACTTCAGGATCCTGACAATAACAAGATATTTCTCACCTCATTAGAGCTTTCCTGGTACAATGAATGCAAAATTAATTAAAACCTTCCACCTAGTGTTTTATTATTCACCACCCTCCCCCCTCCCCATCAGAAACCCACATATAAAAATCATATTTATGGAGAGAATCAACCGTTTGTGAAAATAATGCACAATGTGAAGATATGCGAAAATATGCTAGAAATCAAACTAAGTAGGGCAGGGAGGAATATGTATTTCCATAAGCTCTGCTTGTCAGGGGTGAGGAGTGCTGGGGAGTGTGAGGAGCATTTTTAAAAGCATGTGTGTGTAGTTTAGACCCAGGCTGATTGATTAATTAATTAATTATTGCTGTTAATTTGTATCACATTAGTACCTAAGCGCTGTAGCTGAGCTGAGATCAGGGCCCCCAGTGTGCAACGTAATAGTTGGTATCCCAGAGGGGTTATAGAAAGGGAAGACAACAAGTGGGAGGGGGAAGTGAGGCACAGAGAAAAGCAAAGTTTACTGCAAGGTTACAGGTTGGTTCACCCAGTACAATAGAAAACCCAGCTTGATTTGTCTTTTGTTAGTTTTGGAAGTTCTGTTTTTAATATCAGTGAAAACAGATTAGCCCAGGTTTTTGCTCGGCCCCCATATGTTCCAGGGCTGAGCTAGATGGCAGGTGATCCCAGTACAGAAAACAAGCATGGCTTTATCTACACAGTAAAACTTGGTGGGACAGTTTACAAGTGATGGGTAGGAGTGCTGAGCTGCATGGAGGTGAATTTTGCCCATTTGCAGTAAGCGCCCAAGAGCACAACTGAGGCGGCACAAAAATGAAGGTGACCCCTTTCCTTTCCTTGTCCACAAGGAGGGCAGTGAACAAACTAAAAAAGCAGCATGAATGATGGAAACGAAATTAGCTTTTAAGATGCATTCTGTATAAATAGTGGGGACCTGATTTTGAATTCCTGCTGAAGCCAATGGCCTTGGGAATCAGCCCCAAGGGGTTTCTGTTCAGCGCTTGTTCCTTAGGCAAGACATGGACTTGCACCTGATCCTGAAAACACTTAGCGTAGAGGATGCTAAGCTCTGCACCATCAATGTTTTCAGGGCCGAGGCCTGATCTTGGCAGCTCTTTGGAGCTGTTGGTACAGACTGGAGGTTACAACCTCAGATGCCAAAAGTTAGGGATTCCATGACATGAGACCCCTGAATAAAGGTGGTCTGACAGTTAGACAGGCTCCCTTCATAGTGGCTAGGGACAGACATTACGCATAAAGTGGTTTAAGTGATCAGAAACTGGTTTAAACCTGTACCAGAACACATTCAGTGCACATCAGCCAGTTTGAAAATGGCTGAAACTGGTTTGAGATAAACCTGGTTGGATGTAGTATCAGACTTAACTGATTTGGGTCAAACCGGTTTATGCAGACCCCTTGCTGGTTTAAGTTAAATCAGACTCCCCCAGCATCCCAGCATGCTCTCTGGGGTGGGTGGGGCTCTCTGCTCCCCAGCAGGGGTGGCCCTTCTCCTCTGCTCCCTGGATGCAGCTCCCTACCATCCCCCTCACCACTCCCTGCTAAGCAGGAATTCCCCCCTCCCCTGTGCTTTGCTGAGGAGGTGTCTGTGTATTAGCTAGCAGACCACATGCTGGCTATCCTCAGCGCTGAGTCAACAGGTAGCTGGTAATGTCCCTCTGTTGTTTTCTTAATGAGGTGATAAACACTGTTATCAATTCCCTGCTGGGCTAATCAGAGTATGAGGGGGTGGGGTGGGGGTGCATCAGCTCAGTGCTATGGAAGGGACAGGAGGGCTGCTCTAACACCCTCCCAGCTTCTCGCTTGAGCCATAGCAGGCGTGTGCCTGCATGTCTGGGATGTCTGTGGAGTTACAAACCAGTTCAGCCTAGCCAGGTTAGACTGACCTGCAAAGATTGAATCAGTTCAGGCTCAGACTTTTTGAATGTCTGTCCCTAGCCAGTGTGTGTTGGGAAGAGATGAATGCTGATGAGACCGAGCATTCAAACATCACCAAAAAAAGCCTCCCAAATTAAAAGCCAGTGATTTGGAGTGTCTTTCTATTTTCCCTCTGGATTTTGAGATTGGGATTTCTGTTTTCTTGCTTCTTTCTAAACCCAGGATGGCTAAGCACTTACTTTATTACCAGAGCTGGAAGTCTTCACATACCTGCCTTATTTGAGGAGCTAGGGCTTAATGAAAAACCGGGAGAGCTGGTGGCTCCGAGTGACAGCCCTTTGTTCTTTGTGGCAGGTCCTGCAGCACATTTTGTTCAGGATGACACACAACCAAAGCTCTTTCCTCTCAAGCAGGAATTAGCTGGCTACCAGCTCAGCCACTATTTAATCTGCAAGCCACAGACTGCCTTTGGTTGCACTCACACCAATTAACAGCTATGACTTGCCTTCACACCCAGAACACTGCAGAGCCCGGTGTCTGGGTATTCCTCCTCTGCTTCCCCCTGGGCATTGTATCCCAGCCTTCGCAACCCCCTCCCAAAAACAGCAGCTTCCACAAAAGCAGCAGCATTTGACATTCCTGAGCAAGGCCCCTACTTAGAAAGCAGCCTCCCCAGTTGGGTCGTTAAAATGGCTTGTCATGTAGTTATCTTGCCTGTCACAGAGGAGTGTGAAAATCTTCAGAGATTGTAGCTGGGAGACATTTTATTTCTCTGCTGTCTGGAGAGCACTATAACTGATTCGCTCTTCACCTCTCCCTCTACAGGTCTCGGGGCTCTGTATGGGGCTGGGAGGACTTTTTTGTGGCCTGCACATGCACGTGGCACATGGATGTGGCAGTGATCATGTGTGAAACAGGCAAATGTGTCCTGAGCTAGGGGTGATCCCAGTCTCATGTGATCAATGCATGTCCCTTTCTTAGGTAGCATGGGTTTTCCCCATCTTGTGCATTAGCCCACAGCTTTCTCTTGTGGGGCTTCCCACAGCTTTGACCGAAAGGCCGGGCATCAGCCATCATTGGTGAAAGAGCGCTAGATTGTGTGGTCCACAAGTCCAATCTAGCCTGGCAGTTCCTGTGATTTAGATATTGCTCCCCAGCACAAGAGATATTAAATCAGTAAAATTGGGACAGTGAGACAGATGCTGTTTGCTTAAACTGCAAGCTCTTTGAGGCAGGTGCTGCCCACTGCATTTCGCTCATGAGGGGCCCTGCTCGCTACTAGAAGGGGGGGGGGGTCTGCTTGCTACTAAAATACAAATGAAAGGAGCAAGGGATGAGCAAGGACAGAAAACAGAAATTAAAAATCTGCATGTGTGTGGGAGAGACAAAAAGACAGAGACCCAGACTGACCCACCCACATCAGCTTAGAGAAAATCTCACAAGGTGAGCAAAAAAAAAAAAATAACCTCCCTTCTGTCCTTAAATGGGAGGAAGCATCTATTTTTAAAGAGGTAATTGCTCCATCTAGATCTATTATAACCTGAATGATTCATGCCTGTACAGTATGTGGAAAATATTAGCTTAGTGGCATTTTTCTTCCCTTGCCTCTGGCTAATTATTGATAAGGACAGCCAAGTGATTAGGGATAAAACCAGGTAGTGGTGGAGGAGTTGCGAGCCCTAATTGTCCATGACAAAAGTCTGTCCTCCAGAGAGCTCATCCCACCAGTGTCCTGGCTGGCGCTGAAAGGATGCTGCTATGTGACATCTTGCTCCGTGGCGGGGAGGGGCTAGCACTGATCGAGCAGGGCTCTGTGGAAGCTCCTGCTGTTCTAGGATAGGACAAGTCACTGCTCTTCCAGCAAAGAGTATTAAAAGGAGGCAGGTCTCAGCCTTTTCCAACTCATGGCTAAGGGTGGTAACAGGAAAAAAAGTTTGAGGCATCACCTTCTTTTTCCTTCTGGCTGGCATCTCTCTTCCTATCACAGACAGAACAAGAGGAAGTCATTTGCAGCCTCCAGGGTGGAGAGACCCTTGTCTTAAACTGAGCAAATGAGCCAAGAAGTGAAGAGAGGAGGTCAGGCATAGGTGCCCTGTTTCATGCGATGCACGGAACAAGGAAGTTCGCTTGGCTTGAATTCCAGCTGCTTTGGCCGGGTATTAGCACCAGCGTGTTCCTCCAAGGGTGTGATACGAGCAGGCCCACATCACGCTGCTGTGGAAGGGGATAAAAGGCGAGAAGGGGGGAATCCTTAGACATTTGCCACTCTGTTGTTTTTCTGTACAACGTGGTTTGTGTTGTTCTTTGACCATAGAGGGAGCGAGAACGACAAGAAAGGAGGAGAGAAAGGAGAAGGATTCTCTGGAAGAAAGGAGAGGGGGAAGAGAGATGAAAGTGACCCAGTGACTCCTGAACCCCTTTGCCTTTACCATTAGGAATGATTTCCCGACTGCTCTCCCAGCCTTAGCCTTTTGGCCCTTTGATTCCCAGCATTTCTTTCTCCCTTTGCATTTGGAGAAGGGAGAACGCACGTTTATCCCCAGCATCCCTGCCCTTCCCGGGCGCTCTGGGAACGGCCCCTTCTCTTGGGCCCTGGCCCCTGGAACTGCCCCTAGTGAAGTTCTGCAGCCTTGAGCTGCCCCCCTCCATCGTTAGCATGTGAGAGGACTGGCGCCAGCAGCACAGCGAGGTAGACGCTGCACTGCAATTATCTGCAGGTCACAGCTCTCCGGATCCCCACTGTTTCACTACCTCGTCCTCACCTTTTGCACACAGAGCTCAAAGGCCCCCTGCATTGAAAGGGGCAAGTCTCTACCAAGGCAGGGCACAGCATGAACATGGGATCAAGCTTGAGAGCAGGCGACGTGGCTGTTATTACCCAGGCCCAGAAGGGATGGCTGGCTCTTAACAGTGTGGGGTGAGGGATGCCGCACACAGGGTTTAGCGGGGCCTTTATATAAAAAAAAATGCAGGATCCTGGAGTCTCAGTCTAACCCTGCAGCACATCTCAGCGGTATGGCAGCGCTCACGGGGGCTTTGGCCGTTGTGAGGGTTTGTGTGAGACAGAGAGAAGGAGGGGCCGGATTCTCAGTTGTACTACAGCTCCTTTGGGCTCCTCTGGTAAGCCTCTGACCAAGGCCTGAGAGGGAATTTAAACTTTACTTGACTGAGAATCAAGCCCGTATACCTTAATAAAAGAGCAGTTGAGTGAATTCCACCCCATCCCTCGGCAAGTGACCCAAGTAGTTCACGTGTTCACTGGGCAAGGGGTGTCAGGAATAGCATTAGCAGCAGTTCCCCGAGACGAGGATGTCAGTCTTCCAATAAAAAGGGATCACTGATGAGTCTGTAGGTGGCTGAGGAGGGTGATCAGACATCTGCATGTTTGACTGCACCTCAATGATGTGTGTGTGTGTGTTTGTGGGGGGAGGTAACAACCTTCTTCCCACAGAGAACGGCACATCCTACTATTCAAAATGGTTCCTCATCTTCAATTATCCACCCTGTACTCCTTTTCTCTCCCCACAAAAGCTTTTGTTGACTCCTGGGCCCTTTTCACCCAACAGGTTTATTGTGCTTGTTAGAGCATGGCTCTCCAGGGGCGAGTTAGCTAACAGGACAGGGGCTGTGATTTTTTACTCAGTACACATAGGAGTATGTCATGTTGACTATCACACTTGCTAATCAGAAGGAGCCCTACAAGTTGTGGTCAATGGTGAATGACTTGACTTGGCTCATCTAGGTAGTGTTCTAGCACACTTCAATGCCTAGCATCCTGCATATCCCTGCTTTTTTTCAACCTATTAGTCAAATGGAAGCTTATAAGAGGATGCTTTTGATACAGTCCCCCTGCAGCAGATGTAGCATGAAGGTACGATAATGTAGTCTAAACATTTTTTATTTAGCTCCCCTTTGGTGCTCTGCCACTTGTGAATGATGCAACCAGCTCATTCATGCTGCTTGCGTCCGAATCTGTGCATGCGCCTGTGTTAGGGTCGGCAGACAGAGGTCTTTCAGTGCTTATGTTTTCCTGCAGAATCTACTTAAACAGTACAGGTAGCTTGTCTCTCTATCCAAGCCATCTAATCCTCTATGCACCTAATCCATCTATCATATGTATAAGGCATCCATCAGCTCCAAATCTGGATGCCAAGGTAGAGGGAGTTATAGTAGCATAAATCTCTATATTAGCTTAATCCCTGGTGGAGTTTGCTTTCACATACTTGGGTATGGCTGACTAGAATTCACAAAAAGGCCATTCTTTCTCTAAGTTGTTTTGCTTCACTTTGTGCCAGCAGCTTTGTGTGAAAAAAAATGGGCTTTGCCACAAGCTCTGAAGGTATTTGCATTGGGGATCATTCAGAGGAAGGGCTAATGAGTTAGCTGATTATTTACTTAAAATGATATCCAAATGTTGTTAATGCCATGAATAAAAATCCTCTAGCAGCTAACCAAGGGCTAGGGCAGGTTCTCCAGCCTGAGAGAGTCTCCTAAAGCAAGGCCGGATGTCTTTCTAAGCTGCCTGCTCTCATCCAGCCATAGGTGAAACCCCGTGGAGCAAACATGGTTTATGTCAAGACAGGAAACCACACAAGCTTTTGCACTGTGTGATGTCAAGTATATGCAGCAATCCTTTCCAGGGTTTAATTTCCAGAGATCTTATTAAAGGATGGGGCATAATAAGAGAGTTGTTCTTCTGGTTACATCATATTTCTGCATTTGGTGTTTTCCCTGTGCCTTGTCACTACCTTAAGAGACCGTTTAAAAGCTGCTAACCTCCCAGAAATAGCGAGGAAGCCAAATTCTGTCTTTCTGGCAAAGGGACATGATGGGATGTGGCCATCACCAGCAAGTTCCTTTAACACCATTATGGCTTTGCTAAGGAAACCCCCGGAGTGTAGTGTAAAATGAGCAAGCTGCCTTCCCCATAAGAAATTGATATAAAGTATTGGTTGTGCCAGTTAGTCAGCAAGTTACTTCTGAGCTTTCAAGTGGTGTAAAAGCACATGTAGATCAGATCAGTAGAGCGGGAATGTTTTAGTGGCTTGCAAGATAGATACAACTTTATTATGACAGTGTCTTTATCTCTATCTGTGTACTTGTATAGCTTCTATATCAATAACAATATTTAAACTGTTGTCCACAATACTTTGCCCAGTTAAATATGACGACAGAGATAAATAATAGCAGAAGGTAAGAAGATAGTCTCCAAAATCAATAAAGGAAAACTACTTGTGTGACTTAAGATGATCTTTTATGACTTAGAGGAAAGATAGAAGCTAAAACCCATTTATTAGCGTGAGAATTCTCATGCTGTGAGCTCCCAATCAGTCGTACTAGTTTAGGGTAATATTGTTGGGATGGGGACACTTAAAACACTGAGGCTTAAGCACCGCATAATGATTTCACATGGCCAGGGTTGTAATCTGATGGCAATGAGGTTTGCTCAGGCGTAGCCGAGTGCATAATTTGTCCTGTAGATCTCCTATTTGCAGTGATAATGCACAAGATGGAAAGGACTCTGCTTGACACTTAAAGCCCTGGGTGAGTTTTCAGGGCTAATGGTTTGGGGAAGAAAATCTCTCTGCTTGTAAACTGAGCAGCTCTGATGCAGAAATGAGCAAGGCATAGTAGCTCAGGTTTTCCAAACGGACTAGTGATTTCAGGTGTTCATGTGGCCTCAATCTCAGGTTGCTTCCTCCTCTTACCCCACCTCACCCCAGATTGAGGAACCCCAAATCCACAGTTGTTTTGGCATCTCTTGGTTATGGATTACACTGCTCACCATTTTTAGAGTTGTTTTCAGGGATGGGCCATGCTTTAAGACATGTGGATTGTGTTTATAGCCAAGGCATGTTTTAGTAACCCCAGGCAAGGTCACAGAGTATCACTGGAACCCCCATTGGATTAGTAACTTCTTGGACAAGAGCTTTGCACCGGTAGGTTTGCTGGGGTTCAGGCAGTTTGGTGTGAGGTGTTAACCATGACTTCATATATTGGTTTCTATTAGGAGCTATCTGGGCTTTGAATTCTAGGGAGCTTCACATATCAGAGAGCCCAGTGGAGAAAAAAAAACATATGTGATCTTGTCCATGAAGACTGTATCACCCCGTATGTGCACACATTTGGATGCAGACAGCTTTAATTCTGCCTTTTCCTAATATCTGAGTGCTTGACTTGATATTTTCTCAAGAGAGGACTTTCTTTTGAGTGTAACATCTCATCTCATCAGTCTCAGCGTTCAGAAAGACTCGAGCCTCCAGAGCTGCACATCTCTCCCAGACCAGAACCAAAGCCCCAAGTGATGTAAGTGGCTATGGGTTTATACCATCAACAGACATGCATCTGTTTACATCACCCCCAGATTTGCCCTTCTCCAGTCAGGTAGTGTGGCCAGGGTTCCTGAGTGCAGAGATGAAAAAGATGATGAAATGGAGCATCCTGGAGTCCTTTCTGTAGCTGAGCTGTTCCTCTGTGCCTCAGTGGGGGCCCAGCCACCTTTTTTTGTGGAAATTTTTTCACAATCCAGGGCAAATTAGTCAAATCAGTTCTGAATCCTCTCAATTGAGCAGCACTCAATTGTTCAAGCACCATGTGTGACACTACAAGTATCCTCCACCCCAGACTCTTCAGCCTGGGGCTTCAGGTACTCCCAAATCCATTGGCAGGCATCCTACATGCAGGTTCAAGCCCAGAGGCTTGGGGTTTAGATGCCCCTGAGTCTCACTTGCCCTTAACCAAAGTCCACAGGAGCAAGCTAGGGAGGAGTTCCCCATTTTCATAAAGTCAGGTGTAGCTGAGATCCTCCCACTGGACGCTGGCCACTGGGAAGCTAATTACAAGACTCGTAGGGGGTCCTGTGCACAGTGTATTGGACAGGGGTGCACCGTCCACTACGCAATGCCATTTAAATCCATATTGGTTTGAATAATAAACCAGTGCAGCAAACTACACTTGATCTTAGCCCACAAGAGGCCAAGAAGCTGATAAGAACAGGTCTACACTTGATCTCAGCCAAAAGCCTCATTTACTTCAGTTCTCTTCCCTGTCCCCAAAATAATTGACTCTAATGACCCTAATGACATTCACTTTAAGTGATAAACAATCCAAGTGCCAAACTGCACAGCAGGATGGGGTGCCCTGCTGGGAGCAATCCAGCATCCGCAGGAGGCGGCTAATGCGACTGGGGACATCATTTCCATTGGTGATTACAAATCTATGAGCGGGATTGCCAACTGGCACGGCATCGGCCCTGCCATGGATTCAGGCCAGACAGGCCCTCCCACAGTCACAAATAAGCTGCTTTTCCAATCCCAGACTTTCCCTCTCTTCTACCCCTGCCCCTCTTCATTCCAGGTGTAATTCAGCAGGCCTTTTATTTTTTTGGCACCCCATTGTTTATACAACAGAGCCATGCTAACGAACTGATGCAGCTACAAGACATACTCCAGTACCAATGGGAGAGGGGGCTAAATACTCTGAATCTTGACCTGGAGAAGGTCAACAACCAGGTATCCCATTGGTTCCTATTTGAGACACTGAAAAAAGATGGGGTCCCCCTCGCTGCAACCTTCATTGACTGGATAAAGACTCTGTACGTCGATGTGAGAAGCAGGGTACTACTAAACGGGTCTGTGACACCCCCAATTGTGATAGGGGCAGGTGCCCAGCAGGACTGCCCCTCTCAACCCTGTTTATCTGCGTGATGGAACCACTGGGCAGGACCCCAGGATCAGCAGAGAAGAGACCCGCGGGAGTAACCGGGAAGAGATAAGAGTCCTGGCCTACATGGACATCCTCAACATCATATGCAAGGACAAGTGGTCAGCTGAAAGTGTTGCAACACATCCAGGTATATGGAGCAGCAGCAGTGGCCAAGCTCAATGTGAGCAAAAGCACCTGCCTAGTGCTGGGCAAGCTTGCGGACCTGTCAACACTGGGGGTCTCCGTCCCCCATGAGGGAGTAAGGATCTTCAGGGTGCAGTTTGATACAGAAATGACCAGACAAAGTGCATGGGATAAGACTGAGGCCAAGGCCAAACAAAGCCTGGGAGTATAGAAATTGTGCTACCTGTCACTGGGGGGCCGCGTGGCACTCGTGAAGGCAGTGTTACTACTGATGCTTGTACACACTACACTAGTCTCCCCCACCAGAGCAAGTCATCCGCAGGATCCAAAGAGTCATGCGCATCTCCTTCTGGGGCACCAGATGAGAGAAGGTGGCTAGGACTACACTGTACAAAGCAAAACAGTCCGGAGGCAGGGGAATGCTCTTCCTCTGGGCCAAGTACGTGAGCCAGATCTGCAAACTAGCAACAGGGGCAAAATCCAAAATGACCCACTTTGTAAAGTTTTTTGTGGGGAAACTGCTGCAACAGTTCTTCTGTCCTTCTTCAAATACATAGGGGGTAAAAAGAGGGTCCCGGGTAATGTGGGGCCCCTGCAGGACACGATGGGCAACTTAG
>NW_017728936.1:6232561-6238820 GCF_001723895.1 Crocodylus porosus | reverse complement strand
GACTTGGGGAAGCGCCCCAAGTGCCTGTACCGGGTCAAGTACCCGTCGGACTATTAGGCCTGTGTTTCCCCGAGGACACAGGGCCGAGACAGTCCCTTCTAGGGGTGGTGGTGGTGAAGTTACCCCCAGACTAGCGAGTGTGCTCCAGGAGAGGGGTCAGCCAAGCATAAGGCACCCCTAGGGAGGCATTCGGAGTCTGGAGGGTGGTCGGGCACAGGGAGGTGGGCAGCTCAACGCAGGAGCGCCCCCTACTGGCCCACCACACTGCCTATATGCCAGGGAGGTGTGGAAGGGAGTATACGTACTCCTGGTGGTGACAGGGTTCGTAACCCTGACCAGAGACGTGGCTCTGTGCAGGAGCTCGACTAAGCAGTAGGGGACCCTGACAGCCCGCTTCAACCAGTTCATCTCTTGCTTCAGGAACAGCCTGAGAAAGACCAGGAACCTGCTCATGAGCAGACACAGACCTCTCAGTTGAGGGTGGCATCAAAATGGGACTGAGTGAGATGTATTGGTACTATGGGAAGACAGTAAAAGATGACAGAGAAGAGATAGTGGATGTTATATGGAAGAGAGGGGGCTGGCACAGACTGTCCAGAGGTGGGTCCCCCAAAGAGAGCAACTACGGTGATGACGATGGCAACAGAGATGATGATGAGTGAAAAGACTGTGAAGCAGGGAGGGGAGTTGAGGGGTCGGGAAAGAGAGCAGGGAGGGGGTAGGGAAAGGGCACCATGGTAGTCCTTTGCATAATTGTGACAGTTAAAGGTGACGGGCAAACAGGCATGCGGGAACGTGGGTGCACAGTGAAGTTTTGTAATGGGAATGAGAATGGTGTAACTGTAAAGGTGTGTTTTGGACTGCCAAGTGAACCACAGCGGTCACAAGACAGGTTGGTAGAAGTATAGATATCGACAAAGAGAGAGAGAAATACTTTTTTTTTCAAGTCTCCCGTTTTCTCTGCTTCATTTCCAGGGCTTTGCTTGCAAGGAATGTTTCTTCTCTTTGCTATGCCTGTACCTCCTTGTCAGTGGGTCATAACAAAAGTATATGTGGTGGTGTTTCCCCCTCCACCATGTCTGGCCCACAATCTCACACCAATTAGATGTATCTGCTAAAACAGTCGCTGGTGAAACCTTTGATTGTAATCTACTGGTTCAAGGGCAACACCCATGCTAGGTGATCAGGCTGGACCTTCAGCCTAGAGTTCGCTATCACAGGCTGGTAGTTATAAAAAAAGTAGTTATAAAAAATCTTCTGCTTTATGGATCAGACACAGACAGGTGACAAACTGCAAACTCGTAGTACAATGTTGGCATTCAGCGAGATGTTCGCTTTCAGAGATGGCGCGTATTTGCGATTGATTGGGGAAGTTCATACCTGTCTTACACCTGTTGTTTCTGTCTGTTCAGAAGCTCAGTCTGACATCACAGCATTGGTTTCACACTCTGAAGGTTATCTAAGTAACCATATGATTTTCTTTCTTAGCTTGGATCTTGCAGAAGGTGATGAATTGCTGGAAAAGTGTCACTGGCTTGTGCCACTGCATGCTGGACCCCATGCTTTCCTAGATTAGTTTGTATTTCTGATTTGAGTTGTAGGAGCCCTGCGATGTGGAAGGCTGCCAACATGAAGGGGGACAGCATGTTTTTAGACCCTGAGATTTCATCACAGCTATTGCACCATCCATCAAGGGCAATTTTTTTCAAGCCCGTTTCATCACACAGCATACCTGTACCTGCAGTCAGCCTGAGTGTAAACGTTGGTAAGGGAGCTCCAGCAGAATTGCACAAAGGTGGCACAGCTGTTCACAAGAAGAAAGATTCTTTGTTTGACTTGTCTTGGGTTATGCCAGCAGTCATGCCACTTTGGCTGAGATCTTGCCTGATCTCATCTGCTAAGCAAGAATCACCCTGTGTAGTAACTGAATCCAGGTGGTGTGAGTGACTCGGTAGCTTCCTCTCTTCCTTTTGAGTCATTACCTAGCCAGTTTCCCAGCATCCTGCTAAAGTCTCTTGGACGAGCCCCTAACTGCTTGTGGTAATTAACAGTCTTGCAGCACATTCCTCAAAGGCAGTCCTGTTTGCTCTGGTGGCCTGGCCAAGTTCCTAGTAGTTAGGTTAATTATATCCTACCTCCCTAAAGACGCACTGTACTGTCAGCTGGATGCGGTGTTTTTCTTTACTTCCTGTCCCAAATTGTTTTGTAAGGATGTTGTTAAAACAGGTCCCTGCAGAGGTGCTGAGGCATCTGCCTTGCAGTGCCATCTGATAAGGTCTCTGCGTAGCGCTGGAGGAGCCAGGTGGGTGACAGACATTATAGACATGGAATTTGATTTAAAATGGTGTGACACACGGAATTGCCAGACGTGATTCTGACAGCCGGCAAGCCAAAGCCGAGTGCGTGTGAGGAAGGATAATCTGGACAGCTTCCATTTCTAGCCCCATCTGTTCCTTGGCAATGTCCAAGTCTTCCTGAATTTTTCTTCTCTAGTTCTTGGATCTTAAATGCCTGATTCTAGAGCTAAGTAACTCATTTAAAGACAGTTATAACCTGATTGCAAAGTGTTGACTGTTGTGTGCAATCCTGGCCTGCTCTTCTGTGTGTGCCTGGAAGTCATTTAGCCATGGCATTGCAAGTGCCTCTGACCTTCTGTCCCACAGGCCAGGAGGAATAGGTGGCCTAGAAGTGACTTGTGGAAGTTCCTTGCAGCCCTGCTTCTCTATGACTATGCCTCTAAGCAGAGTTTGCTTGATATGTTGATGCATGGGCTTCCTTTGCTCTGAATTTCAAGAAGTTCCTCATAAACACCGCCTTTGGCTCTTCTCCATGTACACGCTGTGGAAAATCTACCCTTCCGGTGGTTCATTCTTGCACACAATGAGTTTCCACTCAGCAGTGCGGATTTAGGGCTGGTTTTCCTATCCCCCTCTTGCGATCTGTAATGCAAGTCTGGCACTCAAGCATCTGCAGAGCTTCTTGTGTTCCTGTATGTGCCAAAATGGGCACTTAAGCATTTCCAACCATTTACCTTTGGCAAATAATTGTGACCTTTAGCAGTTTGTTTTTGTACTTGTGTTTGAACATTGGGGTCTTGCCAAGTGGGGGGCAAGGTACTTATGAAACTGGAAACTTTTAAAGCCCTCAGCCCATTAGGCTTGCTTGGATTGAATCACTCTTTGTGCCATCAGATGGCAGTTGGATTTGTGAACACAACATACGTCTTCAGGAAACAACATACCTTTGTATCTTGTGTGAGACTAAGGCCCGACTCCTATTCTGCCTATGAGACATGTGAGAGTTAACAGCTGCTCAACCAAAAAAATGATTCTCGTCTCAGGAAAACAATCTTGTTCCACCTGGGGAAGTGCATATCCATTCCCAGCCTTTCAGTGGGCTTAGGTGCTTCTGTCATGGCAGCATCCAGCTTTCTCTGAAGGGAAATGTCTAGCTGACATCAGCGCTGGCTTCAGCATGTAGTGGAAAGAGAAGGCCAAAGATGAGGCCCACTGGATGCAGAGGAGTGCAAGACCCGTGAAGCCAGCAGGGGAGCATGCAAGATGGAGCCTGAATGTAGCCCAGGGAGGAAGGCACTCCGCTGGGTTCCCTACTCTGTGCTTCCAATGCTGTTTTTGCCTTTTACAGTAAATAGTCAGTGGATTAAATGCACAAACAGCACTGGGAGCAAGGGCCAGAATCCAGGACTCCCTCCCATTACAGTTGCTGCCTCACAACCAAGGGTCCACCTTGCCTGCTTTTCTTCTGGCCCCGTGAATGGTTGATTTCTGGCTTTCCAGAAGCCCAGCATTGATGGCTAGAAAATGATATTTAGAGATTTGGTTTTGGGAATTGCCTTGTAGGTGAAGTAGATATGCTTTAGAACAATGATCCAGAGGAATGGCAAGGGTTAATTGGCTTCTAAAAGCCCGTTTGTGACAAAGTTTCCTTCAAGGCAGACACAGTGTCTGAGGCCAATGGATAAGCGGGCATAAATAGGCTGAGAAATTTGAACAATGTACCCATAACATGAGATAAGGTGGCACTAAGTAACAGTGACCAGCTGCAGAGCCCTTGGGATTTCTGGTTTTGGTGGACGGACCAAATTAGGAGGCCAGGGCATGCCCAGATTAAGACACCAGTAAATGACCAAATCAAAATGTATGCATGTGGTGGGTTTGTTGGAACAAAGGAATATGCTGACAGGACAGAATGTGGACAGTATGATGACCACAGAAAAGCCAATCAATGGTACCCTTAGATGAAGAGTCATTGGGTGGGGAAAGAATACAAACGGAGGAATTTCAGGGCAACAGAGGGTCTCCAAAGTAGACCCCAAGGCCACCGTGGACAGAGGGTGCCCATGAGCCTGCCTCAGCGGGAGGGGAAGGGGCTTGGCTCTCAGACCTCAACCTCCAGGCTGCTGACATTTGACATTCAAGAAACAATCACAAGGTGAAGCTTGCATATGTACCTTCCCCCTGTGAACCCTAGCACTGGTAGACATAGAATTTGGAGGGAGGGCTATTTTGCTTACCTTGCCTGCCTTATTCTTATCAATAAAATTTGCCTATTTTGTAATAGAAGAAGTTGTGGTCGGTCTGAGGGTTTGGGTCTGCCCAGAACAAGGTACCTGGATCATAAATCCAGTGCCAACAAGCATGAACAAGAGGGCTGGCAGACACTGTCAGCCCTGCCTAGCCCACAGTTCAGTGGTTAGAACTTTCCTGGGAAGAGGGAGATGTGGGTTCAGTGGTGCAGAAAGCAAGTGCCCTACCCACTAGGCTGTTGATCAAAGTGTTGGAGGTCTTCTTTCTCCTGCAAGCATGATCTTGCTCCAGAAAGTCACTCCATGTGGCCTTTTTCCATTTAAAGAATCAGGAGGGTCTGAAGTGCCACAGAGCTTAGGTGGGAGCTAATTATCTCGGGGTTGTTCTGTTTTGGTTCTGAGCATGTGCAGTAGCCCAAGTCTAGTTGCCTAGGGATTTTTTTTTTAAGACCAAAACAGAGTTGCATAATGAATCCCAGAATCTCAGCAGTTTTGTGGCTTCTGTGTGGGTGGAATAGGCTCAGCTTTAGTGGTTTCGATGCATAAACGCCTCCATCTTTAGCTAGATGCAACATAGATGTCTTGGAGTTGGAACAGGGCCTGGGCTGTATGTGTTCACAGAAACAGGCCCTCGTCTGTGAGAGACGGTGCCTTAGGAACGGATGCAAGCTCCAGAGACCCGGACTTTGGACCGAAGAGGAGTGCCTTATATCAGCAAGGCTTTATCTCTGGGTCCCATCTCACATGTGGAGGCAGCAGCTGAGTCTCTGAAATGCTGCAACCTAGTTACCATGGAAAAGTTGTGTATTCTTGGCTTCCTACTTTTTTTTCCCCCCGTTTTCACATGATCTGCAGAATTACAGAACAGGACGTCTTTGCTGCTGGGAAGTATAAATATTACTGAGAGATGCTCATTTTCTCTGCGTGTGATGATTATTACCAGAGATATGCAAGAGGACTTCATTACAGAACATTGTCCCTCTTAACGAGCCCTTGGAAGTCTTTTATAGAACGCACCATGAATAAACTTCCTGAGAAGTGATTAGTTTTAACGCTTGGGTGTCTGAGGCTTGCAACATACCTATGGAATAGGAAAGTATCTATGGGGAAGCTGACATACAGTCTCATTCGAATGGATTGTGTTCTTCTAGATTATTCCTTGCTGTCCCAGAGGATCTCATCACCGGTTGGTAGGAAGGCTGTCTCATGTACTACTAAAGAAGTTCACATTTTACGTGCATTCAATGCCTGGGTCTGCCTCCACATTGTTTCTGGACACCCTAATTTTCACAGGAGGAGGTCTATTCTATTTACAGGTGTAGGAAGAGATTTTTTTCTCATTTTATTCCATCTTTAGCTTTCATCGGGTCATTTCATCCAAGCAGCGCCCAGTCCCTAAGCAGCCAGTTCTTCTGGCATGAGATGGGAATTGAGCTGACATGTTTGATCCTGCAGTACTTCCCATCTCACCTGGAGGGACCCCGATCTCCCAGTGTCCAGGCAGTGTTCAGGGTCAGTCCTAGGATTTCTACACCAAGACATCATACGTGTGGCTCGCAAGAGAGCCATACACCAGTCAGTGCAATGCAATACAAGGTCAAGACAGCCTGAACTCATTGATCTACCAGAGGCATAACACGGATGGGCACGCGCCGCACCCCGAGGGTCCCCTCGGGCTCTGCAGCCCCCCCACTGGGCACCTCAGAGACGGCC
>NW_017728936.1:6224214-6232461 GCF_001723895.1 Crocodylus porosus | reverse complement strand
TCCTGCAGGGAGCAAACCAGGAAAGCCAAGGCTGCAACTGAACTCCAACTAGCTTCAGGCATCAAGGACAACAAAATGTCCTTTTTCAGGTATGTGGGGAGCCGGAGGAAAAGCAAGGGCAATGTTGGACCCCTGCTAAACCATCTCGAGTGGCCCACAGGCCATTTTCTGTAATTTTACAGAAGACATACAATAAAAGAGGCTTCAGATGTGGACAACTCCATATCCCTGCTTCAAGAGCACAATTTCTGCTTTCCTAACAATGAGCCCTCAGACCAGTGGATGAATCTGTTATCAGCCTGTGGCAGGCTGAGAAATAATCTCCCATTGGTAGCAACAATAGGTGCTGTATCTCAGGCCAGGTAATGAGGAGTCTTTAAACAGCATCAGCTCGATTTTATTATCCTTTAGTTTTACACTTCTAGCTCCAAATATTCTTATCTTCTTCCCCCCCCCACTGCAACTCTCTCTCTTTTCCTCACTTCTGTTCACAAAGAGGAGATTGTAGTTGACCTTTTTCATTTCTTTCTTGTTTTATTATTAATCTGAAGCCAGTGTATTAAAATAAGCATGCGTGTCTCCAAATGCATACACAGAGCAGCGTAAATATATGCATGAACAATGCAACACAGGAATAGGAACATGGCCAAGCATGTGCAGCATTGAACTTCTCTCAGCCTCCTTGTTGCAACATTTGGATCAAATGCATATGAGAAAATGTATATTTGTCTGGAAAGGAGGCAGGTAAGTACAGACAGGTGCTTATATGGAAGAAGAGAGAGGGGTAGGTGTGTGTGTCTGCAAATATATATAGAGACATCAATATTTGTATTGTTTTACGCACACACACCTGTATCTATCCCATATCTGTACATGCCTGGCTGCAGACTGTGTTTATGGATGTATGCGCTCAGCAGGAGAGACAGACAGACGTGTTTATCATTACCTAGGTGCAGAAATAGGTAGGCGCCCACGTGGTGCACACACAGCAATTCCAGCTCTGTGGTTGTATGGAGCTACGTGGAAGGTGCCGAATCTGGATCCAGTCTCCCCACACTTCACCTCCCAGAAACTTTTCTTTATCCTTCCTTTTTTAAATAAACCTAAATAAATAAATAAATAAAAATCAAAATTGTGCAGCCCTTCCCTCCGCTTTTTCTGAGACCATACGGTGCCTGCTGCTGATTCAGGGAGAGGCATTAAGAGGACTCTTTCAATTTATCCATTTTAAAAGGCATTTCTTATTCCGCTGGGGATTGGCCACGCTTGATAAAGTTCTATTCTTGCAGTCAGAGCTGCTTGGATTTCCTTTCAGGACGTTTTTCCGACTCGTTTTCCTTCGTCTGTGCTGTGCAATGCAAAAGGCTCTGAAACATCCCTCAAGCAAAACCCCCAAGATAAACATCCACCTGCACACACAAAGGAGCCAACTCTCCAATGGGGGATGCTGATTGTGATGGGGGAAAAGCACAGAGCCGGGTGAAAAACTCATTTCAAGGTATCAGCCGATGCTTTGCCAGCTCCTAGCTTGGATTTTCCTCACCTGCAGGCCACAGATGGAAGAAGATGCAGGAGGACAGATAGGGAGGGGAGGAGGGGGAGACAAAAGAGCCAGAGTGGAGTTGAACAATAGGAAATTGCGGTGAAAGGAACTCGTTATGAGCTGCCTGCCTTGCTCTGCAGGGATTTGAGGGACAGTGACGGAGTGTTTCGCGCAGGAGCCAGACTCTCCTGTCTGCTCGGCTGTTTTTACCATGCCTGAGAATTAGGTTATAAAAAGGTTTGGCCTTGTCTTTATACATAGTCCCAGCCACACCAGGGAATTATGCTGCAATCCAGGTTAGGGAGGGCAGGCGCAGGGGCTGGGGGGAGGGAACGTTTCTGAACAGCCATTAGATGCTATTTTTGCCTGAGATGGTAGAGGGCTGGACTTATTGACCTTGGAGAGCCCTTCCACTCTTATGTGTGTAATACACTTCCCTGTTCAGGTCAAAGGCCTCCTAAACCTAATGGCCCATGGGACTGGAGTGGCTGAGATGCACCATTTTCTGTAGCCAACCGAAAATAAGGGACCTATGCGGCTGGCATCCTGCGCAACTCTGCAGGATGAGTGGCTGGATCCTCATTTACAGCTGAGTTACCTGGGAGCAACCTGTGTTATGAGACCAGAATGATTATTGCACCAGAGTTTATTGCTCTGGGTGCACCATTTGTGCGCACCTGGGAATGCAGCATGTTGGGATGGGTCGAAGCAGCCCCAGCTGGCAAGAGACCTGAGGGTCAGCCTGCCAGCTCAGGGCTTCTCCACCCAGCTCAACGTGCTGCGGTGGGGCTGGTTGGGGCACACGGGTGCTTCAGTGCAGGGCTAGCCAGCAGGCAGCTTCCCAGTCTAAAGCATCCTCGTACTGCAGCCATCTGGGGCAACAGCCACACCTGCGCTGCTGCAGAGTTTTTTACACCACAGCAGGATAGTACTTGTATTTACAGTCCTATTTACAGTACTATCCTGCTGTAGAGTAAATTAGTTTACTAGGGATGCAGGTGTAGATGCAAGATGTTTATTGTGCAGCTAATTAGTCTGCTGCACAGCAAATGCCTCATGTAAACACACCCCCACTGTCCCGGAGTAGGTCCTGTATAGGTCTGGGCCCAGTTTTTCACATGGACCTATTTGAGCCAAAAAATATAGATTTGCATCCACTAAAGCATTTTACCCATTCAATGGATTTTGCTCTGGTTAAAACAACTAAGCTAAAAAAAAAAAAAAATCCAAACAAGGTTTCACTGGAAATGTATTTCAATTTTATTTTTTTTTAAATATTCTTTACATTTTTAGAAGAGCTTGACAGCGAACAAAACAAAACCCCTCCTTTTTTGGAACTGTAGGTGAACTGCAAACATCCATCATTCAGACAGTCCTGCCCTATTCCACGTCTCCCACTGAGGGTTTGGTTAGAGTAAAAATCAGGCCTCACCTAGACACGGGCTCCAATTTTTACTGAAGTTTCACTGTGTGCTGTTTCTGTTGACATGCAGCAGGGTTGTGACCATGCTGTGTTTATCCAGCAAAGCTGCTGGGTCTTTTCCGTGACACCAGGGATAACCCGGGACCCCTGTCATTTACTGAGCACCCAGGGAAGCCTGCACCGGGGTTAAATAGATGCCCCTCTGCCTGATCCGAGCAACTTCTCCCAAGTTCAGGGGTATTTAGAAACGTTGCCTTCTAGAACCAGATGATTCTAGATCACACAAGTTTAACCTCAACTCCCTGGACTATTGCTTTCAAACCTTTATGCTATTTCATTGCTTATGCTCAAGTGGGCGCACCCTTGATTCCTTCACTCTTTCTTCTAAGGGCTGAGCAAGTCACAGGGGGTTGGTTTTGTAGCCGAGTTGGTCTGTCTCTCCCTCTACTTGAAGAAGAGTGTCTGTGCCCGAAAGCTTGCAAAGAACTATTTTTCTACCTGTTTAGCTGCTGTAATAAAAGAGCTCACATCTACCCAAAGAGCTTTGTCTGAGCAAGTCACATGGCCTTTCGAGTTCTGGCCTGTGAACTTTGGAAGCTAATGGATGTCCTGGGCCCACAGTTTGATTTCCAGTAAACACCTCATTAACCACATGACTGAATTATTTGTAGTAAGAGCTATTTCACAGTCGCTAGCTATATTCTTGATGCTAAGGCTGGGTCCATCTAGTAATTACGATACATTGTTCTGATTTGGTGACGGGGGAAGAGGTTGCTGAAGAGGTTATGAGGCATGGTAATTGAAGCCGTGCTCTTCTGCGTGTCACTGTGGAGGGATTTGCTCTCCATAAAGCAGCTTCTCGATCTCAGCTACACTCACGTGAAGCCAAAGTAACTCCAGCGAGGGCAGTGGAGTTATTCCAGGGAAAACAAGCCTACAAGTCTAGTCTCTTTCTCAGTGAACAGGCTCACAGATGTGCAATGCGAACATTCAGAGAGCAGCAGCCTGTTGATATTTGAGACCGGTGATAGAGTGGCAAACCTCAAAAGGTTGCATTCAAATGAGTGCCTTGAATTTCCGCTGCTTATCCAGCTGTCTGGGGCGTATAAGTCCCTTGAAAATAGGATGTGTATCTAGCAAAATTTCCAATACTTCCTGCTTCTTGTCAAAGTGGGGGCTGCCGTAGGAGCAGCTGTTATCAGACCAGCAGCCTGCAGTCCCAAAATAGCATGGGTGTTCAGCCCAAGAAGGTTTGAGTCTGGTTCAGGTCCTTTCCTAGGGCCTGCTTCCACATAACACTAGTACAGCACATCAGTTGTCCCTGCCTTATAACCTGGGGTCTGTGTCTATCCATTCCCTCTAGGTTTCCGTTCTTCACACCACTTTTCTGCATTACCTTCCACCTGGGCCTCACCAAATAGTTAACCTGCTTCCTGTAGCACCCTGACCCTTGACCTAGGGGCTTCCTGCCAGAGCCTCCCTGTTCCTGGCAGGTCTCAACTGCAGCTGAGAGTTTTCAGCTGTTGTAGAAATGGGTTGCCCTTGAGGCTATCAGCTGGTCCATCATGAATTACCTGGCTCCACCTTGTTCCTAATGGGGCTGGGCTTCAGCACAGGCAGGCTAGCCCCAGGCCTTTTAAAGGCTGGACCAACCACCCTGTTATGCAGGTTAACACAAAGCAGTTGAAAAGCTACCAGATAAGGTTTGAGATGAAGGTCTGTCATGGTTGACCAGCATCATTCTGGAGGGTCTGTAAGAGCCAGAAGTAACTGGGTACCTGGCGTGAGTGTTGTCAGTCCCAGGCATAATCCAGGCCCGTGCTTTCTGAAGCTCTTTGTTTCCATGATGTCCTGTTCTGCTCTGAGGCTGGCTTGGGAGCCCTGGCAGTGTAGATGAGTTGGTCATCTACCTCCCTGCAGGGCAGCAGATCCCTCCCCTAGGACTGGACATGTCCAGACTCTCCAACGATGGTTCACAGGTCACTGACAAGATGGACCCCTGTCCTGAGAGAGGACCCGAAGGCAGCGTGCATTCACTTGATCAATGTGCAGTGCAGGATTGGGGGGTAATAGGTTTGTCTTGAGACTGTTTGTGCAGCACGTTGGTAAGGCACCAATGTGGTGTTGATTCATCTTTATCAACATTGTTTCATCGGGGGGTGGCTCTTCTATGTACTGTGGGCCCAGTTCTCCTGCAAAATCAGGAAACGGGCTAGCCTTTTCCATCTACTTTGCAAGGCAACACAGAAGTGCAGGGCAGCAAAGGATCAGGCCCCATGGGCTGACGGGCATATAAATGGGAACAGAACGGGGAGTGGAGAATGAAGAGGATTGAGGAACTGGTGCTTGGGACTCGTTTCAGGTCCCTGCTCCACTGCAGGCTTCCTATGTGACCTTGGAGAAATCTCTTAGTGTCTGCGGGGCTTTGTTCTCTGTCCATAAGCTGGGGATAACAGCATGTGCCTATCTTGCAGAGGTAGCAAAAAAAGGGGATAAATACATTAAAAACTGAGGTATTTGGCAATACTGAGATGGGAATCATGTTAAGTTGCTAAAATAGCTACAACTGGGCTCAGAGACTCCAAAAGGCCTCCCCGCCGCCACATAGAGCAAAACAACCTAGCTGCAAAATTAAATGGGAAAAATAATAACAACGAACAGAGAGAAGAAATATGAAGAGGTGGAAGCAAGGGAGAAGACATGTTTTTCAGGTGAGGTTTGAAGATAGATATTGAGTCTGTTTTGCTCCCATTTCATGTCTCAGCTGCTTTCTTCTGCTTGGATCTATCCCAATTTCTCTTCCTCACAGAGGTCTCTTGCTCATCTATATCACTATGATATAAACCTATTTCCCTTCATCTGCATATATGCCTTCATGGCAGAGTGCTGAATGCACTGATTAATAATCTATTTTAAGAGTCACTTCAGGTATTTGTGGTGGGATTATCAATCTCAGTGCTTCAGCGAGGAATCACTGGTGCATCTCATTGGGTTGGAAGCCAGCCTTGGCTGCTAGCAATGATTTGCTTGGTGAATTCTGATGTGAGATTAGTCAGTTTGAAGCATTCTGCTGCTTTTGCATTGGACTGGGAAATGTTCTTAACCAACCCCCTCCTAAAGAATTGCCGTGTACCCAGTAATTGGAAGTGAACCAGCCCCTCGTGCCCTTGCTGCGAAAAGCTGGCCTGGTCAGAGAAACTTCAGCCACTCTCCCTTCAGTACAGGGTAATTACTATATCCTGCCCCGGCTGACTTGTGCCTTTCAACCAGAGTCCTCGTCCAGACAAAGGCATTTAATCGGTTTAACTAAAATCAGTACAAAAAATAAAGGGTTAGCTTCCCAAGCCAAGCTGATGTAAGAGAGGTTTAAATTGAGTTAGAGTGTTTCCAGGCAGGGCTTTTTGATGGCCTAATGAAATCTGTTTAAAGATAAACCATTAGTTAAACCAATGCAGTCTTGGGTCGTAAGCGTTGCCGTCACTGCAAAAAGCGCTGTGGTTTTATATTGGGTTTTTATGTTGTGGTAAAGCTCAGGAGGATATTGGGTTTATGCGGACCAGCTACATCAAGGTAAAAACTGTGTGCCTCATCTCTGCTCAGATGTTAAATCAAGAGTGATCTCTTCCCTTAGCTATTTCAGTGCAAAACCACCTCTCTTTCTGCAATGAAGATAAAGTTCATGACTCAGGGTCCGATGCCCCCAGGGCTTTTGCCAGCATTACAACCTTGCAAGACTGGTGTCAAGTGCTACCAAATTGGAAGGCTCTACTCACTCACTCACCTCTGGGAGCTGCCTTCACACTCGCTCTGCAAAGGTGTCAATAACTGCAGAGCAGGGAAAGGTCAGTCCACAAGATCTCTGTCCTTAACACTTCCAGCAAGACTTCTCCCAGACAGCCCTTCCTAGCAGTCAACTGCTCCCTGCTCACCTCCCATGGGTGACTGGTGCCTCCTGAAACTGGAGGGGGGGGGCAGAATTTGTGGGCAATGGCGGAGGGGTGGCAAGCAGCGACCAAATGTAGAAGCCAGTGGTGGCAGGGGAGGGGGGTAGGGGTAGGGGTGGTGACCACCCACCGAAGCCAGTGGTGGGGGCGGGGAGGGGGCAACTGCATGCAGAAGCTGGCATTGGTGAGGGGGGGCGGTGGCGAGCAGCCAACCGCTCACAGAAGCCAGCTGCTAATTTCAGGGAGGGGCACTTGTTCCCCCCCTGTGCCTCGCCTACCAGTGTGACCACCCCCAGCTTTTTTCTAAACTCCAGCCAGGATGCACACTTTTGTGTAAGTACAACAATGTGCTCAGATGCCAAAGGAATGCTGACTTCGGGAACATGAGTGTTTTGGGGATAGGTGGGTGTTGGTTGTAGTCACGCTTTTCTAAGGACGTAGGCAGATAAGATTCTTTGGATAACTGTGATATCGTGTATTAGACCAACTAAATAGTTGGAAAAAATGTTCTTTGCAAGCTTTTAGGCACAAATGCCTTTCTTCAGGCATAGGGAGAATCTGCTGTTGTTTTGTGTTCTTCTGGATGGAATAGGAGCCAATATGCAAAATTTAGGTCTGGGGAAAATGCAAATTCATGGCAGTGAGACTCAGAGGCCATAGGTGAGACAGGGAGGTGAGTGGGGGGGAGGGGGTAAACATTGACCTGGTGCTAGAACGTAGCTGGTAAAATATAAAGAGGTTACCTGGGGTTATCAGATGCTAGACAGATTATAATCCAATGTCTATATTTAGTCCATGATCTTTTGTATCCAGGAGATTTATGAAATGAAGTTGATAGGCTCATCTATGAAAGGTGTTTTGTAAATTCCCTTTGAGGATTAGAACTGAGAGACTGGCGAGAGAGTGGTTGTCTTGTGAGACGTGTGCACCCACAGATTGTTGAGTATTTTTGTCCTTGATCAATTTTCAGTGTGCATTCATTCTGGTATGCAGTAGGGCTGTACGAAGCTTCCGGTGGGGAATCGATTCAGAGGAGATTTGGCCCAATATGGTGGCCATACCTCTGAATGCAAATCAAATCAGGGGACAATTAAAAGGTCCAAATTGATTCAAAGGTCTGCACGAGCCCCGTGATACCCCCCACAGTTCCTCCCATAGCTGCCCCACTCAACATAGCTCTGGCCCTTGAAGAAAAAAAACAAACAAGAAAAGCCTCAGGACTCACCACTCCTGCAGCAGCCTCGGGGCTTTGGGGGACTCATGCAGAGCCCCCCACATAGTGGGCAGTGGGGGGCAGCAGGGATCACCCCTTGCCCAGCAGTACCCGGTGAGTCGGA
>NW_017728936.1:6216695-6223599 GCF_001723895.1 Crocodylus porosus | reverse complement strand
CTGTCCCTAGCCTTGGTGTGCTTTGTGGGCATGTTGGTTTTACTCCTTTGTAGTTAAACATTTGCAGATAGAATCGACACAGATCTCAGATCTGCCAGTACACTTACTCTTTGCTGATGTGCTACCTTTAAGCTTCAGTGGTCATTGCTCTTTTATCTCCGATGGCTTAAGCGTATACTGGACTTTTGCTTCTGCTTTGCATGCTATATCAAGTCTCTGTTGACTAGGAAGTGGTTGCCAGAGGATCAGAATTGGACATAAGCTCTTAAAGCTGAAGTCACTGGTTATACTGCTTGGAGAAGATGTTCTTTGGCCTGCTATCTCTAGCAGGCTGCCTTCCAGTCCTATACCTTCACAATCTTTCTGTGGGATCCTTGAGCATTTCATTTCCTTCACAGGTTGCAAATAATCTCTTTCTTGAGCTGCCCTAGTTTGGCTGGAGTGGAGTCCCTCAAGTGTTGTACCAACTTAACTTGGGAGAAGGTGATGGCTTTGGGGACTGGGACCTGAATACAGATCCTGTGCAAAATAAATGAGTGCATATCATTACATAGCTGGATGGACTGAACTGTTTCATTAAGCCACAGTAGTCACTAACAGGGAAGTCAGTTTTAGGTCTGCCTACATTAAAACCTCTGCACTGTTATGATTTATGCCAGTGCACACTCCTAATACAGTTGTCTCAGCTGCACAACATGGGCCTTATACTGGTTCATCTCAATTTGGCAATTTACTTAAAATATCAAGGCCGTAGGAGAGGGGCCAAGGATTATCTGAACTATGGGGACTGAATTCTCTACCTTAAGGTCCTGTTTACACTCAAGAAACATTTTAATTTCAGCTCCACTTGTGTTAACAATGCTGGAAATCCTGGTATAGAGAGACCACCTGTTACTCAGCTCTTTAAATGTTACATCAATTAGACCCACTCTCAACAGGATTAGATGACACAATGATTAAAAACACAACGGCAGCTGGAAGCCCATCTATGCTAGGGCTACACACATTTACAAATACTGGCTGTGCCACACTGGCGCTGGCAGCAGTGGGCTATTGTAATGTATCTTCAGTGCTCAAGGGTCTAAAAGTCACTGGGTTGGGAAGTGGGCAGGGTGGGACAGCAGGAAGCCGGCACATTTGTTGTATTGGGCAGTACCTGGACTATTTGGATGCAGATATAGACTTGGGTTTGGAGGCTGCCTGAAAGCCAAACTACTTAAAGTGGATGGAAGGCATATGCTTGCACAAAAAGCTGGGAGCCACTTGCCGCTCTTCTCCCTGGTTCCCCCTCACAGAGGACTGCCAATTTGCCCTCCATCTCATGCGACTTCAGAGACCTTTTGTCTGGGTCACTCTGTTCTGTTCCCCTTATGCACCCATCACCATGGCACTGGAACCCCGTTTACCAGCCCATTAAGCAATAGAGCCAACATGCACCCTACATAGGCTTTTGTTCTCCTTTCTTTTGTCCTTGCCTCAAAGGGGAAACTGAATTGCTGAGTTTTTTAAAGGGGTGGAGGAATGGGCCCCATGTGATCTGGAATTGAGTCTTCCCTGTACAGACATATGAAGTCTGAGAGCTTAAGTGGGACTGACGTGGTTCTGTTCCACACCGAGATGAGTTTCACACTCTGTGCATGAGTAACGCGTGTCAGACTCATCAGACATACGAGCACAGGACTGGACAGTGTCCCTTGGCCTATTCAGCCCCGTTCCTTGCATTCTCAGGCAAATATTCACCCGCAAGGACAGGGATGTGTGTAGTTAATATATGCTCACTGGATCCCAGCAAGAGGACTGTGCCCCACACCATGAAAGCAACTTTCCTTTAGTAGCAAATTCATGTCAGCAAGTACATTCTGGTGCATCCAAAATAAGGTGCTCCTTATTCCTTTGTAGTTCACGTCTTCCACTGTAGTTAGAAATCCATGTCTCATCTGAGGGCTCTCAGTCATTATCCACCTCTCATTTGGCACATGCCTGGCTGTGTAACCCTGGGAAGATCTATGCTGTCTCACCATTGCATAGTCCTCCTTTGTCTCAGCCACTGATTAATAGTAATGGGCTTGCTTACTTGATGGGACACCGTTGCCTTTCCAGGGTTTTAATTGTTAAAGCTCTGTGGAAAACAGCACTCTAGGAAAAGAAAACCACTGCTCTGCCCGAGAGGCTGCAAGGAAACAGAGGCGAGGAGGCACAGGGAACGTGGCAGTGCCCTGACCAAGCATGCTGAAGGCACGCAAGTGTGAAGAACTGGAAGTGGTGACCTGGAAAGCGAGCTCAGATTATGCAGAGGGCATCGTGCCAGGATGAACCCAGTCCTTGTCTCCTTTCCCAGTGTGAGTCGGGGGTGTGAAGGCCCACTCATTGCAGCCAGTGTGCCCAGAGGCAGCCCCTCGTTTCTGGGCGGTGCTGGCAGGGGCAGGGTCTGACGCAGCAGGAGGCTCCTGGAATGAGGAACGGCAGGCAGGAGATGCAGTCCATTTTTTTACAGGGCATGGGGGGAAAGGGATTGTGACGAATGTCCCGGAGAGACAGACACACCAGCAGGCTTTGAACGCCTTTTCTTTCGAGCTCACGTGTTGCACCAGCGTGCACTTCATCCTGATCACCAGCGGGCAGGCACGAGCAGGACTTGGCCCTTCCTCATTTGACGGGGGGCTGAGGTGGGTCCTGAGCTTGGGCTTCCTCCTTACACTGCCTGGTTCTCTCCAACATCCTCCTTATTACATGCAGCCCTTCCCTAAATCTCCCTTACCAGTCCTGTACCCCTGCCCCCACCTATTGCCATCCGTTCCCCACCCACACACACACACCCCTGGTTTCCTCAGCCATCATTCCCTCCCACATCCAGTACAGGTCAGAGGCTCCAAAAGGTACTGGGAAAATACGGGAGCATTTCCATCCTGTGCTGCAGCCGCAGTTGTGCTCTGCAGCTTGGCATAGCATCGAAGAGCAGTGCCAGGACAAGTCAGAAGAGGCTCTGCCAGTGCCTTACACCAAAAGAGTGCCTTACATTTCCATTCGGGCTTCATCCGGTCCACCACGGCTCAGAATTAGGAGGCGCGATGCCGTGATGCTGAGCAGCCCCTTCCTCCATTGGGGTGTGCTTGTGAGGAGCTGGAGCTGGCTTGCTGCAGTCATGCGCTGCGATGAAGTTCAGTCACACCAAGAAAGGGGGAAGAAGAAGGCCTTATCCCTTCTGGACCCTGCATCCAACTGCAGGCTCAGCTCAGCTCTTAGAGGAGGAGATGAAGCCGGTGCTATGTGCTGCTGCCCCCTCGCGGTATGCTCTGCTTCTGAACGTGCAAAACTGCTCCCTCCTCTCCATGGGCTGGGACCCAATGGTCCCTTTCTCAGCGCTGCACTTAGCTGCCAACCCTGGAGGCCTGGCATGGGGAAGCCCAAGATGTGGTACAGCAACTCAGTTTGACAAAATGCAAACATTTGCAGGGAAGTCAAACATTGTATTGCACCACTCCCCCAGTTCAAGGGTTGCCCACGTCAGCCTCAGCTTGAAAACGCTCACATCTGTACTATGCACTGGTTGAAGACTCTGAGCTGAGTTCATCCATAGCCCCAAAATAGATCCAGTGTTGGGTCCCTTAGGTAAGTCTGACCAACTGCCATGCAAAGAAGATCGTCCAGTGGCTGAAGTGAAATGGAGCTCTTACGCTGTCCCTTCTGGAGCCACCATTCAGGGTATGGTTGGGACACCACTATTTACAGCTCTGCCCGTTCCCTGTTGGTGCTGTTAACATAACACAGGGTACACCAGCCTGGAGGCTGCTCTAGTTTACACCTGAGACTGGCTACACGTCACACCTGCCGGATCAAAGATGTACAGAAGCCTTTGGGCTCCTCTTGACTTGGGGTTTGGGTTCCTCACTTGTAGCAAAGGATTTGGCCTCAACCTGTTCTTTGTATGAATTGTGTCTGGGATCAGCTACCAGGAGCAGAGTCCCAGGACCTCTGTTCCAAAGAACTCTGAATAGGTAAGGCAGAAGATAGAGGAAAGGGTATATTATCCTCCCTGTCAAGGGAACAGAGACAGGGGAGGAGCAGGTGACTTGTCTGAAATGACACTGTTTAGCAGAGCCAAAGTTTGCAGAGTCTTAGGTTATGAGACATCTCCTAAGACATGTACCCGCGTAGTGCAGCACAGCTGAGTGGGGCATGAATCTCTCCCTAATCCGTTTGCTCCTCTTCTCTCTGATCTTGCCTCTCCTCAGTTCCCTTCTCTTTCTAATGGGTCCATCACTGTTGTATCGAGGCACAAGGGACTTTTTCTTTTACCTCTCCCCTAACACGCCCGGATAATTCTGAGCAAACTGGAAACACTTTATTTTTCTAGAAGGAAACCCTGTTTAAAGAAGCCGAGAGCACATTTAATTCTGGCCCAGGAGACGGCGTCTCATTGTCCTATCGATGAATTGCTCACGACGCCTAATTTTGCTTTCCGTAATTAGCACAAGTGCATCCTTCTCTTTTTCCCCCCTTCTTTTACCCGCCCCCCCCACCCCCGCTTTCTTTTCACAATGGTAATTCTGAGAAGTTAATACCTGATTAGTAAATATGATGATAAAAGAGTTCTAGCTGCACAGAGGCCTCCATTTACAATCCGCCTGTGATTGAAAAATTACGTTCAGTTCAGTAATAATTGATGAAAATGGGCTCCCTTCTTCTGCAGCTGATTTGCTTTGTAATTGTGATTTAATAATGTAAATATCACTTGTTTTCTTCTGAAGATGAATTGCCTTCTGATTTGTTAAGCATGCAGTTCTGGGCCTGCCAGTTTCCATCCTAACCGAGGAACAACGGGCTTGCCTACAAAGGACTCTGGGACAGCAGAATAATTAGGCAAATCCATGGTGATTAACTGGATATAGGGTGGTTTGTAACTTTAAAAGCACTGGGTGGGCAGGCTGGAGACAGCTCCCTCTCCCCAGAATGAGCGCTGCAAAAAGGCACGGGATCTCATAGGGTGCCCTACCCCCTAGTCCCCATATAGCAGTTTTCAGCCAGGGGTGTGGAGGTGATCAAGGTCAGGCCTTTTACCTGCAAATGGGAAAATGAGGTAGAAAGAGAGGAAGTGACTCACTGCTTGAATAAAGAGGTGCTTTCCAAGAGCAAGGCCCCTCCGCTGCCACGAGCAGCCACCTGCCCGAATGCTGATCTGGGCTGGGCACCTGTGGACCGGGTTGTATCTAGTGACATGACCGCCTTCGAGGTTTCTGATGAACTGTAGAAAGTAATGTCAGTCACCAAAGCAAACATGCCAGTGCTGCTGCTGCCGCTCGTGGGTGTTTTGGCTGGGAGCTAACACAGGTAATTTAAAGATATTAACGAACATTGTTAATTAGCCTCATTATCATACGGTGAGGGCTAATGTGCAGACAGATAATCTTGCCATGTCAAAGTGTTTCCAATAAAAACCCTGCAGGATTGGGGAGAAGTAGATTGATGCGCTCAGCAGTGGAGGATGTGTCAGGATGTCCTTTCAAAGGGGATGCGCTGGGAGAAGGACCTCTCAGCCTGGAGGTTTGGAGGGAGAGAGTCCGTCTGAGCCAAATGTGCTGGAGGAAACAGCTGCTGGTGATTGTAAAAGAAAGGGAAGGGGCAGAGTTTTCCCATCCAAACCAGCCAGGCTTTGCTGTCTTCAGCAATGAACTGAGTTAACTGCTACACTGGTCATGTTAGCATCCTTCCCGTCTGTATATATCTGTGGCCCACACCAAACCCATGCATAGTGTACACCTTATTTCTCGAGCATGGTTCTCAGGCTATCTCCGGTTCCTTGGTGGAGCTTTTCCAGGAATCAGTCTGAAAACAACTGTCTCTCTGCCCTGGCTCCACTCTACTTTTTGGCCAGTGGAGGGAGGAAGTGGGAGGCAGAAGAACGGGGAATCTGGGGCAAGCGTTGTGGGATTGCTGCTTGCTGACTTCCTGTGGTCAAGGCTGGCCTGCTGGGGTAAGTTAACGCATCGTAGTTTGGGGCAGACGGAGGCAGGCGTTGACCTCAAACTTGGACTATCAGCAGAACTTCTAGTGCCAAGACCTCCCTGCCCTTCGAGAGGCGGGTCTGTTTTTGAAGCACCTCTTAGCCCTACGTGCCTGTTGGTCACCAGGTGGAGTTAAAGGGGTCTGTTTTGCCCCAAACTTAATATTAGTATTTCTGATGGCTGGGGTGTATGGGCTTCAGGGGACCTTAACATCAACCCTACACACCCTTCGTGGCCACGACTCCTCCGAGAGAGTGAGGGACCTGGTGGTACTGCTCCCTCCAGGGTGAGGAGTTTTCATTAGCTCTGGCACTGGGGACCTTGGTGTCATGGTCCCACCCCTCCTGGGGTCTCCATGGAAACCAGCTGCAGTGACATGGGCAGGGGCTGCTGGGAAATGGAGTCCACCACGGGCTGAACCCACTCTGCAGTCTGGACGTTGCCCACCCCTGCTCTAAGGGGTGTCTGCCAGTTGAAACTTGGCAGACACAGCTCTCCATCGAGCCAACCCTAGTTGCTTTGTGGGGTTGCACTGGTGAATTCGGGAGACTTTAGCCCTGCCGGTTTTCATAGTGTCATAGTGTGTAGGGTCGGAAGGGACCTGAGCAGATCATCTAGTCCAACCCCCTGCCATGGCAGGAAAAAGTACTGGGGTCAAACAACCCCAGCAAGATGTTCAACTAACCTCCTCTTAAACACCCCCAGGGTAGGAGCCTGCACCACTTCTCTTGAAGTAGCGCCTCCTGATATCTAACCTAAATCTCCCCTCTGCCAGCTTGTGACCTTTATTCCTGGTCACTCCTACTGATCCCCCCTGACTAGTTTATAACAGGCCACAAGATCCCCCCTCAGCCTTCTCTTTTGAACAGGTTCAGGTCCCACAGCCTGTCCTCATAGGGCCT
>NW_017728936.1:6211347-6216254 GCF_001723895.1 Crocodylus porosus | reverse complement strand
CCAGCCAGTTGGTGACCCATTTGACTGTGTGGGTGTCTACACCACAGCCCCCCAGTTTCTTAATGAGAACGGGGTGAGAGGCAGTGTCGAAAGCCTTCTGGAAGTCCAGGAAGACGATATCCACTGCTACCCCTGCATCTAATGATCTGGTGATCTGATCATAAAAGGCCCGTGCAAGCCGAAGGAGACAAGAAGGCCAGGAGGAAGAAGCGTCACGTGATCGTCATTGGTGACTCCATCCTGAGAGGTACGGAGGGCCCTATCTGTCACTTTGGTTAGCTATAAGGACTGAAGGTTGGGTTGTATACAGTACAGCTGCTGCGTTTGATACAGTCTTAGTGCAGTAACCTAAGGCTCTCAGAAAACTGAGGATCCACCCTGGCAACCTTTCTTTTTGCAGCAGCAGCATCTGCTGCTCATCCAGAGCCAGTCAGAAATGGCCAACTGACCTTCCAGATCCACACAGATCATATGCCATCTGGGCCTATTAATCAGGACCGGCATCTCTCCCAGTTGTGTTGCCCCTTCCTCTCTCTCCCTGTGTTGATTCGGGGTTTAAGATATTTCTGGCTGCTTCCTGTTTCTACACGGCTGGATGGAAAGGTCATACAGATGTAATTAATCTGCAACACCAGGGCAGCACTGCCAAAACAGATTTTGCAATTATGTTGAAAGTTTCATTCTAGTGCTTTATTTAATACTCACAACACTCTGGTGCATTAGATCATTAACTGTATCCCAGATGGAGGATTGGCTTCTAGAGAAGTTAACTCATGTTTCCAAGTCCAACCAGCAAGGCTGAGAGAGCTGGGGCTGGACCCACAGAGCCCAGACGCACAGAGAGCAGCTCTAGCCCATTGCAAAGGACTGGGAACACCCAGTGGTTAATGGGACACAAACCTCTCCCTCTTTGGACATGCAGAAATATAACACACCTGCCAGATCTGTTGGCTTCCAGGTGGCAATAAGAGGTTGCTTTTGACCTACAGTGCATCAATCTATTTGTGGCCATTATTAATGACAATGTTGCAGTAGTGCCACCAAGCCCCCGTCACAGCCAAGGCCTGCAAGTGATAGGTCCCCTGCAAACAGAATAAAAAGACGGTCTCTGTCCCAAAGGAGCTTTGAGTATAAGTAAATGGTTGGGAATGAACTGCTTAAGAAACTGTCCTTCAACTGCATCCTCCAGGCCCCACATGCCATTGCCATGGTTATTGCTGTCTGGGGCTTTTGAGCTTTGTCATCCACATTATGAAAGTGAGGAGCCATTTGGGGGTGGACAGGAGCTTCCTAGGGGTGAAACATCCTCTGGCCCCCCAGGCCCAGCTGTGTTGACCTCCTGAGCATGCCACAAAGCCTCATCTGTTTGTGCATCCAAGGCAGGAGGCTGGGGCAGAGTGTTTGTGGAAGTACTTACGTTTGTGGGGATGGGGTGAGTGGTGATGGTGATGATGTGTCCTAGGACTGAAAATCCCCTCATTGCAGGATGGCTGCTCCCTCCTCATTACTGCTGTGACCTTGTCATTTAGCCACGTGCCGAGGGAAAAGGAGGGAGCCAGGCCCCCCAGGGTGGGTGTGTGGGAGGGAAGGAAGCCAAGCACAGCCTCGGCAGGCAGAGCCTTCCCGGCTCAGCCCAAATGCAAGACAAAGAGCTTCGTATCACTCTGCCAGCCAGAGAGGCGCTGACCCCAGGGCACTTTCTCCAAACCAGAATGACTTCAGCACAATCGAATTGCTTGTATTAATTAAGGCAAAATGAAACAATGGGTTTATCACACTTTCCATTAACTCCAGGCAGCGGCGAGCCTCCCAAACTGCAGCTCCAGACAAGGACAAAATGCATTGCGGTGCCCATCCCCATGCTTAGCAAGGGGAGCCAGCTCCTCTGGGGCAACTACTTGATTTTCCAAAGGAGGGCACAAGGGAGAGGAAGGACCTAGAGGGTGCTTTCTTCTGGTCCCTGCCCTCTCTGAGACTTACACATTGTCCTGCTCCCTTCCCGACTGCCACGTCTTTGTCACCACGACTGCCACTTTGCCCCCCAGCTCTTTCATCACTTCCCCCCCTATTCTCACACCCCTGGCTGGGGCCATGCTAGCTGCATCCACCCAAAGGATCATCTGCTTCCAGCCAGGTGAGGCCAGCTCACCTCAACAGCAGCAGCTAAGACCAGGGCCCGTCTATGGCACCTGTCTCTGGAGGACATCTCGAGTGAGGCTCGACGCCACCACATGAGCTTCTGCCAGATCCTGCCCAGCTCCAGAGCAGTGCTGAGAAAAGGGGGTCGCCGAGCTTCGTCTTCTCGGTTGTGCTCAGAAATTGTGAGAGTCCCAGAGATCACCTCGTTTGCTGAAGGGTCTTTGGTGGGCAAGTGGTTCAAGCTCGAGCGTTAGGTCTTAGTGGGTGCGGGGGACATGTAACTTCTGTTTTTCCAAGTTTCTGCTTCTTGTCAACTGCTAGTGAAGCAGGAACCGGCGGTGCGGTGCTGAGCAGCACGCACCAGTCCCCTCTGCTGCTCAGTCGGCTGCAGGGTGCATGGCTCCCAGCACAACGCACAGCGGCTACTCGGCCGGGGAGGCTCCCGGCGCCAGAGCGACCCCCACGTCACATAATTGATGGCGCCGTGTCTGTCATGCAGGCTCTTTCTGAAAGTACCCATTTGTATCCTTGTAGATCCTTATCTCTCTAATGTAGCGAGCCCAGCTTATCTCTCTCGCCAAGGCCCCTTCTCCACAGGAAGAAATCACCTTGGTTATTTATGTATTTCTGTCGCCGGCTCGTTGCATCCATTTCTGCTCTCTGCTCTCAATCATCTTTTGTAGCGATCACCTGGAGGATAGATGGGGTCCATAATGGTCCTGGGATTATGGGATTATTACAAGGAAGACTCTTTAACAAAGCTCTGTCGTCATGTGTCCACTTTATTTTGTTCCTCTCTCCCCCACCCGATGCTCTGTGCGTTACAGTTTCAGGGAGTGGGTTTTTTTTCTTCTGAGCCAAAAAAGCTTTGTTGTCAACGCTGTTTCCTGTCTGAAAGCACTCAGCAGTTCTGGTATTACCGACGGCAGGGTTGCTTGGACTTGTAGCAATAGTGGCTTTCACTTTTGTGACTTGCATGTCGCAGCATTGGGAAATGATTTTCCGGTGCTCGCTTATGCTTTGATCCTTACACACTAATTGGGACAGACCCAGTGAGCTTCTGGATGGTGATATTACTTCAATAGACTCTCATCACCGTCCTCAGCAGACACGGCTCTATAGCACCAAATGCCACCAACCAGTTTTGCAGAACTGCTTTTAGAAAAGCTCTGGAAGCAAATTAGCAGTTGGGTGCTGCAATTCGAGGCTCAGGTGCATTGGCAGAGCTGTCTGAACAGGACTGAAATAGCAGAGGATGCTGAGATCAGGACTGAGACTGCGTCAATAGAGCTCGCTGTAGGATCAGGGCTGGAATAGCAGAAGGTGTTGCAGGTCAGAAACTGAAGTGCATTGAGAGAGCTGCACGTGTGAATCCTTGGACCATAATATTTTGGGTGACAGCAGAACAAGGCCATAAAGGTTCTGTCGAAAGTGCGTTTGGGAAGCAGGGAGTGCTGCAAATGAGGACTGAAGTGAATTGGCAGAGCTCTGTGCTTGTTTGTTATCACGGGAATAGCAGGGTGTATTTTGGCTCCAGCACGGAGGAAGTTGGCGAAGAAAGAACAAGCTTTATCTGCTCTTCGCTTCGTGTTCACAAACTTCCAAATCTATTGGTAGCAACAAATGAGACTCCAACAAGGGACTGTTTTATTGTACATGCTTGTCTATTTACCCAGTGGGTAGCTATGATCACCTATAGAGAAACCCTCTTTGGCTGGAGTAGAGGGAGTGTTTCAGCCAACATCCATTCTCCAGGTTTCCACTGTCTGAGCAGAGCAAAGCTGCAGCTGCTCTCCCTGTGATTTGAGGCACGTGTCTCCATGGGACTGCCTTTTCATGGGTCTGAAGGCTGAGCAGAGCTGCCCATGGCAGAGCACAGGGAGCACAGCCACGGGCATGAGTCACCGAGAGAGCAGAGTGGTTGTTGGTCGCTGCTGTTGCTTCTAGGTCAGCAGGAGATTAGGAATCGAGAGGGAGAAAAGGAACTGCCGCTCCCCTTTGTCCTTGGAGCCACAAGATGTAAGAAGGCCAAAGGATTCAAGCTGCAGCAGGCTGTCGGCTACCTGGGGTAGCTGACGGCCGCCTGGAAGTGGAAGATGCACAGCAACATGTGCATCTGGGCGTTACATCCATGGACGATGCTGTTTTGTCCTCAGCACTATCACAAATGGCCACATCGGGGCATCAGCTTAAGTATTAGGTGACTCTCCCTGAGTGCTTCATCAGCACAAAGGAACTTAGAAAATGTGAGAGCCTGTTACTAGAACCCAGGGCCATTCGGAAAGCCGAGCAGTAGAGCATCTTCTACAACACAGCGCAACATGTATTTAGATCAGAAGCTCGCCAGAGAAGAGCCTACTTCCCTGTGTGTCTGAGCAGTGCCTTGCTTGGTCCCGAAGTGCTATCGTAATAAATATGATTAATAATAATAATAGCAACTATAACCACACTGGCATAGGGGTGAGCACAGTATCAACCTTTAGCCTCTAAAGACTGGGTGATAAACATCACACAATGAGTGGCGTTTGCTGTTCTCCAATAATTTACAGTATTGCTACTATGGACCGTTTCCTTGGTATAAATGTTGCAAATAACTCATGTCACCATTACAGCAAAATCTGTCCTCCTTTCTGTAATGTGTGGAGAGGTGCCTGCATAAATCCTTATATGCCCAGCAGAATACGTTTCTGCCTTTATAGCACTTTCCCATGGTTTTCAGTGTCGCCCTCCAAGAGCCCCTGGCAGGCAAAAGGACAATGTCATTATCA
>NW_017728936.1:6188808-6210965 GCF_001723895.1 Crocodylus porosus | reverse complement strand
CTGCAGCCCACTGCCCCCCGCCCCCCACAGCACAGCCTGAGCCCCAGCTGCCACCCCCACAGAGCACAGAGCTTGGCTCCCCCTCCCCCAAGGGGGGCACAGCTGGAGTGGAGCCCATTGCGGGGGAATGGGTGCGAGCTTGGGCTTCCTGTCCTGCTGCCCTCTCCCTGGGGCCTCTGCAGCCCAGCAGGCAGGACACAGCGCAGCAGGGCTGGGCAGGGAAGCTTGACGCCACCGCTGTGAGTCCCATGCCACCATGGTGAGATGCCCCCTGCCCACCCGGCAGCAACAGGGGTGGTGGTGCAGAGTTGTGCCCCTTGCTGCTGCCATGTAAGCAAAGCCTTTCTGAATGCCAGGCTGTAAGGGGACACTACCCTCAGGATCAGTAAAACTAACTCTTGTCTTCCTGGTTTACATTTTAAGTTAGACTAAGCTGTGTATGCTGTGTTTTACTGGGCTGTATCTTAGCTTAGATGAAGATTTTTGGTAGTTCCCTGTTGTATGCTTTGCAAATTGCTGTGTTCAATACCTTGCTTCAGAGAAAAGACTTTTTCCCCATCCCCTTTGTGCTAGCCCCAGCTGGTGCCTGGCCATACCCCCTCCACTCTAGCAGGGAAATGAGCACCTTGGAGGGCATCGCTCTTCCCTCCCCTTCGGCAATGGCTGGCAGGCATGCTCTAGCACCCTGGCTTCTGGCTTGAGCCACTGCAGGCACATGCCTGCATTTCCTGGTTTAACAGAGCATGTCTGTCTAGCTATTAATCAGTTTAAGCTGCGAGGCTTAGACAAACCTGCAAAGAGTGAATCACTTCAGGCTTGGGCTTTTTGAATGGCTGTCCCTAGCTTTAAACTGTTTGTGTGGTTCCCCTTAAAGATTGAGAGGAGATACAGTTGTTCTTTGGACCTTGACAAGTTTATGGATGGCACGGTATGGGTAGGAGAGTGGTGTTTCTGGAATTATAATCAGAGCATGTAATGGGAGTGTTGACCAGTGAGGAAGGGGGGTCGAAAGGAAACTTCATTGCTGTCTGAGTTGCCTGCATGTGTGGGAGGGAGGCGTATGGTGATGCAGTGTTTCTCAACTCCTCTGTGGTGCTAGAGGCTCTGCTTTGGACGGGCAGGTTCGCAATATGCTGGTGTTCTTGAAGCGAGCTCATATTATGTGGGGGGTGTGGTGTGTGCGTGCATGCATGTGTGCGCTGGGTATTTCCAGTAGCTCTTTCTGAATTACATTTTTGATCCTTGTATATATTTTTCTGATTCTTAAATGTTTCACCTGCTTGCAATACTTATTCTGCCATGTCATATTCTATTAATCCCATGCTTCAGGAACTCACTTGTGGGGGGAGCTGAAAGATTTCTTCCCTCCCCACCCATAAATGAGGGTTTTCTTTCACTTTCCCCTGAAGCATTAAACATTGGTCACAGTTAGGGATGGGAGGCTAGCTGGGATCCGCTAGTGCTCGGAAGCCACTCAGGCAGGTGGGTTTAGTTAATGTCCTCACCAGATTTGGATTTACAGTGGAATTTTTCCTCTGATATCGTTGGCCAAGACTATGGGATTTTTTGCCGCCTTCCGCACCACCTGCGTGGTCTTCTTCCTATGGTCATCTGAGCACGAATCACCCTAACAAATTCCTTGCCCTTACAGGGTCAGGAGGCACTGGCTGTGCCCGTCTCCTCTTTGCCTGGGCTCATGTGTGAGGCGATATCTTGGGGATTTTTAGGACAGTTGGTTGCCTGCCAACGGGCAGTCAAAATGTGACTGCAAATACATTTCACACTCTCTGGACTACTCAGGTGTCTCCAGGCATAACTACGGGAACCTGCAGGGTTGTTCTAATTTGTGGCGACCTCTCCAGGGCTCCCTGTGGTGTGTACAACACCCCAGGATGACCGTAGCATAAAGACCCACAGGCTCCTCTACCTGCTCCAGACGTGGTTACAGCAGCCCCTGTGCTGCCTCCATCCTGGGGTATTGTTTCCTGGCCCCTTGCCCAGCTTCTATCCTTCATCCCCCATCCATTCTTGTGCCTGAGGTTTCTCACTCCTGTATTTAACAGTAACAGTCTAAGTGGGTCCCCAGAGGACCCTTGGTTCAGAGCATCTGGTTCTGGTCCCACTAACGAGAGGGTGTAGAGACCATGGGTTCACGCGTTGCTCTTTCTCTGTGCTTCTTTCAGGCCGGGGCTTTGTGAGTGAAGATGAGTACCTGGAGATCACGGGGATCACCAGGGATCAGTCCGGGGAGTACGAGTGCAGTGCTGTCAACGACGTGGCAGCTCCAGACATCCGGAAAGTAAAGGTGACCGTGAACTGTAAGTACAGCAAAGCTCACTGAGACTGTCTCTATGACTGTCCTGCCTCACACCAGATGAGGGATTGCTACACTGGGCAGGCCCATCCAGGCTTCACTCACCTGTAATCTCGGGGCTAGGTGCAATTTGTAGTGTGCTCATTATACTTTCACCCTGGCCCGGGCAGGAAGCCTGCCTCTCTGTTGTCCTTCAGTTGTGTCAGGACATTTGGGGTGTGGTATTCTGCTGCTCAGGAGAAGGAGCTATTATTGCAAAACCAATTCCTGAAGGGTCCTGTAAGCCCATTGACAGGAAAGAGATGACAGCAATTTTATAGCTAGGGAACTATCACACCTGTTAAGGACATTTTTTCCCCCAAAAAAGCAAGTTGCTCTCCTGGAAAGTTTTCAAAACTTAGGAGGAGGAGGGAGTTCAGGTTGGGGTTTGGCTTCTCCAGCCTCTGAAATTTGCGCTCGTACAGGAAATGCACATCACTTCCAGTGCTGTGGAGGCCAATGATTTATGCCAGATAGTTGACAAAAGATTTGCCAGCGCGACTGCAGATGACTCATTTCTGTGTCTGCTGCATCCTCCGTGCTGTGCAAGAAGTGATTATTGTGACAGGCAGCTGAAGCCAGGCCATTCCAGGCAGAAACAGCCACCTATGAACTCCCATTGCGAAGTTATTAAAAAAGACGGCTGGCTTACGGGGGGGGTTCGTTAGTCATTTAACCAGCAATGGTAAAAACGGTCCAGAATTTGAAATAAGATTAATTTAGACTATTCTGTACACATTTTTGTAGTCAGGAAGCTAATCAAAATGTTGAAGTTAGGATAACAAGGAAACAGCTTAACCACTTACTGGTTCATGAGACTGACACTAGAACTCAACTTCCCAGTCTGACACGTCCCACTCAGAGGTACATAGAGACTAAAGCAACCGGCGAGCCTCAGGTTTTCCAGGCCAGTCCCTGCACCCAATTTGGAAAGTTGGTTAATAAGCCAGTCTCATACAGATGGCATAGCCTGGTAGTGCTGAGCATTGCACAGCCTGCTACAGCACAGTGCTTATGAAGTGCCAGCGAGGGCCTAGGGAACAGCATATCATTATCCACAACCATCCGAACATGTAGGGCATATTAGAGACTTGACCTGTGTCTTGGAAGGTGCAGTGGCTACATAAGCTTCATTTCAATTTACTGTGTCAAGCACAGACTGGAGAAATCCAAGATTTTCAGTACCATCCATCCCAGAGCTCCTCTGTTGTCAGGCCCATGTACAATAGAGACCAGGCTGTGGTTGGACAACTGAGTCCAGTTCTTCAAGAGGGATGTGGCTAGCATTGAGAGGGTCCAGAGGAGGGCCACTCGCATGGTCAGGGGGTCTGTGAAGATAGACTAAAGGGCCTGAATCTATTCAGCCTCCGCAAGAGAAGACTGAGAGGGGATCTATAAACTCACCAGGGGGGACCAGTGGAGAATAGGTGAGGCTCTGTTCCCTGGGATAACAAGGGATAACGGCCACAAATTGATTGAGACCAGGGTCAGGCTTGATATCAGGAGGCATTACTTTACAGTGAAGGCTGCCAAGCTCTGGAATGGGCTCCCAAGGGAGGCGGTGCTCCAAAAGGAAGTTGGATAGATATCTGGCTGGGGAATTATGATCCCAGCACTTGTTTCTGCCTAGAGCAGGGGGTTGGACTTGATGATCTGTTCAGGTCCCTTCTGACCCTAGAAACTATGAAACAGTTTGGGGGTCTCTTGCTTTTCATATAACTTTCATCATCATTGCCAAGAAGCATGAAGATGCCACAGATTTCTGAGTTATACACATATAACTGGGTGTATCTACACGTGCAATTAATATGACACAATAAACTCCAGCGCATATCATGCCAGAGTTTGTTGCAACTGGCAGGGGGGCTGGGGGATCAGCCTGCCAACCCAGGGCTGCTCTGACCCAGCTCAGCATGCTGTGAAGGGCCTGGCTGGGGCACAAGGATGCCCCAGTGCAGGGCTAGCCAGCGGGCGGCCTCCACCCTGAAGCACCCTTGTGCCCCAGCCAGTCACATCAGCATCTACACAAAGCTGCATACTAAATAAAACTGCCGTAGGATAGTACTTGTGTTTACAAATAGTAACCTATGGCGGCTTTTATTAATTTACTAGCCTAATAGGCCCACACGTGTAGACTCTACAGGAAAGCTAATAAGGCAATTCTGCAGTCAACATCTTGTGTAGATGCACCCACTGAGGACAAGTTAAAGCTGAAGAGAGATCTCTGTGACTTGGCTGAATGGCCACACTCCATCAAAATGCGTTTATGTATATGCTGCCAATGGTTAATTGCTGCCATGGGACATCTCTTTTTTGGCTCCTTGTGAGTCCTTGGCTATATGACATGTCTGCTTGCAGACATATGGAAGCAATTTTGCTCCAAGCAAGGGATAGCAGAGACGTTGCTGGTGTCCACACATCAGAAAGGGTGTGCAAAGGTGGGACTAGGCCTAAGAGAACATTGTTAGCTAAGAGAAAGTTGAGCAGGTAGTGCCGGCTTATAAGAAAGCATCCATATATTACCAAACTGTGGTGTGTTGCTTCAAGACTCAGCTGCAGTGCTGCAAGCTCAATGTGACCTCCTTTAGAGCCAACCTTTATCAGTGTAGTCATACAGAATTAGCTCATCCCCATGCGCTTCTTTTGAAAAGGGAAGTAGCCGAAAATACCACAATACCAGTCACGCCAGTAGTTTTTACTGGTAGCTGTCTTGCACTCTTGAAAGTAGCAGCTTGAAAGGGCTGAAAACTCACACAATCCAGATGATTCAGTATAGAGGAGAAAGACCCTGACCAGACAATTCTCGGCAAAGGCAATTAAGCTAAAGGCCATGCCAAGTTTAGCCAGGCGCTAGACATAATTAACAAAGCATTACAAAGCTGAGCTAAGTATTTAACACAGTACTGCAGAATGTGTCTCTGAGTAAGTGTGCAAGCTAGGAGAGAGATCTGAACATTACCATGTACCAACAAGGGAGGCAAGCGAGCCTTGCGATGTGAACCACGGCACCTCAAAGAGCTCAGTGCAAGGGAAGTGGAGAGGTGACAGCCACTGTGCAGGAGAAGCGAAGCAGGCACCAACAGCCTCAAGTTAGACAAATTCAAGCTTGAAATAAAACAACTGCTTAACGGGGAGGCTGAGCAAACACTGGAACTGATTGCCAGGGAGGTGGTGATGGACTCACTGCTGCTTGGAGTCTTTAAAACAAGATTTGTTATCATTCTGAAGTGATAAATTAATCCAGCTGGTGGTCACGACAGGTCCTACAATCTGTGCCGCCCGTTCATCCCCTTCCCTTCAGGGGCTGTGGGGAGCGCAGGATTACCCTGAGCAGATTTTGAACACTTGCCTTGTTTGCATTAAGACTAGCAGAGGGTTGCCAGCGGGCACCGGACTGAGGTGGTGTACCAGCTAACACACACACGTGTCCATTGGAGGGATACTCCCCAGTGCAGAAATGGCCAGACTAACTCCTGCTTCCTTTTCCTCTGCCTTCTTTGATGCATTGGGATTTGATCCTAGCTCTGAGGCAGTGCAGATCGTCCCAGGGCTTCCCAGACCTGAGCAGCACGCCTGGCAGTTGTGTTCAGGAAGGATACACCAGCTTTCCTCTAGCTCAAAGTAGCTGAGATCATGGGAGGTTTCCTTGCTTTCTCTGGGGCACTGTTCCCACGGTGTGTCTTGGCACATCTCACCTTAGTTGCTCCCTTTACCTGCCGTGGCTCCATGAATTGGTGGCACTGATCTCTCCTCGGCCTGCAGCCCACTCCAGTTTAATTTCCTGAGGCCCCAAATCCTTTGGTTTCATGAACACCACAGTGCTATACGCAGAGGAAATATTTAATGACAAAGGGTCAACGTGAAGAAGCCAGTGGTCACCCTTGACCATAAATGCTGTGACATGCCTGCATCCCATCTGAAGTCATGTGGTCAAGGGAGGGGAACAGTACAGACCCGAGGCCCCAGACTTACACCTTAAAGTCACCATACTCATTTCCAAGTGCGGCTGTGTTAGCTCAGCAGCCCTGCACGCTGGATTCATCTGCCCCCGCATCTTCCCCACCACACTACGGGGTGTGACAAGTGCCTTTTTGGCAGTGATGGCTAGAAGGCAGAAGGTTGGCCTGAGAAGCTCTGGACCGTGTTGGTAACAGGCTACACTCAGGGTGATTCAGGTGCCAGTCGTCCTCCAAATGCCTAGTGGGTGGCATACCTTCTGCCACTTGCATGGCTGCCAAGCCCAGCAGCCTCCGCACCCGCCTTCCTTGCTGCCAGCTGGGGTCAGCTTGGGTAAAAAGGAGGGTCCTGTATGGTCCTACTTACATATGCCTCTCTCGCCCACTCCACCCTAATTTACCCTGTCCCTAATCCAAAGAGAAGTGCTATATCCTCTTCCCAGCCCATAAAGGAGAGGAGGCACTTGGAGGTACATGGGAGAACGTGGGGATGAAGGACTACAAGGAACAAGAGAAAGCACCAAGCAAAACACTGGGAGCCAAGCAGGCATCCCTTCTGTCAAGGTTCAGTGAGCTATACTGCCACCACAGCAGAGCCAGAGCCATGTCCTCCCCATGCTGGATGCCACCCAGCTTTCAATGAGGTGGCTCCATATCCTGCCACTTCCTGGGGGTGCCCAGCTGGACGAGATGGTGCCCCATGTTGGCAGCCCTCTGGATGGGCCCCTCCATCTGGGCTAACATCTCCTTGCTTTGCAGACCCACCGTACATCTCCAACACCAAGAACACTGGTGCCTCGGTCGGCCAGAAGGGCATCCTGCGCTGCGAAGCCGTTGCCGTGCCCGTGGCTGAATTCCAGTGGTTCAAAGAAGACACCAGGTACCTAAGTGAAAGCAAGCTGCTAAGGGGAACTACGAGCTCACACGCTGTGCCCTTGGGGTGAGCTTGGCATGCCCGATATCTGGGGTCAGGTGGGGCCATTTGGCACAACAGCAAAAAGAGTGATCATTACACTACCTTCTAAGACATTTCATATAGACAGCCCGGGGAGCTTGCTGTAAGTCTCTTCCCTATAATTAAAGAGTTCAGTAGAAGATGCATCAAGGTACTTTGTAAAGAAAAAACTCCTGCCGTAGCCTAACAGGAGGAACCTCAGGCCGTGAGGCTGAAAAAGGGGTCAGGAGTAGCAGGGTAGGGCCCTTTAGCAAGGAGTTTTTTTTCTCAGTCACCTGGTAGAAAGGACCCTATCACCTCTGTGATGGTGTTAACTGGGCAGAGTGGGCAGAGCAGCTCATGCTTTAGACTGATTGAGTCTTCCAGTCGCACCTGATTAAGTGACCTGGCCGCTGGGAACCAGTGCGCAGGTGCCTGATCCATGCCATGGGGGAGAGCTCCATCCTTGGCCTGTAACAGCATGTACAGAACTGTTGGGGGAGGGAGCCCCTTGGTACCAGCCCTTAGCCAATGTCCTTGCTGCCCTGCAGATTAGCCAATGGGCTAGACGGAGTGCGAATCGAGAACAAAGGCCAAATGTCCACGCTGACCTTCTTCAATGTCTCAGAAAAGGACTACGGCAACTACACCTGCGTGGCCACTAACAAGCTGGGGAACACCAATGCCAGTATAATCCTGTATGGTAGGTCTGAGGGGCAGAGCCTCAGGGGCTGTGCTCCTGCCAGCACTCAAAGGGAGCTGGATTAACTGCCAAGCATTAATCCAAAACTCCTTGCACATCTGTCCACTCACGGGGAAGGCAAAGTTCAACAATAGGCAAAGTGCTGACATGATGCCTTGAGCATGCCAGCTTCCAGGTTTACATGGGATGGGAAGGGGCAGTCGCTCGGCTTTTCCACAAAGGGAGTGATCCTCAGCTGGGGCGAGCTATATGGCAAAGCAAAAGAAGGGTGTTGCTCCATCATTGAGCCTCCTGCCCTGAACACCCCAGCGTACCTGTGTCTGGGAGACTGAGCCCAAGAAACCAGAGTCTGCCTGTTTCATTCACTGCTCAAAGGCAAGAGGAGCCCAGCCCTGTTTATTTGCCGGCATCTAAATGTGATGTATCCCTTATAGGAGGCTAGTGAAAATGAAGGCCCTTACTCTCCCGCTCAAGCACAGCATCAGTACTATGTGATGCATTTTAAACCCACTGAGCTCAAAAGGGGGCCTCACATTTTTTAAACCCAATGCAAGCAGAAAGGAAGCAGCACTCAGGGAGTGGCAGGCGCTATCACCCTCCTCGTGTACGCGGGTAAACTGGGATGCACTGAGCGAACAAGCAGCCAGGAGGATTAGCAGCCCAACCCAAGCCTGGTTCAGACTGGACGGGGAAGTGGGGGGTTCTCTAGTGGGTTCTGTCACCAATTTGTCCTTCCACAAACCTGGTTTCATCTCCATGTCTAAGCCAGGTACAGGGTCCCTGCCAGCAGGATCTGCTATCATTTCCCCCTAAGGGAGCATCACAGTTGTCTCCCTTTAAAGCCGTATTTTTGTCCTGAAAAGTGATGTCACACTGAAGGCAGTTTCCTAGTCACACCTGGGTCCCATGTGAGGAGCTGTCATGGTCACTTGCCAGTCTTACATGGCATCTGCAAATGGTATGAGCCTTGGCTATATAGATTCCACATACTGGCAGAGAGCAGGTGTTTGGGTTAGTCCCCAAGCAGAGCAGGACCTAGCTGATTCCCCAGTAGACTTGCATTGCTGAAACAACTGGACATGAGTCCGGCTTGTGGGACGCGTGGAAAGAGAGGTGTCACGTTTCCGATGGTTGCCGTGCCTCAGTGTCCGTGTTGTGTGTTACCACGTCAGCTGCATCCACATCACTGCCATGTGTTCTGTTTGTGTGGCGAGATCACCGTTCTAATGAGCATGCATTCATCAACTGTCTGCAGATATGAACTATGTATTTTCTTTTTTTTCTCCCCCCTTTCTGTTCTCTGTTCTCTCTCCTTCTGTGTCCATTGTCCTCTGTTTTAGAAAGTGAGCCCACAGCACTGGCAGGTTGGTACAGCATGTTCCTTCCTTCATTTGCTTGCAACACCCCCCCAATGCCTTTGCCTCGTAGGCTGGTTAAGCTGCTAGATGAGTGAGTAGTTTTAAGGCCAGGGTTTTGTGCTTAGCAAGGAAGATATGGAGTGGACTGGGCACAGGGTGTTTGGGGTTTTTTTCTGCCTTAGCAAAAGCTCTGCAAAAGTCAGTCTGACCAAGTGTATTCCAGGTTAGTAGATGCACGTGCTGCTTTCAGTGCTGTCCAGCAAAAAGATGTATTTATTCTGATCAACTGGGTACCTAATTCTTTTCTGCAGATCAGACAAATATAACATGACATCCTTCTGGATCACTGGCAGGTCCAGGCAAGGGACTGTCAATAGGTCTCAGGAGGCCAAAAGTTTGTAAGTTCAAGGTGGGAGAGACTGTAAAGTGTATCATGGGGAGGACCTCTGTAAGGGGAAGTTTGCCACAATCTCAGTGAAGCTGAGTTGCTTATGCCAACTTTGAATTTGGCCCCTCTTTGCTCTTTATGTTAAAGAAAAGCATCTCAAGGCACATATAAAATACCATCGGAGGGTGCAACACTAACAGATGAATGAGAGAGCCGACTTAAAGGTGACCTGCAAAGGGAGTCAAACTTGGTCTCTGCCCTTTTCCCTCAATTCCTTTACGATGTACCAAAAAAGGAACATACAGTGTGGGTTTCCATTAGAAACCCAACCCTGGTCTGCACCAGGAGATGCTGTAGACCACTGGGACTCTCAGTTGATTTTTTCATATTACTCCCCAGTGATCACTCTTGGACTGAAACATGCTGCAAACAGTCGAAAGAAAAGTTCTCTTTGTTGACAAAGTCAAAATTGCTTTTTCCTGAGACAGCAGCAGGTCCTCCGGTAAAAGCAAAGACCAGACCCTTCATGTTTTGTTGTTGTTTTTTTTTCCTATCAGGTCCATTTTAAAACAAAACATCAGGCAAATAAGCAAAAGGAAAAGCTTCTTGAAGGAATTTTAGATGGCAAAACATGATACAGGAATAGCAAGGGACACAACGCCAGGATTCACTCCCCTTTGCTGGCCACCTTTAAAGGGACACTGTCAGTTTGAAAGAGACCTCTATATTTGGGGAGTGGAGTGGGATGGGGTGGGGGGGCTGCTTTTTTGGTGTTTAAAAAAAAAAAAACAATCTGTGATCAGTAGCAAGGTTTCCATTCCTTTGTCATTTAAATTCCAAAACCCCCCAGCTTTCCAGCCATAGACATCCCCATGCGGAACCTGCAAGTTAAACCTGACAGCGCTGAAGCGGTGCCTGAAAACTAGAAAGCGAAGCTAAATGAAACCTCCGCGCTATCTACAGAGCGGCTGTTTTCATTGTTTTCTTCGCAAATGGAATTGATAGGACGGAAATCAGTTTTTTAAATCCTTTGTTTTATCCAATCCAAGGGAATGATTAAAAACAATCCTGCTCTTTGCTATTCAAGTGTCTGCCGTTTAATCTGACAGTGTCTAGACACAGTTCCATTGTCACTTCTAAATTAACTCGTAATTGCTGTTCAGCGATTTGCTGCTGCTTTCACATCAGACTCTGCCCCTGCAGGAGGGGTTAAATTCTTTTTCTGCTAGTTATATCTTACCCGGATAGTCCTGCAGATGTACTTCACTTTCCCTTCGAAACGTAAGCCTCAGGTCTAGTGCTGCTGTGAACTGTTTGACAGCCATCACGTTTCAGCCCAGAATTGCCTGCATTTGAGAGATATCATACCTGGAAGGCATAGCACTGTTTGGAAGGTGATCTGGACAAAAGTGCTTTAGAAAGGCACAGTGTTATTACAGCGAGGGCTGCAGGCACTTAGGATGAGCCGTGGCATCTCAGCATGCACCTCTAGCTGTGGATGGAGCAGGGAGAGGTTAACCCTGATTTGGAGTACAACCCATGTAAGCATAACAAGCTTGGCTCAGTCCCTACTTGACATGCTTTTTTATTAGAAAGCCACCATGTGATGCAGTCTGATTGGCAGTCTTTCATCGCCCATCTTTTTGAGGCAGTACACATAGACTGGGTTAGGTCTGGTAATGGGAGGGACACGGTCTTCAAGCATACTCCTGCCCCACTCCATTGTACTTGTGGCATCTTTTAAGCACCCGGTTGCCCTGCCTGTGCCCTACCCTGGCCTCCAACATGCTCCTGGGAACTTCACGGGTGAAGACCAAGAGCCTCTTCCAGTGCATGGGGGAGAGGTGTGCTTGAAGGCTGTCAGAAATGCCTGGAGGAGCACAGGGCTGATGGCCATGGTATGCTTACCTAACCACAGGGCATGTGGTCAGGGATTTTCCAAAGGCATATGAAGTACACAGAAACTTGTCCAGGGTCTGAGGTGTAGTGGGGTCACTCTCAGAGGCCTTGCTATCAATAGCAGGTGCCTTGGGTGTCCACTTCTGTCCAAGGCCCATTCAAAATTCAAAGGCTGAATCTACCCAGATAGTCAAGAGCATACAAGGTGAGTTAGAGACACTGTGATCTTGGCTTCGAAGGTGGGGGTGGACTAAGGAAAGGGTTGGGGGAAAGCGAGTGACACGCTGCTAATTAATTTCTGGGCATAGCAGTTTCCTATGCATATTGGAGAGCAGCCATTTCGGTCATGCAAACAAGGCTGGTGGCTCCTCACCTGCAGCAGGTCCTTGGCAAGGTGAAGCCCTAACCATAAGATGTGCCGGCCAATGTCTCTGCTTCCAAGTTCACTGTTCTTCCCCTCGAGCTTTGCCGACAGGCACTCACATTTTGGTTGGCCAACTCCTAACCAAGTAAGTGTATTACCTTTGCCTGATAGGCAAGGAAGGGAGAAGCATTCAACCCATGTTGAGAGTAGTAACTTGGGGCTGGACTCGATAATCTTCCAGCTCTAAAAACTTCCTGTGAGCAAGAAAAGATCTGAGCAAACCTCTGTTCTCCACTTCCTCCTAGCAAACTTTCTTCATTGTGTAGCTACAAATGTTGAGTATTTGCTGCCAGGCTAACAGTACAGCTGCTGCTCCACTGCCATTCACCAGCCCACACACTTCTCCTTCCTGCCTCTCCAGAATGTGGATGGAGTGGAAGGGATAGAGGAGAAAGCAGCTGAAGGTGCTCAGGGAGGGAAATGCAGTCACAGGGATGCATTTAAAATTAGCCCATACCCCTTGTGTGGCCATTTCTGTCAGTGGAAGGGAAGTACCAATGCCAGCCATCTGGTTCTGGCGCAGTCCTCACCTGCTTTTGCAAGATTGAGCGGTCTTGGATTTGATACATGCAGCTCTAAAATGCAGGGGTGGGGGGCGGGAATTCATCTCCTAAAAAATAGTAATAATAATAATTCAAGGAAAAAAATACAAGACTGGAAGGTCGTGAATAAACAAGCAAGATCAACTGGAACAATAGAGGTGACCCACAGCTAATCAGATTTGAGAAGCCGAGGTGCGAGAGCAGGGGAGACCACGAGTCTGGGTAAAAATAAAGAAGATGCAGCAGAATGGAGATGGCTCCAAGCTGCGAGTAAGATCAAGTGGAACAGTTACCAGTATTAATCTGTAATCTGAAAAGCAGTGAGTGCAGCTACAGGTCTCAGTGGGAAACAAAAACCCTCATCTCTTGACCCAAACATGAGGATACATAAAAAAAGCAGTAGTAATAATCAAATCAGTGAACCAGCTATCTGAACACATGCAGCAGAATAAAAAACCCTGGCAAAGGCAAGGTATCTTGATAGAGTGGGGAACAGGGAGGGAGCGGAAAAGAGAAATCCCCAAGTCCCAAATGGGAAGATGCCTTTGTAAGCAGGCTCTGAGAGAGGAAAACCTTCAGAGTGAACTCTCTTCATTGATCCGTCTAGTGTCTCCACATACCTTCCTCGCTCCGGAGAAGGAAAGAAAATGTCTTGAAAAAAGCCCGATAGCTTGAGCGTTCCCCGCCCCCACGGAGACTGTGGAGTGCGTTGGGTCTTTGTGTCTGTCTGTTTGTTTCCTGCGCCTCGTCTCGCGTGCGTGCTGCACCCCTCTGAGAAATAGGGAGCTATCGCAGTCCAAGCCGGTGGGTGAACAGAGGAGGTGGGGTGGGGGAGTGAGTGGCGACAAGGTTTTCAAGCAAAAAAAGAAAAACTAAAAAGGAAAAAAAGTAGTCTAGTTCCTTGTGATGGAGGGATGGCGAGAGGGACATGCACAAATGGCATGCCATCTTTTTCAGGAAAATGCAATGGCAGTAGGTTCAACTGCAGGTTTTTAGGGAGATGAATTAACTATGGTGCAAGGAAGAGCCACGCAGAGTTTCAGGAGAGCAAAAGGGCTGTGAACCGCACAGCATACGCAGCGTTCCTCTTTTGGAGGCCTCACTTTCTATGGCGTTAGCCATATGCAGACCCGCAGAGGGTTTGGCTCGGCATGTGAACTTCACAACCCCAGGTTCTCCTTCTCACAAGCCCAACAGATGGCATCAAACTTGGCCCCTCCGGCTGGCGAGGAAAAAATCCTGACCCTGGCTGTACAAATCCTGCTTCTCTCCGTAACCGAGGCAAATGTCCCTTACCTGACTTTGAAAGCAGAGGCTGACATTAAGTGTCAAGCAAAAAATAGCCCCTTTCTAAACAGAGCCTCACAGAACAGCTTGCTGGCTTCATTTGGGGAAACGGGTGACTCATAGTGAAAGTGCCTAGAAATTAAACTAAAATGAGCAGGGGAAAAAAAGCCAAACTTCTCATCGGGAGCAGTTAAGCAAATGATTGTCGAGGGACTTCTTTTCTCTCTTCCCCGCGTATCAAGGGCTCTAAAAACCCCTCCATTGCTTTCCCAAATAGGTTTGTACATCTCCAATTTAGTTACGCAGGAGGGGGAGTGAATCAGCCTTTTCTTTTTCTGGCTGACGGCAGCAGCACAATCAGTTGCATTTTCTCCCCAACCTGCAAAATGTCAACATATTAGAAAAATATGCAGACATTTCACATTTCATTTCTGAGGAGTATTTCTGCACCCCCCCCACCCCCCTTCCCAAAATCATTGGCATCTGGTTATTAGCCCTCGTGTACCGAATTCTGACACTGTGAAGGCGACAGTTGCTCCAGTCAGCACAGGCTCGGAGGTTTGCAGCCCGGCAGTGCTTCTGTCTGTATTGTGATGAGCCGACGAGGATTAGCTTTTTTTTTGACAGAACGTTACAAGACTCTCAGTCACATTTTAAAGACTGAATGCAGTTTTTAAAAATAGGAAACAAAAATACCGCCACATTGCAGCCCTCCCCTCCTTTCTCCCACCCCTGGAAAAAAAAATACATTTGAATTGCAGGCCATAGACTGTCTGCCGGCTGCTCGTGAAGACGACACTGCATTCTGCTGTAATTAAGGAAAATAAAAGTTCTGTTTGAAATGAAACAATTTGGCTAGGCTGGTTTTGCATTGCAGAAAATAGGTTTGTGTTCCTGAACAAGAAGTGACGAGACACATCAGCTAATTAGATCCTCTCACTCCATTATTTTTATTTTTTTTTCCCCGTTGCCATTACAATGGCTGTTATTCCTTTGTCTTAAAATTAATGAGGTTAGACAGCCCACATTGTGCTTATTTTGACTTCAGATTACAGTGAAGCATCAGAGTTTTTGTTAAATGTGTAATTATAAGTTAATGTTTCCTCTTTTTAGGGGCGGGGAATTAGTTTTGTTTTTGTTGGAGTCACTTTTGGCTGTGCTAGAGCCAGTATGATCTTCAGATGAGGCTTAGGCTGGGGCGCCAGGTCTGAATTGTTAGTTGGGTTAGAGGTAGGTTTGGATCTGGTGGCACTGAGATCTCCCACATGCTGAAAGCCTTGTGAATATGTCCACACTCTCACCTCTTTTCTTTCCTTGAGCCCCAGCTCGCCTGACTACAGCTATAGGACAAGAAGGCACGAGATTTCTGGCCTGTGTCTCGGAGCTGTCCTGAGTGTATGGGTCTGTGCAAGGTGCTATTTAGGCCCTGAGCAGTGTATGTACCCTACATGGAGGCCTCTGCAGAACAGATGTTTTAACCCCTGAACAGTTAAGCTTAATTAGCCGTGCTATCTACCATCCTCCCTTCCTTGCTTGAGTCTCAAGCTCACTTTGAGACAGGGACCCACTCCTACCTCCACATCCCTAAATGGAGCTCAGGAGTGGGTTAGGAGCTACCCAACCTCTGGACTTGGAGGCTGAGGACCAAGCTGTGCCATAGCAGATGTGACTGTTTGTGAACAGCAGTGGAGAGGTGCTGGCAATCTGCATGGATGAGAACCTGCTTGCGTGCATTGGGTCAACAGCCCAGGCAAGCGGCCTCTTGCTATCAGAGCTTGGGTGCCCCTTAGGCTACAAATGCATTGCTGTCATCTGGGGGTCAACTGCCTTCTACTGGTGACTAAACTGCAAGGGGTCAGAACTGAACCCCAGAGCTTGGAAGACTGGTGGACTTTTCTCTCAACTGAAAGCAATGAATCCCTTTAACCAATTACCTAGATCTGATTGACTTTTAAGAGCAGATTGACTTCCACACGCATGCAAGGAACAAAAAACCCCACAAGGTCAAGGCAGTGCAGGGGAAAAGAGCGCACATGTCGCACCGGCTCGTTATTAAGCTTGCCCTTGACTAGTCATAAAGTCATGTTCCACTCGGGCTCCCTTAGAATAATCGGATCCTTTAAGAGGTTTGTCTTCCAGCAAGTGGAGCACATAGAAATAGGTCTGGAATACAGTCACGTTCGTCAACCTGCTTTCAGACTCATCTCCCACCGAAAATTGTCTGTCTGGCTGAGTAATCCCTCCTCTTACCCCCTGCGCACACACAAATTGACCTTACAAATTCCCAAACAGCTTTATGTCTTCTTTATGGGCCTTTCTCTGCATGCCTCCTGATTTTGTTCCTCTGTAGTTATTTTTCTTTATGTCCTTCCCTGCTCTGTATACGGAGATCTTTATTGGGTGTTTGTCTTTCCAATTTTTTTCTTCTTTGGTCCTTCACAACCCATTCTCCTAGGTTTAGCCTGAGAGTGCAGCCTATATACTGTGCCCTCCCAAGGCTGAGGAGCTGAGATACAGAATGAATTCTCATTGTGCTGCGTTGGAAGGATACATTTTACTTCCATCCAGTATGGGCCTGGTTGATAAACTGGGGGACGGTGGCATGCTGAGTGACTTTATAGCATGCCAAGCGCTTGCAGGCCTTAAAGGGGGCTGTGCACCATTCACATTTGCTGCATGACAAGCAGGTCTAAATAGGGTTTGCTCTTAGCACAAGCTAGTCTGTGACCCTAGATACCTACAGAAGCAGTGCTGTTATGAGTAGAGCATCTGATCCTATTCAGGCAGAGGACTTGGAAATCTTAACCACACGGCTGCATGAGCACTAGAGTACAAGCAAGGGAAACAGACCTGTTAATGGAGCTGCCTACGCACCACTTACTTGATTAATATCTGTATCACGGTAGTCCAGGAAAAGGGAGTGCTGGTAGGAGGACACTCAGGAAGATTAATCCAAGTTAACTTTTAAGCAAACTAACTCTATGCAATGGAGCGCTCATTCAGAATGAAACTGGCCTGAATTCAGTTCTTCTGAGTTTGCTTTGGAGAAAACTTCAGCCAAAATGAATGAAGGCCACTTTTACTCTCAAGGAGCACATCCCTGAAGGAGTGAAATGATGGTTAATTCCTTTTAAGTTCACAGCTTTACACAGGCCTGGAAGGGACCTGCTGGGTCTCCAGGGCCACCTTGTGCTTCTTCAGGCAGCCACATCACGTAACCCTGCTCATAAGTGAAATGAGCTCCATTGTAAAAAGTTCAGTTTCTTTGCCTTTCCATCTTCTCCTTCCTTCCTTTCTCCTCTCCCCACCTCCACCCCCTGCTTTCTTCTGAAAAGGCTGCTCCAGAACTTAACATTCCCAAAGTTGCAGTTATCTTCCCAAGTCCCCCTTGCAGCTGGGCCCCAAGTAAGAGCAGGACCCCATTCTGCTAAGTGCTCTCCACACATAATCAGGGAAAATTCCTGCCCCAAAGAGCTTGCAGACAAAAGGGCCAAACAGCAGGAGGGGATATGGCTACAGAGTAGCAAAGTGACTTGCCCAAGGTTATAGAGGAGATCAGTGTCAGCACAAATAGAACCAGCTTCCCACACCAGTAACCCATCCAGCAAATGCATTACTACTGACCCTGTCCAGTGTCCACAAGACCTGGCTTAGGGCCTGATAGCATTTAGCACAATACTGGACGTTGTGGCCAGCAAGACATGAGCAGAGTAGATAAACCTCCATTTCTTTTTTTATTTTCCCCATAATGAAGCAACACAAATGCAAATTTAAATTTGGCCATTTAGGACTGAGGGCATCTCATACATCCCCTTATGCCCATCACCCTGGCATCTGGGCACTATTCAAAACCCTTTATTTTTTTACCTTGCCTCCCACTGCACACATACCCACCTACCTGCAGCACATTAATAAAAGCGCTCAGGCCTCAAGTGAAGGAAAAGCACACTGAATTCCACCCTGCCTTTTATTGAATCAATATGCTTTAAGATCAATCTCTCCCCCTGTAATTAGATTTTCTTAAAAAATTATTTATGTGCTGCTCTTAGCGTTTCCCTGGGAGATAAACCTACCTGTGTGCCGAGATCGGGGGAGCAGATGGTGTCCATGTCGCGCTCTCTGCATGCACAACGTGCTAAGAGGCACAGGATTGGGTTTCTTTTCCCATTAGTCAGAGCTGAAAATCTCAAATTTAAAACATAATGAGCTGGTGTGATTAACCAAGGCAGTATTTGTCACTGCTTCTGAGTGGTGAGGGGAGGTCAGGGTGCTTGGAGAGTGCCCCTAGGAGGGAATAAGGGAAACCTGTCCCTCTCTGATGTTGGTTTCCATCCCCAGCTCTTCTCTAGAGGTGCAATGCTGCAGGGACGCAGAGCAGGGTGACGGGAGGAAGGAGTCCTGGAGCCCTCACCGACACAGCTCTGAATGGGCCGAAGCAAGCTGTGGGATCCTCAGTTGCAAAACTACACAGCAGTTTTAATGGCCAGAAAGGCAGCGCAGGGTTTGTGCCAAACATCCCATGGGCCAGGTTACAGCAGGAATGAGATACTGGCAAATCCCTGCTGTGTGCTGCAGGGTACAGGGGGGCAGCTTGCTTTCCTGCTCTCTGCACAGTGACATCAGAGTGCAGGAAACCTCCAGGCCTGCATGGACTTGGGTGCTAGAGGCAGGAGCATGGTTCACAAGCTCAGGGTGCAGGCTCATGGGCAGCAGGGTCTGCTCAGATTGGGGCGGGGAGGGGGGACTCATACTACTGATAGCCTTCCCCTGCACTCCTGAACCACCCATGGCATCCCCACTTTCCACTGATAGGGTATCTCCTAGTCCCCCACTCCATCCCAGGAGTCTTTTAAGAGGGGCATGTTTGACCACAGATCAGCTGAATGCATGCTCACCGTTTCATCTGTCCGCGCCTCTCCTGTAGTGCAGGGACGTGAACACAGGAGCATCTTCACCCTGAATAAATGAGAGTTTCATTAAATGAGACTTGCACAGGACAGGTACGGTTATAATGCATCAGCTGCCACATGCTCATGCATGGCAAAGGCCCGCCCCCCCACCTTTTCAGGCAATATAATTGTTCACCAGTCCACACCTGAGGACCAGCCCCACAAACACCCACTAACGAGCTCTCAGATGCTAAAGTGAGGCAAGCCAGTGAGTTATCTTAGGCGAGCTCCGCGCGTTTGAAATCTGGTTTTGCTGCATTCAAAGGGAGAAAATAAAATCAATGTCTTGTTCCTGACAATATCCCCCAGTATTAAAAGGAATGCCACTACAATTATCGGGGGCTGCTTGCTGGATGCCGTGGTTTGCAGTCTGCCCATGTGCCTCGGTTGTTATCAATTTTTAATTAGGCTAGTGCCATTAGGCTAGTTAAATAACAACCGAGATCTGTCTTTTCGTGTACGGGGGGAGTGGAAAGAGCCCGCTGGAGAACAGAACTACAAGAGTGTAAAGCATTTAAGAGCAGTTACAGCATAAAGGGCTCCAGATGGGAGTAGTTTGGCTCAGCTGCTTTCTTTTCCATGGTTCCAGTCAATCAGGGTTACTATAAAATTGCGATTAATGAATCAAACAGCACGATGCTTTGCTGGCGTCTTTAGTCTCTAGCAATTCCACTGAGGGGCAGGGGGAGGGGGCGGTGTCTGTCTGGAGATAAAGCCTATTTTTGCTCCGGCTCAATTCTAAATCCAGAACTATTTGCAAAGCTCTGCAAATATAACAATGACTGGAAGGGCAGGATACAACCAGGGCTGTGCTGCACCTGCAGTTTTGGAAGGGCAAAGTAGAGATGGACTCTTTGGTAATATGGTGCTCCGGTGAGAGCATTTGGAGGCACGTGGGCCGCAGCACGTAGCTGCGTCTGTTGTGTGCCAAAAGGACGGGCAAGAGTAACCGGGGAACATCTCAGACCAGCAGGCCAGTGGCGCCTGCGTGAGGCTGCACGAATGCTCTTTGCATAGCTCCGACCCGTGAGCCCATACCTGCCCATCCAGACATGGCCTTGCCCCCCGCCCGTCTGTGTGGATGGACTTACCCTGACCTCCAGCACCCAGTCCAGTCTCATCCCTACTGGTCGATCCTGCCCTGCTGCCGCACCTTCTTCCTGACCCGCCGATCCCCAACCCCAACAGTTACAAACCTGACACTGGTCCTAGCCTGGAGGTTTTGAGAGAGACAGCTGTTAAGGGAATTGGCAAAGATTCCTGAACTCCATCTCCCTTTCAGGATCTAATGTAGGGAAACATGTCACTGAAAACTGGCTCCTAATGCGCCTCGGCAGCAGCCTTACTACTAGTGCTATAGTGCTTTCTCAGCTAGGGACAATGTATTACCTCTGGCTGCCTGGCGTTCCCCGCCCTGGGGCATATGCATTGCAGTCTTTTGGGCCAAATGCTCCCTTCTTGCTTTGGTAAACACATCAGGCTGGGGTGGTTACAGCATCCTGACCTTGCAGAAGGTCCTTCCATGAGTCCCCCAGCAGGCCGAGGCCCTGTACAGGTTGGGGGCAAATGAGCACTACACCAGCTCCTTGTTCGAGGCCTTCCAGGGATTCCTAGCGTGGCCTGAGGCCACTTTCAGCACCATCTCCCTCACTGGGTTTTCCTCACAAGTGAGGGCATGGAAAGCTTCTCACGCCATGCGGGGGGGGGGACAGGCCTTGGTTCTGGCATGCAGGAGTGCCAGATGAGCTCAAGACCATTTTCCTTGTAGTAAGACCCACTAGGGTCTCTGCTGGGTCAGGCCCTGCAGTTTGAGCTCCCATTTGGGAATATGCCATGTAGGGGACATGCCTTACCAGGAAGAGCCACCATTTGTGACCCCCCCAGCTTCCAACACTTTTCGACTGATACAAACCAGGCAGCTTTGTGGAGACCCATACCTTGAGTAGGCTGTTTCAACCTTATCCCAGTCAGACAGCGAGTCTGGGGCTGGTAACAAGCAAGCACGTTCTACCCCAGCACCAGCTGCATTTCTGTGGCCAGTTGGGCATGTCTAATGCCTCCAGGTGATCAGCTCAAGAGCAGCCTCCATTGGCAGCAACAGGGGAACGACTGGGAAGCTCCTGAGAAGCCGTGAGCCCCTGCTCTCAGCTTATGTCCCCTTTTAGAGCCAGCCAGTGCTCTGCACTTCCTTTAGACCCAACACAAATGAGGCCTCATTAGCAGCCACAGCACAGAGATGACAACCTCATGATGATCTAGTTGGGGCTGGTCCTGCTTTGAGCTAGGGGTTGGACTAGCTGATCTCCTGAAGTCCCTTCCAGCCCTGTCCCTGTCTATAGCTCATGTAGACGTCCTCCAGCTAGCCGCCTGGGGTTCACGCTGACTCGGTGTGGACGGTTCCTAACTGGAGTCGAGCTGAGGGTCAAGGGAAGGGTGCGCAGGAGCACGCGGAGGCAGTTGCAGCAAAGGGAGGGGACCGCGGCTCTGTGGCTGGAGGGCACACGATCTCAAATTGCGTGGCACAGGCCAGGATCAGCGTCGGCAGCATCCCTCCCTGGCGGGCTGCAGCCGGGGAAGAGGGCTGCTTCCCGACAAGGGGCGACCGAGTCCTGCGAAAGCAGCTGAGGGGATGATGTGGTCCAAGGAGGAAATCGGGGCCATGAACAAAAAGCAGGGAGGGAAGGCCAGCCGTGCGCTTATCGGGGATACGCTTGAGCCGCAAAGCATTTCGCGTGGGGCTTTCATTTGAGCTGCCTCTCTCTGAAAAATGTTAATGCAAAAGCCCCATCCCTCTGCGTGGCACTAACAGCCCCTCTCTTTCTCTACCTTGTCCAGGCCCTGGAGCAGTGCACGATGGCAGCAACGCGGCTTCCAGAGCAATGGCCTGCCTCTGGCTATCGGGCACCCTCTTTGCTCACTTCCTCATCAGGTTTTGATAAGAAAGCAGAGGGTCCTTGGAGGTGACGCCTGGCTTCTCCCACACCACAGACTTTACTCTCTACACTGCGGGGGCAACCACCACCGTTTTACAGCGTGAACGTACTGCCGGGAGGGCGGGGGAGGGGGTGAAGGGGAAGGGGAAAGGGAAAGGGATCAGACAGCCTGGTGAGGGGATAAGTCATGGGGGTTTCTCAAAGCAAGTCGTTTTCTTCTGCCCCAGCCCTGCCCCTGAACCCTATTTATACACATGTCCGAAACAGGAGCGTGTCTCGGCCAAGCCCATTAAAATTGCCCCAAGAGACATGCCTTGGTTTGAGAGATGATGCATAGCGGAAGCTACAAAAAAAAAAAAAAAAAAAAAAAAAAAAAAAAAAAAAAAAAAAAAAAAAATCAAAGTGTCCTATTATCTCTGTGTCTCTTAAGC
>NW_017728936.1:6166862-6188629 GCF_001723895.1 Crocodylus porosus | reverse complement strand
AAAAAAAAAAAAAAAGGAAAAAAAAAAAGGAAAAAAAAAAAGAAGAGTCAAAGTGTCCTATTATCTCTGTGTCTCTTAAGCAAAAGGATTGTTCTTTCTACTTGTTACACTGTACATACTTGTTCAAGTTTCTAAGTGTCCAGTTCCACCTGGGTTTCGCCTTGCTTCCATCTGGGTGGATGTTTTTATAGGCTTCATCCCGTCAAGCAATCCCCACGTCCCCCGCACCTGGGCTCTCAGCAACCGCAGGAAACAGTGGCTGTGGCTGGCCCGTGGCACTAGTGCCATGGAGGACCAGAGAGCCCTTAAGAGCACAGCTAGGGAAATGCTGGGGCGCTGTTGTTGCCTTGCGCTAAGCTGAGGGCTGAGTGACTAAACTGAGCGGATCTATAGACAACATGGTGAGCCATCCGTCTTTCCATCCATCAATGTAATCAAGCAGGCTTTCTACCCATCTATCTCTTCTCTTCACCCATCCATCTAATTACCTACCCATCTGGCTTTCTATCTAACCATCTATTTGCCATATTTATCAACGTAATTATCTGTGTTTCTATCCAAATCTCTCCTGCTCTGGTCTCCATCCATCCATCAGTGTAATCATCTCAATCTCTCCAGCCAAGTTTCCTTCCCTCTCCATCCAGCCGTTTATTTTTTCCCCTCTGTTTTCGCCCGGGCATCCACCTGTTATGGCGGAGGATAGTTAGAAACTCCACAACCTTATGCTTACGCCACACGGCTCCAGGCTAGCTCACGGCCCAGCCAAAAAGATGAGCAATATCTGGCCCCTTGTCTGATGATGCCACGTCAGAGTCAAAGCACAAGACGGGTTAACGTGTACGTTTCAGTAGCAATCCATTGCTTAGTGCCACCAAGAACAAAAAGAATGATAATAAAAGAAATCGAGCTGCTTCTGCCGGCCTGCCTCCCCAAAATGTTTCCCTTCCAGCAGCAAACACCCTGGCAAACCCACCCCCTGACAACCCTTTGCCTTTCAGAGCCAGTGACTTCATATCCGCTAACAGGTGCCTGCGGCTCCTCAGGGCGGCATGCTGGATGTCTTTCAGACCAGCCCCCAAGCGTCTGCGGCTCCGAGCGGTGCATCCACTGCCCGTTCGGGGTCCGGCAGAAGCCATCGCTCACCTCCGTCGCCAGCCCTGCTCCTTTTTTGTTCCCTTAGAAATCCATCCAGTCTGAAGCTGATGGAGGCCAATTATTTTGCTAGTGTGTTGACATCACTCTCGTGTTTGTTTGGGAAGCTCTTATGAGCAGAGGGTACTTGAGTAGCTGACTTAATTTCCAAGCACTTGATTAACTCAACATTGAAAACAGACGGGAAAGAGGAAGGGAAGGGGAGGGGCGGGTGGAAAAATCAACACAAAAAACCCTATATTCACGTGGTTTCCTGTGTCTCAGCTGTTTCTGTTCAAGTCAGAGAGGGAATTTCTGGTGCCGGGCTCTGAAATGTAGCAGCAGCACTATCGAAACTTTGACTTTTCAGACTGTGGATGTTTGTTTCAAAGGTTCCTCCTGGTTTTTCTCCAAGTTTCCTGGCTCAGTTTAGGCCTTATTTGAAAGGGACGGAGCACTTTCTTCAAAGCCCGGCGACAGTAAGAAGAGGACTCTGTAGTGCCGTGGTGTCTTTGAATGTACTTTTCCCAGTCAAACCTAACCGCTAGCTTTCTGAAGCAGGAAGGAGCTCAAGGACTCCAGCCTTCGCAGATTGATTCAGTCCACCCAACAGCCCTTCCCATCACCGCCCTGGAGCAGATGGGGCCGTGCTGCAGAAACCGGATCCGTGGAATAAATGGAGCGGCTTCTACAAAACCTGCCAAGTAGAAAGCTTTTCGCTCGCCCTGATACTGCAAGACACAGAGACTACTTTTGAGGTAGAAATGGAGGTGAAAGGAGACCGTGATGTATGTGGGGTCCCCCCCACCTCTCCTCTTTTTTTTTTTCCCTTCATTTTGCAACCGTGGCTCTATGACTGTCCCGCTGACACTTGCAGCGGGGGCTGAGCGCAGTCAGGGAAGCAGTAAGGAAGTATAGGACCTACCGTACTGAGCTGCTTAGGCCACGTTTCGGGAATGCAAGATGAGCTTGTGGAGAATGAGTGACTGGCACTGGCTCCCAGCTGTGATAGACGGATGGTCAAGAATGTGCCATTTTGGGTCTTCAGCTCTGTCAATAAATGTAAACTTTCATGAATGATTACAAACAAGCATTCTGATGTAACTTATACAAGACTAAACATTTGGGTGGTATATTCATAAAAAAGGAAAGGGAGGGTCTTCTTTTGTGTTAACACACATAACACAATGCCAGCCCAGTTCTTGAATGTACATGTTTTCTTTCCCCATGTATTTTTCCTTCTAAGGAGGGAAGGCTGGAGTACGAGCATGTTGCACTTTCCTCTAAATGTTTTCGTGCTCTGAAAAAAAAAATCTAACAGTGCCCTCCCCAGCTTTCGTCTGGATAACAGGAACTACATTTCAGCATCCACATGAAGAAAAGGAAACAACCCGCTATATCACTCTACCAAGAGCACTACACAGCATGGTAGAGAGAAACATAAGGCAAAAAAAAAGGACAGGAAATGTTGCACGCTGAGCTAATCTCTACAGGAATCTTTGCTGCAACATTTTGGCCCACAAAGACCTTCATTTTGGTACGTCACTAAAGACACGCAAAGGTGTATTTTTAAAAGTCCAATATACATATACTGAGTTCATTGGCTCACAAGAAGGAATTCGAAAGAACTGAAGCAATAGATTTTCATCACTTTACCCCCAGGGTCAATTTAAATATATGTTTTAGTTCAGCCACAATTTGTAGCACGAGGGGGCAGGAACCAGTGGATGTCACCTGAAGCCTATGTATGTACTACAGGAGGCCAGATGTGATAAATGCAGGCAAGTCGGGGGGGAGGAGGGGTCCTCAAAATCTATGACTTGATACTCACAAATGTATTATGTGGATGAAACTCATAAAATCAGAAACAGCAGCAGCAAGTAGCTCTGCCTGTCAAAGGAGGTCATCAAACAGCATTTTTTGCAGCTAATTCTGCTCCAGCGCTGTTGAGAATGGGAGAAGAGAGCAGCTGGAGACCACAGAGACGAGGTCCTCAGGAGGGTCATTAGCTCACCCTATGTAACCCACTTTTCTTCCCCTCCCAACCATCGCTAGGGATGCAATAAGTCTACAAGCCTTAGCTGGGGACAATTTCTGGGGCTCAGAAGAGGAAACACAAATTACTCTTACAGGCAAAGCTCTATCAGGTAGCATCCAAAAAGCCTTTGCCTGCAACAAAACCCAAAGCAAGTCCCAATAAGCTTCCATGTGTTTCATGGACCCACTAACACTTCCAACAGAACGGAAACTCTAGGCGATCAAGCTGGTACCAGACTTTTCTTGCACACTAGGCAACGTTATGTACCCTGTTTATACGTGTTCTTCAGGTGGATTTGATTTTGAGTGGGATCTCAGGAGAAATGCTGCTCTGTGTGTGTGTGTGTGTGTGTGTGTGTGTGTGCAGGCTTAAGATGGCATAGCATATTACTCTTTTGGGCAAAGGTATATAAGAGGCTTTTCACTTGATCATCTCAAGTGCCCTGAGTTTTTAAGCTAAACTTTGGAAGGATGCAACAGGGAACCTCTTGTTTCTTGAATCTGCAGCCCATCTCCCCAGAAGACCTTGATGTGAAGACGATGCTCTAGGCTTGCCTTGAGCAAGCCATTGTGTAAGGCCCTCTTGCAAGATCCATGACATTGCTTTTAAAGAAATCCATGACAAACCAACTCACTGGAAAAAGAGATAACTCAGAAGAGTGATGCACGTGGCAGCAGGACAACGGGAAAGGCTTGAAGATGGTGGGTGAATCTTTGGGCCACTTGGTCTGGACAGACATCTCAGTGTCCTTGCCCAGCAGATGGGAAGAAGCAACGGCTAGGAAGAAGACATTTCCTGACTGTAACCCCCCCCACCCCAGTTATCTCTACAAACTGGTGAAAATAAACAGCCACCACTGCAAAGCTGAACGACATTTCCATTTCTGGCCAAAAACCCGATTCACCCCCTTGCCTCCCTCACTGACAGCAAGAGGGTTTTAGTTTTTTTGCACAGCCCTAAGTTTTCAAAACTTTCCAAGTGCAATTTTTTTCCCCCAAAGGAAGGAACATTTAAGTAGCCACAGGAAGCCTTTGTAAAAGGCAGTGGTATATTACTGAAGAGTCCTTAAATATGGATACGATGGAACGGCCCCATTCCCAAGAAAACAAAATCCATCCTTCCCTTGCTGTAGGAAACCAGTGATAAAGACTGCAATTAAAAGGTGTGACAGGAAACAGCTGGAATTTTGAAACCAAGGCCAAAGGATCGATGATGAACGCACACTGTCCTTCTGCTGGTTGACACTTTACACTTTGGAATATACACATATATATGTGTGTGTGTGTGTATGTGTGTGTGCACATATATATATATATATATACACACACACACACACACACACACACACTCTTTAGATACTAAACATGCTGGGTCCAAGGCCAAGTGAATGGAGTGGATCAGGCATGTTTGGATGAAGGCAAGTGCGTGCCCAGGTCTTTCCAGTATTGTTGAAGGGATGCTTTAGGCTCATCCAGACCCATGGCTTGAGGACTGACTTCTTCCAGCTACCATGGGCAGTGAGCGTGAAGAACAGGAGACCCTCTAAGCGAGTCCTGTCTCGGCCACACTGTTAGTTCTTTCGACAGAGAAAACTGAAAGGCTTGTCTCTCCTTATTACAACAAGTGGGGAGATGGGGGTTTTTTTTGTTTTGTTTTGTTTTTTTACAAGTTTTAAGTTTCTTGTGACATGTCAAGTGCAGTTGTGAGGAACATGTTGGATGTACGAAACCGTTAACTGTCCAGTTCCAAGTCCTTCTCTATGCTAGGTTTAAAAAGTTCTTCTATGACTTATCAATGGTGCAGTTCTACTAGCTGTGTCAAGGCAATGGGTGTGCACATTTTTCTCACAATTATCCTTAAAAACCACAAAAAAAAAAAATTAATAATTTTGTGTGTTCTAACGCTTTAAAGAAAAATAAAAGATCGAGTGGATACAAAAAAAAAGCAAACCTTTTTTTGTTTTGTTTTGTTTTCCTTTCCTGTCAGCCTTCTAGGATTACTATGATTTGATTATTATTCCTGAAAGCAATGAAGTCAAGTCTTGATTTTTTTTCCGTCGATAATTGTATTAAAAGGGTGAATATACTACCTGAATTTTGTGCATGTTACATTGTAGTTGTAACCTTTTCTAATTCAGAAAGAATAAGAGATGGTTGTGATTGTGCAGTGTATCAATAAAGTTTGAAGAACTTTGTACCTTTCGGGGGCTTTTATTCAGGGCTTTGCCCCATTTTACCGCCCCCCCCCCCGCCATGGGTGTTAGCAAAACAACAGTTTCTAGCTGCTGGAGAGCTTCAGCTTCAGCTTCCCTCTTTGAAAAAGCACTTAGGCAGGCATGTGTTGATCAAGAAGTCAGTGGGACTCCAGCATGTCCTTAAGATTAAACAGGTGCTTTAAGTGCTTTGCTGATGGCGGATGGAATGAGGCACACTTTAAGTGTTTTGCTTTCCTTTAGCCATACAGCACTGTGTTGGTGCCCTCAGCTCCAATTCTACCAGAGCTGGCACTTCAGGTTTGTGACTAGCCCTCGAAACCTGCCTCTCCCTTCCACGTGAAGGGCTGGCTGCGCTCAGCCTCCCTGCTCCTTCTTCCAGGCCTGGGCACATCCCTGAGCAGTCAACCAGTGCAGCACCTGGAGAGACGCTGCATGCATGCGTGGAGCTTGCCTGGCTAGGCGAGCCCTGCTCTCAGAGTGAGCCATGATGCAAGAACTAAACCCAGGGTCTCCTAAGCGGAGGACAGCTAAGTGAACAGTTCTTCTTAAGATCCCATCCACCAGGAGGTCCCTTGTGTTCATCAGGCTCTCACTATAACCATCCTATCTGACCCATGCATACCTGTCTCACAAGGTTCGTATCCCACATTTTTCACGTGCCCCTATACTTCCTTCTTCCCTCATCTAACCACCTCCCCACCCACACACCCATCAGCATGCAGGTAGCAAGTCCACCCCATTAATTCTGGCTGCACTTTATCCATTGGCTTGCCTTTTCATCTATCATCCATCTATTTATTTCTACATCACCTACCACTCACCAGTCATTCATACACACCCATTATTCTCCACTCCCATTCATCTCCCCCCCCACGCATCCATTCTTCCAACCTACCTGCCTAATGTAACCATCTCCACACATATATCCCTCCATTTATTTATTTAACCATCCATCCCATCCATCTATCAATCCATGCAGCGGGCGTCTCCAAGCTAGCCTCTGGCAGACACATACCTATTTACACAGCCACTTCAGTGTAATGAAAATCTTTGTTCTTATCTCTCACTAACATTCAGCAGGGGAAGCTTTATCCAGTTATTCTTTAAGCACAGCAGTTAAGTGATCCGATGCATTTTCTTTATCTTGTTCAAAAATACATGCTATTAAAAAAAAATCCCAGAAAAACAACAGCAATGCCTTTGGAGATGTAATAGTATTAAAGATGTTTCTGTCTCTATCAAGATATATCGACGCAGGAGCAGGGGAAAATAAATAGAGAGCAAAAAACCGTGGTAGAGCGCAGGCTGGGGCTTAACCTTTCTTAGCACAGTGCACAGCTTCATCCCTTTACAATGCATTGCTGCCTGCACTTCAGGGTGTTTGCCACTGAATAACACCAAGCTCCTGTATGACCAGGAGGTCCCTTCCAGCAAAGAGATTGTTTTCGTAAAGGGCCAGGGCATAATTTCATAGTGCTATACATGTCTGTGTGAGAGCGGGCAGGCTTCCCGGTCTCTTTACCAAAGAGTTTGTGCAGGGTTGCACCGGCTTCCCCAACACAGATGCATGCAAGACATAATAAGCAAAGCACCCTCAGGCTCTGACTAGTCTGTAATAGTCTATCAAGCCCTCACTTCTCTGTTTCAATACCCAAGGACATTGCAGCGGGAAAGGCTGGTCTGCAGTGTTCAGCCCACCTTCTTCCCAGGCTGGTCTAAATGGAGCCCCAACTACTTTGCATTGGGTTCTGCGGAGAAACTAATGCCCAGGACACCACTTGAGGAACAAGAGAGGCAATATTTGCCTGGCCTTTACCATCACCAAGGAGCACTAGTACAGGCCAGACACAGGGGCATGTGGGTACCATCACTGCTGTCATCTAGGCCTGCTGTGAGTAGCCTCTAGCCCCATTGAGGAACAAGTGCCTGTGCCTCCTTTGCACCAGCACTCTTGGGGCTGTGAAGGCAGAGCTATTTAAGACCAGGACTTGTGTAATCATGGCCAGATGAGATGGGTTTTATGACCCTGAGCTCTCACTCCTCACCTATGCAGCAGGTGCGTGTCAGCAGCATGCAGCAAGCTGGATCAGGACCTTGATTTACAACCCCACAAAAGGCAAGGGCCCCGATAGACTGGCATAGCCATCGGCACTGGTTCTGCTGCTGATAAGCAGGCTGACCTGGTAGTGCTCTGCCCAGCTGTCTGGGACAAAGCTGGTTCATCACCATGCTAAACTATGGCAACATTTCTGCTAAGACAAATGGCATTTTACCAAGGTCATTCCCTGCTCTTCCACCCTGAAGGACAGCAGGCAACAGAAAACAATACGTACTTACCTCTACCTAGCTACAGTTACCTTAACCTCCGTGCACCAGACGAAAACCTAACGTGACCACTGACCAGTCCCAGGGTGGCTTTTGCACACATTTTCTTTCCAGCTGTGCCCAGAGTTTGTGGACGCTCCCAGCTAGGCCAACATAAAGGAGCCTGATTTCAAGAAGCGGCAGCTCAGCAATGATCAGGCCCCTTTAGGGGGGCTGCAAGTTGAGCCCTAACACATCACCAGTCCCTGTTACAACCATTGGGCTTCAGATCTAGCAGCTCCAAGGGGAAAACCTCCAGCACTTACAGACTCAACATACCACCGAGGCCTTGCTAGAGAAGCTACTACAAATGAAGACAGTCGTATTCCTTTTCTGGCAGTGCCAAGCAAATATAAGAGCACTCAACACTGTCGATTATATTAAACTGCAGAGCCCTGATGAGGTGAAGAGAAATTGCGCCTATCAAGGGGGAAATGAATGACCACTAGACCACCTTAAAGATAAATACGTGTGAAGAAAAACTGCTTAGCACACAGCAATCACCTTTAAAGACTCAATGTGTGCAAGAGCAACCACACTGCCATGGCTGAAATATTGCAGGTATTCTCTTTCCTAAACACTGGGAAAAGCAGCAGAGCCTCAGAAATTATTGCTGGGTAATTTATCTAGCAGGTCCATTAATGGTGCCCAATGACAAGGGTCACGCGTGTCAGTTATTAAAGTTAACAGTTTGCAAATGCTGCCATTTAAATGTCACCCTTTTATAGAGCACAGGACTGGAAGGGGCCTGCTGGGACAGTCAAGTCAATCCCCCATCGCTACAGGAAACAGCACCCTATAATCCTGCTCTTAAACGCAGCACCCTCCAGCTCCAGTTAATCAGCCTTCTGTGCTGTTTCACTCTCCTTGGGCAGTGGAGTTGGGTTGTTTCCTCCGCTCTGTGTGTTTGGTTTCCCCGTTTACAGCCATTTTCCACCAGCTAATCTGGTGCTGTTGAGATCCCCAACACCACGGGGAATGCTGAGCGTGGTCTCTGGTGAGGTACTCTAGGTGGCACAATGAGGCAAATTCAGCCATGCCACAAACAATTCCCACTTGGGTCAGAGCGGGTGGGCTGTCCTTTCTTGCACCAGTCATGGGTTAGGTCCAAAATGGTTCAAGCAGCTCACTCCATCCTGCCCACCACGCAGCAGTGGAGCCTGAGCAACCCCAGGCCCTGTGTTGCAGCCCACCACATGCTAACCACGTTAGCAAAAAAAAGCTTTTTAAGTACCCCTGATGCATAGCACCTGGATAACGTCCGCTCAAGCAGCCCGGTGCTGAGTCAAGCCCCCACCCCTTCCAGGTCGCTACTGGAGAGCAGGTTTCCTGCAGAGCTATTTTCCCTGAAAAACCACCAAGGGCTTTTTTCCTCCCCAAACTCAATTACTGTTGCCTTGAGTGGCAGGGCAAGGGTGGGGGGGGCTGTGCCCCATCAAGGCTGGCTGCAGGCGCTGTTCTCCCACTGCGCAGCTAGTCGTGGCAGTCGACTCAGCGGGGAGAAGCAGGCACAGCTGTGACGGGCAGCCAGATGAGACACAACACTGCCGCTGCCTAACTCAGGGGTCAGCCCATTAATCACAGGATGACGTGGGACTAGCAGGGGGCTGAGTGGGCACCAATGTAATTCGTTACAATTTACCTGCTAGGCGGCTGTGAGCCGACTCCCTGCCCATAGCGGGTAGGAACAGCTGTGCTGCCTGCTTTCTGGGCACGTTTTGTTTTCCAGCAGCCACAGGGAAGCTGCTGTGATTCCCCCACTCTCCCAGCGCACCCCTGCAGTCCTTGGCAAGCAGTTTTCTGGCACCGAGAGGGTTTGGAGAATGAGGACAGGGTGGGGAGAGGGCTGTGCTCTTTCATCCAGCCTCTCACACAAAGCAGGACTTGGGCGTGTGGCACCTTGGGGCCCATTTTACCCCAGCTCTGCTACCTGTGAGACAGATCAATTGGTCCAGTAGCTTTGCTGCTCCTTGGGGCCGCACAGACCCTCCACCCCTACACAAACACACATACACAAAGCCTTGTGTGGACCAAGATGCTTGTGCTCCGCCCAGTGCAGAGACCAGGCTGATGCTAGCCAGCCTTCCCAGGCCAGGCCAGGCCACTGGAGTGTGGGAATACAGCCTGAAAGCCTGCATGCTGCACGGCCAGAGACCCACAGAGGAAGGGAGTACGTCAGCAGATCAGAGGAGAAGCTGCTGCTCAGACAGGCCACAAGCCACTAGCTCCAAGTCGAGAGCCACCTGCAGCAAGTGTCAGCTGGGAGCCAGCTCCTCCAGGCTGCCTGGCTCTCACGGGGGGTCCCTGCCCTCTGCCCATCCCTTGCAAGTAGCCAGAGGCGCACTGCTTCAGGTGGCCTGTCCATGCACCATGACAAGCCACTTGGCTCAGTATACACCAAAAAAAACCCGCCAAAAAAACAGAGAGGCTGAGGCACTAGGAACGGCAATGGCAGCCCGTCCCTCCCATTTGCACAGAGCCCCTGGGACTGCACGGGCCAAGCTGCAATGGAGGGAAAATTTACTTCTTTCCCCAAGTTCAAATGGAAACTAAAACCTCTTCCGTATGTGTATTGATTTTATGTCGGCCAAACACAGGTGGCACCTTAATTGTGATGCGTGTGATAGCTCAGTGCCTGAAAGCTTTTGTTTATCTCTACCTGGTTAAACAACTTTAAATAATAACAGGTCAATACATCTGTCTATTGACCAGGCCTACCCACCCCAGCTCAGAGGAAGAGGGAGAGAGGGTAAGCATACCGTAGGACCAGCCTAGTAAGGCAGCCGAAACCCAGTGCTGGCAACCTCCTGGCCCAGTGAAGCTGGGCTGGGACACGCAGAGGTTTCCGGAAATAACGCTTTGAGCCAGGGTGGGATGCCGGGCAGGACTCCCTCACTGCACAATGCTCTAGGTGATGCTTCTTCTCCTACAGCCACGAGGTCCCACCACCCCGCTGTCTGGCCTCTGCAAGACACATTGTCTCATTCACTCCTCTCTATGCTCCTGAGGCCAGGGGCAGGGAGAGTTGCCCCAGAGAGCTCCCCTGCCTGCCCCCGGGCTCGGGGAACAGCAGTTACCCACAGCTCCCCTGCCCGCTGCAACCCCCCAGCAGGGATCCATGCACCAAACTCTCTATTGCCAGAGCCCAGGCCCTTCTGCTGATTTCAAGTGCTGCTGCCATGAGGGAAAAGCCAGGCCAGGTCCCAAGCCACCCCAGCACTGGGGCTGGGCTACCCCCATAGACGAGTTGCCCACCCATGTTGATCTCCCTTGGGTTGCCGTCCATCATCTAGGGAGCGAGTGGGATATGGCACCTGTCACTCACCTGGCTCAATTTTTAGCTAAGGAAGGAATGCAAATGTCTCTCTCATTCCTCACCAGATTTCAGTCAAGGGCTTTTTTTCTCCTTTCCCCTTTTCCGTCACCACCGATCAATGGCTGTTTCATTAATGTGCAATCACAGTCTAATTAACTCGGCATTCAATCTCTACCACTTAGTGGTCCCGTCGCCAGCTTCAAAGCCGCCGCCTGTTTTGCAAGCGACAGATTTCCTATTACTGCCTATTTCAGCATGAGCAAAGTGACTGGGAGTTGGAGGGAGGGCCGGCAGGCAGCTTGGGGAGGCCACAGAGGCACCCAGGAGCAATGATCTACCCGCTCCTGGTTTCCCTGTTTAACAAATAATTGTGCTTGTGAGCAAACGTGCAGCCTTCCCACTAACACAAGGCTCAAGGCTGCAAGATAGCAAGGTGCACCGTGGAAGCTTTGCCTCACCATCATCCAGAGCATCAGGTGTGGACCCTGCCCAGAGACAAGACAGGGCAAGGGGACGTCTCTTCCAAGGCCTGTTGCTTGGATACTCTCCCCACTTCCCCCATAGGCTTTGTCAGAAAATGACCCTGGAGAACAGGGAGAACTGCAGGACACAGGGCTGGACTGGCATGCTAGGTGCCCACCCCCTGCAGCTCAGGGCTGCTCCATATGCCGAACACCACCCCTTCCCACCCCAATTTACTACAATGAAATAGTTGCTCCTGATCTTTAATACCAACAAAGATGGTTTCTTCTCAGCTGAAGCTGGCCTTTAACATGCAAAAACTTGGAATTCAGGATGTGGTATGAACTCAACAACCAAGGGTTTACCTCTAACTGCACATCCATAGATGCGCAAGCATGCGTGTGCTCCAACCTCTCTCCTTCTTTCTCCTACTTCTATCCTCCTCCTACATCCCTAACACCCCCCTGCATGCCCAAGGGCCTGTCTCTCTTAGGTTAGAGCCACTCTAGGCCTCATCAGGCTGCCTCGGGCTGTCAAACCCCTTGCTTCAGCAAGGGATGCTGCAACCAGGTCCCAAGACCCAGCCCTTTGGTTTTCCAGTCTTGGCTTTCAGAAGATGCTGAGCTCCTGCATCAGACCAGTGCCCTGGACTAGCCAACTCTGCCTCATCTGCACTCAGTGCCTAAGCCACACATTTGCAGCGGAGACCACTCGCCCAACTCCCTCACTGCATGCTCCATTAGACCCCAGGAGGGAAAAGGGTGGGATGGTGCTTGTTAGCTACCCTTTGTATTTCCTTCCTGGAGGAAGTCTGTAACCTTGGAGGTGTGTAGAGCTTGCCTAGAGCTCTGTCATCCATCCTAGCTTATCTCTGCAGCCGGCACATGAACCCAATTGATCATATGCTTTTTCTTGTGGTCCCAAAAGGAGGGGAAGGGGACCATGGAGTCAGATATGGCTATGCTTTTCTGCTGCTTTCCCAATACCCAGGAAAGGCAGCTGGGAGTGAATGAGGCTGCCTTTTGCATGGGTACAGTCTGGGCACTGCTTAGTCCCCGCCTGCTTTGAAGAAAAGCAGAAAGAGGGTGGCAGCCAGTGAAGGGTCAGGAGATCATGCAAGACACACATCTGAAATCAGGAGATCTCAAGTCTATTATCAGCTCCATCACTGGGCTTTCATGGACCCTTTGGTGAGCCGTCACCCATCCAGTGCCTGCTTCCCCTCTGCTTTTTCCACTGAGGCTGTCAACTCTACTTCTGCTGTGTGTGTTCCCCATGTAACATGTGGCCACTACTAAAAGCTGGAAACTACTAACACGCCACAGTGCCAGCTCGCCGCATTCATGCCCAGCAGCTCCCTGTCTCATTTCTGCATCACTCAGAGGATTATACCTGTGCCCACGTTCCCTGAGAATCCAGGAAGTATCCCCAATGCAGGCTATTTTCTGCATTACGTACTGTCCCGTACACAAGCATCCCCCATCTCACTGCATGGGATTTACTTTTTTTAGCAGCAAATCCAAGCAACAGAGAATTAAGCCACTTGAAAAGGTCTGTCTCAATCATAGCCTTGCCCTGGAAACCAACTGCTCTACACAGTGGCTCCACATCTCTTGTGTTAATCAGGTCTGGAGCCAATGAGCCCTCCTTGCAGGTAGGAGGGGAAGGAAGGGGCTGGACAGGGATGGGGAACAGCTGCTAGTCACAGGGACTGCAGTCCCCTGGAGCATATGGAGGAGGTTAATGCTGGCCACATCTCCCTGCTTCACCACCTGATGCTCGTTGGTACTGAGCCAGGGGCAGCTGAGCCTTGGTGCTGCCTGAAGGCCAAGTGACATCACTTGCAACATCTGGCTTGGGACCCAGCTGATATAATCCACATCTGCTGATCCCAGCCCCAGGCTATGGTCAACCTGGCTCCCACACAGCAGAGAGGGGTGAAGGGAGCCGGAGGGTGCCCCAGGATGAAGAGCACTGCGTCCCATAAGAATGGGAGCCCCGGAGTCATCCTCTCACCCTCGTGCACCAGCCTACCTAGTGTCCAATGAACAACATGAGGGCCCTCTCTCCCAGGGCAGGACGAGCTGTCAAGCTGTGGAGGAAGGGGAGGACATGGTTCTCTTGCTTTAACCAGCGGCCCAAGGTTGCACCTCCTTTGGCAGACGCTCACGGGCTCTGTTTGCTAGGACACCAGGCTCAGGGGACCTGGGTCTGGACAAGCTGCTTCCCCACCCCAGTGTGGAAAATCCTAATTCCCTGCTCTTGTAAGGTGCCGAGAGAGCCCAGCAGGGTTCTTGAGTTGCTCTAAACAGCGGAAGGGCTGCCGCAAAATCGAAACACTTTGCTAGCTCTCTGCAGGGTCCTCCATCACACCACTTTGCTGGAGGAGAAGTCTCAGGGCTGATGGGAGGCCTGCACCCGTCTCAGAAAGAGCAAATCTGTGTTTCTTTTCTCTCCTTAATCGGTGACCACTTTGTTTAAAAAGCATGAAATTACCACTCTGCCTCTCCAAAGTACTGGTTACTGAGGAGAAGATGATTATTATATCAGGAGCAATGGGACTGAACAAGGCCAGAAACTCACATCAGAAATTATGAGAAGACACCTGGCAAATTTCTGTGCATTTGTCAAGGTTAGGCTCCTCTTAAAGGGGCACTGCCATCCTTTGATGCTGGAAAACAATCACCGCTCTAGGAATCAGCTCGAACTCCCCACCAAGACCTTCCTCTCCGTACGTGAAAATGCTGCGGCTGGTTTACAGCAACATCACCCTGCGATCAAATCTAAGAAGCACTAGTCCAGGCGAGGCTCAGGGCGGACCAGAGGGCCTGCAACACCTCACTTAGTCCCTGCTATTAGTATATTCGTACCTTATGGTACCCGGCGCGCAGGTAGTGTTAAGGAGTCTCCCAGGACGCACTGTTTCTGGGTAGCCCAGCACAAAAAGCCACAAGATATGGCAGCTCTAGGAGAGCGGGGGAAGACATGGGGCAAACCCACAAGTGTTCTCCAACCAATTTGAAGGGGGGGAATTGAAGGAAAAAGGACAGGAAAGGGGCTCTGGGACTGCGTCTAGGTCCCTGCAGCTGCAGGCAAGCACTCTGCCCTATAATCGCATGTGTAAACATATTAAGCATAAGCACCAGCTCAAAGCCAACAGGAGTGTTTGTCTACCTTGCCCCAGGTCTGGACCTGCACTTGGCTTGTGCTGGACACATAGACCGTGCGGGCTCAGCCACATGCAGCTCCCAGCGAAGGAACTAGGCACTCCCCCCCTCAGACCGTTCCCACTGCCCAGCTCACCCCCGATCTCTCCGTGCCAGTAGAAAGCAGCCCGATCCTCCCTTGTCTCTCCTTCACTGCCTCTCTCCCTGCTGAATAAATGCTTTAGTCCTTCCGTCGTGCAACTGCTTTCAGTAATTTGCACCAGGGCACAGGCATCGGCTGTATTGTATCATAACTCTGCACAGTGTTCAGGATGCCATTTGTATGGAAGACGCTATACAAACCAGAGGTTGTACCATATCGATTATGCTGTTAAAAATGTCCTCTCAGTAATATCCATGTCTTAGCTGTTAAAAAATGAAGTCTCCTAACCAAATCATTTAGGAAGGGGAGCATTCATTGCAGCCCATGGAAGAGGAGGCAGAACAGGCCAGTAATACCCAGGGCATTGGGGCTGAGAGGTGGCGGGGAAGGGGCAGTAATCTTGTGGCATTACCTCAGACATGCAGGGTTTTACTCCATGGACTCTCTTCCCAGATCTGCATGGACCTGTGGGGAAGAGTTTAGATCAGACTCCCCCCCAGCTTAGGTTTCCCCTCCCATGCTCTGCCTATTCAGAGTGCAAGTTCTCCAGACCGGGGACGGTCTCTTGCCAAGTCCACATGCAGCAGATCGAACGGGACTGGCAATTTTGGCTGGGTCCTCCAGCTACGACTGCAGTGCAAGTAATAAATCATCATCATAAGCACAGCTGAGTACACGTTATCCGTGATCACAGCTTTCAGGTGGAAGCTTGTTAAGTCTTTTCTGACACTCCACATCACAGCGTACAAATTCTACCTTGAACAGGGCTCAGATTGATGGAGCGACCTTAGCTGCCCTCTAGGCGTGGATTATGATATGGGAAAATGGGGTGGAGAATAAAGAGATTCAAATGACTGAAGAGCATTCTAGTGCGGCAAAGTTAATGCATCTAAATTCGCCAGGTCAATGCAAATTACAACTCATTAGTTGCATCGCTCCCTCCTATACAAGCGCCAGGCACCGCGAGACGAGCTGTGGGCTAGAGCCAGCACTGGGGTAAATCAGCAGAGCTGAGCCAAAGTCTGCAGGAACAGGCCAATTTACACCGTGAGAGGATCTGGCCCATATATTTTCTTTATTACAGTATCTTATTTTAGATTAATGGAGTTATGGCCCCAGAAGGGGACTCAAAGGAACTGAAAGCCGATGGGAGTTCTCATGTTAATTCAGTTTAATCGTGGCTCCTTCTCCTTGGCTCAGCAGTCGCCGTGCAGGCACCGAGTGAGCACCTTGGGGAAGACCAGGTCCTTTCATGAGATCAGCTCATCTGTCTGCCCCCTATGGCAGGGCCTGCAAGGAAGTGGGTTGCGAGGCTGCTGTGAGAACCCCCACTGGCCTGTGATTCCTGTCTGTGCCCGCAACCTTGCAGAGCGATTAAATCTTTAATTGCATTTACATACGTCCCTCAACACGTGCATCTCCAGCAAGCATGCCTGGACGTAGCTGGCTCTGGCAGGACTGCAACTCGAGCCCTTGGAGCCCCAGCTTGTGATTCTGGGGGGCACAAATGTGCCAGTCCCGTTTGAAAACCCTGGCCCAGACCCTTGGTCGATAGACAAGCAGCAGTATATAGACTTCCTTGGAGCCATTTAGCGATTCGCCAAGGATACAGGAGGGTTTCCTGCTATTTTGACAGGAGTCAGGAGATACACAAGTGAACGCAAGCAAGGCTGCCCTCTCCAGACCTTGGCCAAGGAGCTCAGAGTCAAGTTGAAGCTCAGGGTGACCCTGGCTTCTACTCAAGGAGGCTTAGTGGGTTCTGCTCATAGCCCTTGCCCTCTCAAATATTGCAGAATATGTGCCCTCCCGAAGATTGCAGAAGTCCTTTGGGGTGCCCTGAAAGACTTGGCAGGCAGTAATGATCTCCAGGGGGTGCTGAGACCTGCAAAGCCCTATGCTGCAGCAAGTGTTACCTATCGATCTCAAAGCACTTCCTAAAAGAGATCAACATGATCGCCCCCATTTTACAAAGCGGGGAGTTGGAAAGGGACAAGTCCAGGGTCTCCCAGCAGCGCAGTAGCAGAGTTTCTGGGTTCCAGCCCAGTGACTTGCAGCCTCCACCATGTCAGCACCCCTTCCCCTCACCAATGGGGGAATGACAGCCTGGTCACAACCCCCGGCTGGGACCTCATGATCCAGATGCAGAGATGAGGCAGCCGTGCTAGGAGAGGCCACCCACCCCTTGCAGAACAAATATATCAAATGCAGAGAAAGGCCACACACGGGGCCTGCTCCCTCCACCCATGCTGCCTGGCCTCACCTGACATAGCCATGCCTGACTCTGGGCAAGAAATGAAAGGCAATGCTTGCTCTCCAGAATTAAGCTACTCCATCCTGACCTTGAATGTGGGGAACAATGGCAAGTCTCTATCTCCCTGCTGCTGGGTGGGGAGGGGATGGACCAGACCCATTCCCAGTGCTGCTGGGACCACAAGACATTCAGCCACGGCAGCTGGGTCAGGGCACCAAGGCAGTGTCAGGCTCCGTCATCCTGTGGACATCCCCGACCTGCACTGGCCCGGGCAACATGCAGCATATGTCCTGGAGCCTCCCTGCCACCATGCATGCCCAAGGCATCACCTGCCGCTGCTCGTGCCTTGCCAGTCTGTTTAACAATCAGGGTTAAGAGTGCTGCTACTCGGTACAGAACTGCCCGGGCCTCCGCAGCCCTGTTTGAAATGAACCTGCCACCTCTTTGCAAAGCCACAGCAGCCACCTGGTGCTCTCCTTTAGACCCCGACAGCCCCTCGCCCCTAAGGAGTCCTCCTGCCACATCTCACCGTTGGTGTAGTCCCACGGAAGAGCTGGTGTAGACCCAGCTAAGAGGCACCCCGAGGAGGAAGAACAGGGCACGACACCATATGAAGGGGAGCCGTTTAGTCTATTCACTTCAATTAACAGGTCAGGCCACACAGTATGTGCTGGGTCAAAGCAGCAGCCTGACCACAGAGCGTTGCAATTAGGGGTGGGGGAAGCCGACGAGGCCTGTTCTTATCCCAGCTCAATCACTCTGTGCCACAGTTTCCCCATCTGCAAAACAGCGGATATGGCTTTCTTCAAAGGGGTCTCCCTGAGACTGGATTCACGAATATCTAGTGCAGTGATTCTCAACCGACAATGGGACCAACAAATACAGAGGACGAAGGGTACCCCAGGAAGTGTGAGAAGAGAGGCAAGGAGTGAGGAGATGAACAGATAAGGGCAGGCTCAGGCCCCACTGCTGGGCCCTTCTGCAAGGAGGTACGCACTATAATAAACACGTGTGTTTTTCAAATGAGGCATCACTCAGCTCACAGAAGTTATGGAGAGGGCCTCAACTCCGAAAACATTGAGAGCCGCTGGCCGTGTGCTGCAAGGCCCTTAAGTGGAAAGCAGCAGGGAGTGTCGGTGTATTGCTGCACATCAGGAAACCCGAGGCCGTGACGGCTGCACCTTCTAAGTGCTCCAAGACAGGAGCATGGCACGGGTGTAAAGCACTTAGACCGGGGCTCCCAACGTTTGTGTGCCCAAGGCCACATTCGAATTGAAAAGAAAAAGCAGCAGGCTTTTTGGACAGCATTTTTGGGTTGGAATAATAATTTTTCCTGATCGTGAAAATGTGCCCGGGCACCTGAATAAACCTTGGGCTCCACGGCACCCGTGGGCGCTGCATTGGGAAACACTGATTATTAGACCATCCACATGGCCACTAGCAGGGAGGACAGGCGTACTGACACAAGCTATAATCTCGCACATCTCACCAGCCATCGTAGTGACAACAGGACAGCAGAGACTTCAAGCCCATCGGCTCCCGGGGGACGAACCCACACTGAAGCCTGCTCAGCTGCCCCTTCCCTGCCACCGTTCCCGACACCAGGGAGACCAAAGCTGATGCATGAGTCCTCCCCTCCCCAGGGCTGCTGCCCCCATTTCACTCACTGTATAAACCCACCCTAATTCACCTGGTGCCATCACAACAAACCAGACCCCCTCGGACCCAGATGCGCAAGGAAGCATGCCACAGTCATTCTCGTGTCATCTATGAGCCCAGGAAAGAGCAGGTGACCAGCTGTGGTCGTCTTTCATCACAGCTGGGGGTGGTCGGGTAAAGGGCAAGGAGAACAGGGAGCCAGTTTACTCACAAAGGGTAAAGAAGCAAAGTTTGCATGCATGAAGCAGGTGGAGATTAGGAGGTCCCTTTAGGGAGGAGTCTGAAGGGACTGGAGAAGATAAGACGTGGTTGGTGCAGTAGGAACGAGGAGGTAGGGACTTCAGCCGAGCAAGGGCTGGGCAGCAAGGGGGACTCCGGGTGGGCTTCCCTGGCACAGAGCAGGGCTACGGTATGCAACCAGCTGGAAGAGCAGCAGCAGGACAGGCTGCACCAGCTCAGACCCAGCTAAGAGGCACCCCGAGGAGGAAGAACAGGGCACGACACCATGTGAACACAGCCCTACAGGGCCGCTATGTGTCCCATCTCATCTTGGGCTTCGTCTACACTTACCTACCTTTGCTGCCTGAGCGCACAGGACCCAAAACTTTTCCCTGAAATCAGATGAAAGCATATTTCTTCAGAAATTATCTCATTTCCTCAGAGAGGCCAAACCATGGCACGTCTCCCACCTCCCCAAGGCTCAGTGCTGGGACACAGCATCCTATTTCAAGGTTACAGTTCTCTAATTTCCACTTCCAGCCACTGGATCTTGTTATGTTGCTGTCAGCAAGACTGAAAGGCCCCACACTCACAGATCTCTGCCGTGTGCGAGTACCTGTTCAGAGACTGAGTCACTGCCCAGACTCCTTTCCATGAGCTGAGCTGAGCTCCTGAAGCACCTTCATGGCCCTCTGAGTATTTCCACATCCTCCTTGAAGCACGGGCACCAAATCTAGGCACAGTCCTCTAAGAGCTATCTTAGTAATGCATCCAGCTTGTGGCCATATCGGTGGAAAGGAAAAGGCAATCAGCAATTAAAGATTTTTTTTTTGCAAAACTCTTGTTGGTCTAATAAAAGATATCATCTCTACTGCAAGTCCTGATTATCTTAGCAATGCTGCATACCATGACAAGATGCCTTCTCTATTCCTCCCTGGCATTACTCAGCATTTGATGAAAAAAACTTGGGTTCAAGAAATCTTGTGCTCTCTCTCTATACAAGTGTATTTAGTTAGTCTATGAAGGTGCATAACCCTGCCTTATTACTCCTTTTGTTCATTAATCCATATAGGTATTAATTAAAAATCACAACGTTTGTCTGATGCTTGTCAGTGGGCTGACAGCTCCTTGCTATGTCAAGACTTACCGACCTGATGGAGAAAAGCAACATCTCCTCCCTGCCAGTGCCTCCAGTATGGACAGTCACCAGTCTCTGGGTTTTGGTAGGATGCCGCATTACCTGGTCTTAACACCCCTTTCTGACTTTGAAATCTATGGAGGTGTAAAGCAACTGTGGGAAACTGCATCAGTTCACTGTGGAAATCTTCATGCAGACTCTGTTACTGGACCTGTGCACCCGAGGGTTACTCTGCAAGCTACTCACAGCAACACAGGTTCTTTCTTCACCCGTGCGGTATCCAAGTGCTTTCCCACCTATTATCATGCTAGTGTTGTGGGTGACGCTGTAGCCATGACAGAGCAGGGTCCATGCAAGAGGCAAGGACATTTGTGTGATATCTTCTACTGGATCAGCTGTACCGGCAGGAGGCATAGAGACAAATGTTCAGTACCAAGTACCTGACCCCAGATCTCTGGGGGAAGAGAGGACTGGATTCCTGTTCTGCTTTTCCTGGCCTGAGAAAGGGGACCTGGTACCCAAAAACTTGTCTATGTCTTTCCCAACTATAAAAGTTGGTCCAATAATAATAATAAAAAAAAAGATATCACTCACAAAAGTCTTTGCTTTACCTGCTGAAGGCACTTTACAAAATTGCTCATGTAGCCCCATCACCACCAAGTGCAGCCACCACTTGGGTGGAACGCAGGCACAGATACAACTTAGGCTCAAGAGGGGAAAAACGAAAAAAAATGGGAAATCACTGTATGGAAAGACGAAACAAACACTAGCTGGCAAAGAGTGAGCCACGAAGTACAGTAATTAAAAGAGGCAATGACTCCTAGAAACTTCCCCTGGGCTGGACTGTCAGAGATAGTTGGCCCTTACGTAGGCTAAATAGCAGACAGATTGTCTTGGCTGGATTTTCCTGTTAGGGACTATAAGCAGGCCCCTCTCCTAGAAGCTGTGCCCATGATAATCTGACTGATAAAGACAATTCCCTACTGACATAATTATTCAGGGCCCAATCCTGCTAACACGCCGGCACACAGGCATTGAGCCTTATTGTGCGTGGAAAGTTACCCCTGGGCCAGAGGGGGTGTGTAGGATGGGCTCTGCTTGTCTGAGTTTCAGATACACCGCTCTCCCTGCTCCATTTTACATGGTTTCCACACGGGAAACACATACACAATAATGTGGAAGCCAAGGCCTGGTTTGGTAATGACACTTGAGAAGCCACCTGCATTCAACATTTTGACCTGGAAAAATTCAAAGTATCCAAAGATCGAAACACCAGCCAAGGCAGAAGGGGGTTTTAACATGTCCTTCTCCAGAAGGAAATAACCCCTGTATGTCACCCCCAGATACCAACTGTGCTCACGCTCCAAATGCAACCAAACTATGGCCCCCAACCCTGCAAAGATTTTGTGACTTGTCTACTGTGATATACCGTGGCTTCAACACAGCTACTCACAGGGCATGGTGGTCATCCTTTGAAAGATCAGGGCTTTTTCTCCCATCCATCTCTCTCTCTCAATTCAGCTGAGACCTGAGCTACCCTCAATTGCCTTTTTTCTTGCACATGTCTCCATTTAGGGCTCCCTTCCTTTTTTTTTTTGATTAACCCCATTTAGTAGTTTGGGGCTTGGTACTTTGGGCCAGGGAAGGCAGCTGTAGTTAGTTAGC
>NW_017728936.1:6153649-6166697 GCF_001723895.1 Crocodylus porosus | reverse complement strand
ACACACACACACACCTCCCACCTCCACCGAGGATTTGCACCTTGGGTATGTATACAAGCCTTGCAGTGTGTGTGTGTAAATATTTTGGTGTGCATGTATACACACCCCTTCCTTGTGTGCAGGACTTGCACCGTGTGTGTGTGTATTTGCCATCTCCTGGCCTGATCTGTGTGTACTAGGGCTGTGTGTGTACTAGGGCTGTGCGAAGCTTCAGGTGTCGATCTGATTTGGAGAAGATTTGGCTCAATTCGGTGGCTGACTCTCCAAATCCAAATCAAATCAGTGGGCCAATAAAAAGGTCTGAATCTATTTGAAGCTGTTTAAATTGATTCGGAAAAGATTCGGAGAGCTTTGAAGATTTGGACAGTCCCTGCCTGTTGCAGCAGGGAGCTGGAGCCAGTCGCTGATAAGTAGGGGCTGAGGGAGGGGGGCTGGGGGAGGCAACCATGGGGGACCCCCGCCAGCCCCCAGCACCTGCCTGGTCCACCTGCCCCCACCTCCCCCCCTGATTCCTGCCCGCTCTCCCAGCCCCATGGCTGCCCCACCCGGCCCAGCTCCCATACTAAAAAAAAAAGCCCTGGTGCTCACCGGGTGCTGCCGGGCAGGAGGGCGATCCCCGCTGCCCCCCCACTGCCCCACGCTGCGTGGGGGGCTGTGCGAGCCCTGTAACCCCACCCCCCACTCCTCCAGCCCCCCCTACAGATGGCCCAGCTCCATCCCTTTAAGGGGGGCGGGGGGAGAGAAAAACCTCAGGACTCACAAGCTCCTGCAGCAGCCTCAGGGCTTCGGGGGACTTGTGCAGAGCCCCCCACGGGGCACGGGGCAGCCGTGGGGGGGCTGGGACAATGTGGGGGAGGGGGGAGTCTCCCTACGCAACGTGGGGCTGTCGGGGGCAGTGGGCATTGCCCTTGCCTGGCAGCACCCGCTGAGTCGGGGCTTTTTTCCCCCCAAAAGCCGGGAGCTGGGGTGGGCGAGCAGCAGGGAGAGTGGGTGGGGGATGGGCCTGGCAGCCGCTGACACTCCAAATCAGATTCAGCCGAATCAATTCGGGACAGTGATTCAAAATCACTGAATCGAATACCATCCCCTGAATCAGCTGAATCTGAAGTGAATACTAGCCACTTTGCACAGGCCTAGTGTGTACCTATATCGATGTCCACACGCACAAGCGTGGAGGTGCAAGGGCAGGGAAGGGAATCCGGCTGGGAGGGGCCCGGGGGCAAGGGAAGGCGGTGGCGGTGCCACCCCACATCCCAGCCCTCCACGCTGCGTGCTCATAGCTCCCTCCAGGATGCGGTGACTATGGGCTGCTCACACAACCTCTGTCCCTGCCACATCCGGAGTGGAGCCTCCCAGTGCCTGCGTGCGGGGCTGGATGTGCTGACCTGGTAGTGCCTCCTTGACCTCCCTTCCTGCTGCAAGTTGCAGGGGCCAAGCACCCTGCCCAGCACCCCTCAGACTCTGTTTGCATGTGGGTGGCCCAGTGCTCAAGCAAGAGGACTTGGCCCCTTTGACCACCCCACCCTCCCGACTCAGCTGCTTCCACTTACCTCCGCCAGTGGAGACTCACTCCTCAGATGCCCGTCACCAGTGCTTCGGCAGCCCCCTCCCTTGGGCACCCCCCTCATCCCTGTAGACCTTTCCAGGCAGCTATTCTTGGATACTCTGATCAGGGGGCTATGAAAAAAAACACAAACCCAACCATTTAGAGCCAGACAGGGCTTTGCAGGATTAAATACTTAGCATCTGTGGCCCATCTAAATTTAGTGCACCATGAAACAGTCAATGGCGTCATATATGTAACATGTAGCAGGGGCCATATATAGCCCCTGCTACGCATTCACATTGAAGCTGGATAGAAACCAGTCACAGAGCTGTTACACATTTTCAAGCACCACCTTTATAGCAGGAGGGGGGAGGTTGTTGGTAATAGCTGGATAGCCATGTTTATGGTGTGGCAGTTACTTTGCAGGTGTGGCTGGTCTACATTTATTACATGATTAACCAATTAATGTGATCATTTGCACTTATAGTTGTTCTTTGCATCTGAGACCCCTCTAAATTTACTGAGTGATTAACCAGTTAATTGCATAATATACGCAATGTGTTGCAGGGGCCTTAATTACTTAAGGGTGAGATTCTGATTGGAGTCAAAGCCTGTGTCTCTGCTGATGCCCACGGGCCTCTCTTATATTTTTAAATTAAAGCTGGATAGAAACCAGCTACAGAACTGTTATACATTTTCAAGCACTAACTTTGTATCAGGCTTGCTCTTTTTATAGCTAGACAGTCATTGTTATGGTGCGGTACTTACTTTGCACCTGTGGCTGGTCTACATTTATTGCGTGATTTACCAGTTAATTGTAGGATAAATACTTAGCACTTGTGGCCTGCCTAAATTTATAGTGCCATTAACCAGTCAGCTGCATAATAAATGTAACGTGTAACAAGGGCCATAGATGCAGCTCTGTGGGCTTAATAAGCTTGCATCTGTCACAATGTGGTCAAAATAGGGCTGGAAGAGCCCTAACTCTGCAGTTAAGGAAAAGCAAGACCAAAGAAGTGCCTAAAAATAATAATCATATTCCAGCCCTTGAGTTACTGGCCTTGGTATTGTCACAGGCACTGTCACATAATGGACATGCTGCAGCGTGCAGACCTCTTGGTCTTAAGGAACAAAACTTATCTACACCGTTTAAAGCCATGGGGGTGGGGGGGAAAGGACAGCATTTATGCTACTGAGAGACATAGGGATGGATGAGGGAAGATGGGACAGTGAACCGGGGGCTACCGTAAGCACAACGTCTTCAAGTGCGTGCGTGTCTCCAGTTCTGGGTAAAGGCGCTGGGCTCCATAACCATCCACCTAAGGTATTACAGTTGTACCTGCTGATTTGTAGGGCTGTGCGAAGCTTCGGGTGCTGATTTGATCTGGAGGAGATCCAGCCCGATTCAGAAGCAAATACTAGCCAATTTGGAAGCCCAGACGTGAAGCCTGAATCTGAAGGGAATGCTAGCAGCTTTGCACAGGCCTACTGATTTATTTTAGAATGAGAAAGCCCTGGCCTTAATTTGCTGGCCAGCAGCTGAAAACCTTTGGATATAATCAGCATCCTAGAATTAGGAGGGTATTCTCCAGTAAATTTAGATGGTTACATGTAGATTCATTCTGGGGCTCTGTAGCACAGCATTGTCCCCAGAAGGGGTTTGAATGAGACAGCCTTGATTTGGCGAGGTGGAGATGGAGTATCCTGCCCAACCCAGGCACAGGCTGGCCCTGAAGATGGTGAAGGGGAAGATGTTGGAGTATTTCATAGCTCCCAAAATCAACCCCAAGGGGCTCCTGAATGAGTCAGTGGCTCACTGGGGACCAAAGGTAGGGAAGCCAGTGGCAGTATGCCGGTGGACAATGATGACTTTACATTCATATTCTACGAGGAAGGACTAAATAGGGCCCTTGCTCTTCCTCTTTCATTCCATGCTGTGATGCTTGCTGCAATATTAGTTATTATCACCCTCCTCCTCGCTCCACCAGTACCCCCAGAGGATCAGCAGCCAGCTGCATCTGGACACTACCCATAGCTAGGAGGCATCGGGAAGAGAGAGATGCTAACAACCAGGGTCCGGTACCCCTTATCTTTCACAGAGCTCATATTGCTTCCCCCAGGTTCCCTGCAGGTCTCCTGAGCATATTGTTTTCAAACCCACTTCTCTTCTGTGTAGGAGAGCAGTGCTTTATTGAAGACTTATGAGCCTTTGAGAACACATTAGCCAAACATAGATGCCTCTGCACAACCGGTGGCCCAGCTCTTACAATGAGTACCACAACCAGGCTGAAGAGCAACATGGAACACTTTGTTTTTAATGTATAGTCAGAGACAACCTCCCCCACGTGGCCCCCAGCCGAGTCACGGGCATTGAAGGGCCCCTAGCTACGGCAGTATCCCCAGACCTCAATGCAAAGCGCATTTCTTCACATTCGTCCACAAAGAAGGAAACAAAATAATAAAATAAAGTGAGTTAATTTTTCCCAGAGACACACACATAATCAGACGACCAGCCAATGGCCAACTCAAAGGTGGTGTTAGTTTTCTGGGTTGTTTGTTGTTTTTTTTTCCTTCACTTTCTTTTATATAGAGATATATATTTTTTTCTTACTTTAAAACTTTTTTTTCTTTTTTTTTCTTTTTTTTTTTTTTTAAAGTCTGTGTTGTGTTAACGTCCCGAGCTGTGTAGAGAAGGGGAAATGAAGAACGCTTGTCAAAACGGCTTCCAGACTTGGAAAAAGACGCTGCAGCTGTTAAACTTCCCGTTTGTTTGTCTGTTTGTTTGTCAGTGTCTCCAACATGGAAATAACCCAAGGAAGGAGGAAAAAAAAAAAAATATGCAGGAATTGATTACACAATTACCAATAAACTCTATCATCTCTTAGAAGACCAATACACAGCTAACTCCATATACAGCATGCAGTAATGGCAGAAGGACCCTGCTGAGAAATAATGTGGCTAGAACTCTAACGAAAAATAATAATATATATATATGTATATGTATATATACGGTATATATATATTCCATAAAAAGAATAAGCATATCCATCCAACTCAACACACAGCGAATATCACCCTTTCCATTTCCAAAACAGTAAGTAGATAGCACAGTATCTTCTGTGTCGTACACCAGAGTAGAAGACGGAGTTTCCGGTAACGCTGGTGGAGGAATTGTTTGTAAAACCAGGGGGTTTGTTGGGTTTTTTTTGCAGGACGCGATAGTTCACACCGATTTTGCAAACAAAACTGCCATTCCACCTCTTCTAAACCTTGTTAAGAAGAACACTATTCATTCTTTGTGTTTTTAATGCTTAATAAACGTACTTCTCTTCTCCTTTTTTTTTTCTCTTTTTTTTTGTGTTTTTGTTTTTTATGAACTAACAGTTCTAGGCTCATATCAGAAAATATAATTAATAAAATTAATAATGACTCAGAATCCTTTATTATCCATGATGTCCGTGTGTAGTAAAATGAAGAAATGTTTAACAATCAGTTTGCTTTCTTCCTTTTGTCATCCATGTCATCGTCGTTAACTTTTTTTTTTTATATATATATATATATATATATATATATATATATATCTCTATAGATATATAGTAACACAAATGGCGGCACAGTTCATGAAAAGGAAGGGAAATCTCAAAAAAGCTGTGCATCTGGATAGAAGTGTTGTGTGATGGGTGGCCAATGTTGCAATCCTCCGTGAGAGAGATGGGTGGGAAAATACGACCGAGCCAACTGCCTTAGAGCGGGGCGGTGGGGGCGTGAGAAGGGAAGCTGCTCACCCAAATGTACTCATTGGTCCTCGGTACCTGCACAGTTGCCCATTGAAGAAAAAAAGAAAGAAAAAGACTCAGTCGTGTTGAAACTTCAGCAGAAAATTTTGGGGTTTTTTTTTCTTCAAAATTCCCTTTGATTTCTCTCTCTCTTCCCAAATTTCCTGGTAATTATACTCTCATTAGGACATTTTTTTTCTTACAAATCGCATACTTCTTCTTGTTGCTGTGGTGGTTGCTACTCCGTGAAATCAGCACTGAGGTCAAAACTTGAGGAGCAGGTGCAGGAGCAGGAGGGGGAGCAGCCAGACGCAGCCAGCTCTTCTTGACGCACCGTTGTTCCCATCGTGCACTGCGCCGGGACCTGCAGGAGGCAGAGGGACAAAGCCAAGGGCATCAGCTAAGACCCATTGGGAATTAAGCAAAATTGCCATGGTTAGTGCTTAGAAACATGGGGGAACAGATGCAAACGTGACTACTGCTTTGGGGCACCTCAGTCCTGCCGGTGCCTGGTTTGAAATGCTTCCTAGCATGCCTGAAAAAGGTGATGCTCATTCAAGCATCTCCCCATGGGGTGCCCAAAACCATGAAACTCATGTCTATATCTGCCTGAGAAATCAGACACGGCAAAACTCACTGAATCATTCAGTCCATCTCCTGAAGGGCAACCCAGGAATGTCACGACTGCTGCCTCCAGCCTGGTTTTAGAAAGCTCTGGCAATGGAGCTTGTAGGCCTCCCCCTGAAGAGCCTTATCCAGCACGCGCTTTGGGCCATCTCCTGACGTTCAGTCTAAATTTCTTCTTTCTTAATTTCATCCTACGAGTCCTGTTTATACCACAAGCCTCTCTACGACTCAGTGCAACCTGCTTCTTTTCTTTACTTTCCTAAGCAAAGGGAAAGCTGGTAGGGGGTGCCCCAGAAAGAGGCACCCAAGGTGTTATGCCAGATCATCTCTGAGACTTTCCCTCTCTCACAAATGCAATAATGGGCTCACTCTGCAAATACCTTGTGGCTTGTTTCACTAGGGCTTGCGTTTGATCCCCGTGGAGCTCCGTAAACCAGCTGCATGGGCTGTCCTTAGATGGAAGCTGGTTGGCATCTAAGCATGCTGATTACCCCACGGCCCGTGCACCCGAGGCAGACGAGTTTCTGGATGTCCCTTGAGGACCTGCAGTTCCCTTCAGCTGTGCCCTTCACACATGCAGCTGGGGGATGCGTTTGCAGGTGCATTTTGTGTCTAGCAAAAACCCAAGAGTGAACTCTGCTCCACGCGCCAACATTTGCAGCTGATTTCTCTATAGAAGAGCATGTGTTTTGTTAGTGAAAAATGACCTCCAGCTGGGTCCGCAGTGGAGGGCCGAGGCGAGCACTTAGAGACTGGACATGCTGTGGCGAGAGACATAAAAGGGCTGTTTCCTCAGCTAATGCCATCTCACTTTCTTTCCCTTCCTCTCTGTTTATCAGCAGAGGCAACGGTGGGATTGCTTATTTGATGCCCTAGCTTCCCAGGAGCATATCCAGCCCAGGAGAAGGAGAAATGCAACAAAAACAGAAAAGCAGTGGGACTATTCCCACATGCTCCATAATAATAATAAAAAAAGTTATTTTTGAAGCAGGAAACTGAACACAATGATCATGCAGAGAAGGCCAAACTATGCCCACCGGTCCCTGTTTTAGCACTAGGCTTTGTTCTTATCACTCCTTTTCTACCCATCTCACTTGTCCGTGGCACCATGGAAGTTTTCATGGACACGAGGCCAAGCCCATCATTAGAAGATGTGTTCTTAAAGAAATTCATAAAAATCTTGTCTGTCATTTTTAGTAACAAGGTCTCCTGAGCCCTAAGTGTCTTGCTCGCTGCTAATTATCCCCTCTTGGAACATGCACCAGAGAACGCCAAAGGAAAAGAGAGGAGATGGAGGGAGAAGGCTGAAAAGAAAAAAAAAAATTGCTCTTTTTTTTCCTCGCCGCCTAGTCTTCCTCAGTATAAAGCCATGAATTGATTCTTGCAGCTGAGGTCTACCAAACAATGTGCACATTATGGCACTCTGTGAGTGATTTTGGAGGGGGTTTCAAGCACCCAAAAACATGGACATACAAAAAACTAGAACTCTTGGTTCCAAAATGACACCTTTTATTAGACCAACTCGGAAATTGCAAGAAAATTGTCCTCTTGCAATTTCCCAGTTTGTCTAATAAACGGTATCATTTTGGAATCAAGAGTTCTAGTTTTTTTGTACTTCTTCTTGTCTCACACCAGAATAGCTACCAAGTTCAAAAAAATGGAAGCATTCAAAATCCACGGCCAATTTTGAAAACCTTAGCCGCTGCCTTTCATGAGTCCCCCAGTCAATCTGTTGGGAAATGTGGTGTTGTGAGGATTAGGTGGCATTTGCAAATGGTTGGGGCAGGGGGAAGGGGAGCCCCCTTTTTTTTTTTTTTTTTTAACTATTAACCATAATAATGAAAACTAACAGGAAACCAAAAATTAAAACCTAAAAACTCATACGCTAACGACCCAAGGCCAAACTCTGCGATCAATGGAGTAAACAGAGGTAGATGCAAGGACAGATTGCGATCCGATAATTGGTTTGTTTCATGCTGATCTTTCAGCAGTTCTCCTGAAATCTTAGAGGTCATTGTGCTTTCTAACCTACGGATAAATTAAAAGGAAGTGGAATACATAGTAAAGATCTCAAAATCGAGATTAAAATGTTTCCCAGTGCGATGACTGACTGACTGATTGATTGATAAGATTTCCTGCCAGGTAGCAGCAGCAGCAGGAAGTCTTATTGACAATAAGAATGTCAATGGGTCAGATGCAGTCAGAACAGCACCAGGGGAGTAGGAATATAAAATTGGCTTTAAATCTCATTTATGCTTCCCAGATCCCAGAGCTTCTCTAACTGGCACTAGTAGCATGTGGTCCCAGAAGGGTGGTAACTGGGGATTGCTGGGAAGCTAGAAGCATCTTGGCCATGTTTCCCTACCCCCAGGCTGGAAGGAGATGTGCTATCGGAGCTGCCCTGTGGCACATAAGACGGTGTGAGGGGACACACAGATGCCCTAATGGGCTGGCGGAGCTGGCAACAAGACTGGCATGTACGCCTCTAAACTGCCATGCGTATGCAGAACTTAGAAGATAATGCTGACACAAGAAGGAATGGGAACAGGCTGTGTTTAAATATATCCTGGGAATTAAGAGCAGGTTTCTAAACATCAAAGGAGCAAGGTTCGGAAACATCCTTCCATTGAAGCAGGGTAGGCAAACAACCTAACTGGGCTTGGATGGAGCGGGATGGATTCCCTATGTGATGTTCTGGCCTGGCACAGCCAGGACTGGACCTCATGGCCCAGGAGGCCCCTTCCATGCTGACTTGAAAAAGAGGTTTGGATGGAAAAAAAAATCAAGCCTACAAATGAAGCCAGATTTTCCTTCGAGCAGCTCCCATTATGATATTTCTGGTATAGGCAACTGCTGGGAGATACACAGGGGTGCACATGCCCCCCTGATGGGGCCGGTGCCCCCCTGATGGCCAACACTGATGCTGCCGGTAGGGCTGGTCCCCCCCCGACAGGGTCGGCGACTTCTGCAGGTGCCCCTGCAGATTCAGGAGGCACCAGTCACTCATGATTTCTGGCGTGGTTTCCAAAATAATTTGACGTTTTGTAAGGACACAGAAATAAGAAGCCCGATTTTTGGAAGAGCCGAGCAAGTGAGGTGGATGCTGGAGGCTGGAGTGAGGTGGCCTCTGCTGTGTCTCTGGCTGGTTGCTCTGGTGCAGCTTCTCTTGTTAGACCGATTCTAACTTTTTTTTTCTTAATTATCTTGACCATTAAAAGGAAAAATCAAGTGTGCCAGTTGGTGGGTCATAACAGAGATGGACCCATCACCCCAGGGAGATGAAAGCCTGAGACACCTAACACTTGGATTGAACCTGATGAATGATGAGCCTGGAGGGGACACACAGCGCTTTGGGTGGGGACAATGGAGCCCCTGCTCTTTCCTACTGGCAGGGCTGCGTCCATGGCGGCATGGGTGATAAGGAACCTGGGGTGCCTGTGCCTAGCTGAGGCGGTGGCTGCTCTCCAGGTTTCATGCATTCATTGCTTCCAGCTCATTAGGAAAACATGTGACAGTCCAAAGAGGCCAATTATCAAGCTCTATAGTGTCCTAGAGAAATGTTATATGCATCAATTATGCTCTGAAAACATCTGGGAGGAATAAGGGCCTCAAATGAGGCACATTTTTTTCTGAAGCATGGTGAATCAGACCAGAAAGCCCTCGTGATCTATGTCACGGCACAAGGGGACAGAGCACGCGCGGGGTGGGGAGGCGGGGGGATGCGATAGAGGACATGGCAAGGAGCACACGGCACGCAGAGAAAAGTCTCCTTACAGAAGACCCCTGCAGAGTGTTAGGCTACAAGAAAGGAGGACAGGCAGCAGAGTCCCTGACAAGATGGAGGCTACAGTCATTGCAGTTTTAGTTCCTGCTCCTAATTGCACACGCTGCAGAGCAAGACCCCTGCAAGCAGTTCTAAGCAAGCTGCAGGGGTCCCTACTCAGTTGCAAGTCAGGGGTTCGACAAGCAACTTAGTTTAATTGGTGCGCTTAGGGGCGGCGTGGGACAACAGATCGGTTCTAGTCAGCAGATCTCTTGAGGTTAGGTCAGCTGCAGGAAAATTAAGGATGGAGGAGGCAGAGGGGCTGGTGGCAGCAAGGAAACCAGAGCTGGGGGAGCATTCACAGTTAAGGGAGCAGATTTTACTGACCTTTCCAGGGTGTCAGGGCTGTAGTTGTCTCTTCTAAAAATTAAAGAACAAGTCATCGTTAGGGCAGAAGATAAATGGAAAGGCTCCATTTAAAGATAGTTCAACTGACTCTTCCCCCTGCTGGCCTTGTGGGCTTATTGCTCAAACTGTGCCTCCCTCTATCCTCAGTGCGGCTGCTGCTAGGAATATTTGATAAGGCCTGTGTCCCCCTGGACTTGATTCCCCACTGCTTTGCTCCTGGTGGCATCATTTATCCCTATGCGAAAGGACGGCCCCGCACCCTTGTTCTGAACTGGAGTCCCTGGACACTCCTTTTGCATAGACATGAGTTACTGCCATAGGCTAGGGACAGACAGATAAACTGGTTTAAGTGATCAGAAACTGGTTAAAACCTGTAACAGAACAGATATCCAGTGCACATAATGGTCAAAACCAGTTTGAGATAAACCTGCTTGAATGTCAAATCAGACTTAACTGGTTGAGCTCAAACTGGTTTATGCAACTCCTGTCCCAGACCCCAATGCCACTAGGGAGGGGAGAATCAGCCCTGATGCAGACAGGTGTGTTTTGCAAATGCTCTCTGAACTTACAGCAGGCATGAGAGACTGGGCCATTAGAGAGCTTGGGTTATTCGCCAAGCCTAGGTCAAGATCTCAACTCACCAGAACTGAAGAGGTCAGACTCAAGCTCACCTCTACTTGCTTGGGCCAGTGTCCTGCCTCCCCTTCCTATGTAGCACTCTTGAAAAGGAAAGAGCCCCATCTCCTGCCTTACGGGAGATCAGCTCCTGCTGGAGGAGGACAATTCATGGACATCAGGCAGAGAGCCAGTTCTCCCCAGCACATCTAAGAAACCTGCCTGCTCTTCTGTGATCACAGAAATCATAGATATTAAGGGACCTCGAGAGATCATCGATTCCAACCCCCCTGCTTTGGGCAGGAATATTGCTGCGATCAAATGATCCCAGCAAGGTGTCTGTCCAGTCTCCTCTTGAAGACGTCCAAGGTTGGGCACTGTACCACCTTCTTGGGAAGTCTATCCTCTGAAATATTTCAGTGGACTGAAGTCTGCTTTTCAAAATACTTTTTTTTTTTGATGAGACTGGCAGCATTTCTGGAAAGGCATACACACAAATGCCTTCGCAATAGCACCTTAATACTAACTAGCATAAAGCTCTTTCTGAATACAATTATTAAAAAGAAGCCTGTTGCACATGTACAATAATTTGAATTTTCCCTTCTTTTTTTTTTTTTTTAACCTTAAACATAGTATTAAATGCCAGATTTACAAGTATGCAAACTGTCTGCTGGTAAGTTTTCTGGAGTCCTAGAGTGCTGACTGGCACTGCAGGCCTCTGCTGGGGCTGCATCTCTCTGCTGTGCAACTGTTGGGAACTTGGAGACCAAGAAAGCAGCCCGCCAACGCTGCCCTAAACCACCGGGGACCCAACAATGCAGGGGGGTGGAGGAGGGGGTACCAAAGTGATGGCAGCCTCAACAACAAAGAGGCATGAAACCGGGGTCTTACAGATTTCTTGTCAGCCTGCCACCAGCCTCCTTCTCCATGCATGGCACGGGAATGCAAAGGCCAGAACTGAAGATTTACCAGGCAGAGAGGGGACTTCAACCCCTGTCCAGATTGGGCCTTCCATTGACTGCGTGAGCTGCCCTGGCTAATACTCTAGATAGCGAGTTAATTAGGAGAAGAAAGTGAAATGAGACTCACCTCCAGGCGGCTGGAACCAGGAGGTCCCAGACTCTATATCTGGCAAGGCTTACTACCTGGAGCAAGGCACCATACCCCTCTGCCTCCATTTTCCATCATTTATGACACTCTGTCCTTCACAAGGGTCTTGTGAGGACTGAATTAGTTAGTATCTGTTAGGGGCTTTCAATATGCAAAGCACTGTGAATGTAAAGAATGACCATCACTGTTATCTGAGTGAGATCCTCAGCTGGTGTGAACTGGCAAAGGTCCAGATCTGGCCCAAGGAGTCACTGATTCTGTGTCCCTCTTAGTTTGGGCACCCCCATCAGAGATACCACAGGTCCCATTTTGCAATGGCGCTGAGTACTGGCAGCTCCCACTAATGCTACCTGGAGCTACAGGGGTGCAGCAGGCTGGAAAATCACAAAAAAGGATGCCCAACATTTGATGCAACCAGAGAGCAGTGGCTACTTTGGCAACAGCCAGAATTCAACCCGGGGTACTCCCACATTAGGATAACGCAGGTGAGGCTCTCAGAAATGTGAATCCGGGCTGCATAACCCAGCCATGCAAGAGCTACTGATTGCATTACAGACTGGCCATCACAGCTGGCAAAGCATATGGCAGTGTCACTAATCAAGCTCAAAGGTGCTCTGCCAATTAGCACCAGCTAAGAATCTCTTCCTCCTTCCATTTTCCTTCAGGGACACATTTCACTGTTGGTATAACAGCAGCGTTGTGGCAGGGTTGAGTCTGGTCTGGAGTGTCGAGATAACATGGCTTTGATTGGCACTTGGGTTATATTGTTATTATGATGAGGATTTCCCTTAGGCCCTTCTCTCCCATGTAGAACTATGGTCCCATCCTTATTAATTGCATGGCAAATTGTAGATAGAATTCTCTAATCATGCTTGCCGGCGGCAATCAACATTGATCACAATGAAAGGAGAAATTGAATTGTACTTTTTTAGTAACAGAAAAAATATATTTGGTTCCCGAAGTCTTGATCAGATTAAAGAAGCCCGAATTAGTGATTAAAAGAAAGGCCTGCAATAAGAATCCCTGTGCCTTTAAAACAATGATTTTTTAAGGATATTTATTCATGTTTAGCAAAGACAAGATGCCTGACAAAGTTTGTAGGACTCAGTAAACAGATTTTGGAGAAAGGATAATTAAAGGCCTGGGTCTGCTACCCTAATTCACAGGGGTAAGTCTACCCAGAGAGTGAGCTGTTTTTCTTTG
>NW_017728936.1:6105554-6153549 GCF_001723895.1 Crocodylus porosus | reverse complement strand
TTTTTTTTTTTTAACCTTAAACATAGTATTAAATGCCAGATTTACAAGTATGCAAACTGTCTGCTGGTAAGTTTTCTGGAGTCCTAGAGTGCTGACTGGCACTGCAGGCCTCTGCTGGGGCTGCATCTCTCTGCTGTGCAACTGTTGGGAACTTGGAGACCAAGAAAGCAGCCCGCCAACGCTGCCCTAAACCACCGGGGACCCAACAATGCAGGGGGGTGGAGGAGGGGGTACCAAAGTGATGGCAGCCTCAACAACAAAGAGGCATGAAACCGGGGTCTTACAGATTTCTTGTCAGCCTGCCACCAGCCTCCTTCTCCATGCATGGCACGGGAATGCAAAGGCCAGAACTGAAGATTTACCAGGCAGAGAGGGGACTTCAACCCCTGTCCAGATTGGGCCTTCCATTGACTGCGTGAGCTGCCCTGGCTAATACTCTAGATAGCGAGTTAATTAGGAGAAGAAAGTGAAATGAGACTCACCTCCAGGCGGCTGGAACCAGGAGGTCCCAGACTCTATATCTGGCAAGGCTTACTACCTGGAGCAAGGCACCATACCCCTCTGCCTCCATTTTCCATCATTTATGACACTCTGTCCTTCACAAGGGTCTTGTGAGGACTGAATTAGTTAGTATCTGTTAGGGGCTTTCAATATGCAAAGCACTGTGAATGTAAAGAATGACCATCACTGTTATCTGAGTGAGATCCTCAGCTGGTGTGAACTGGCAAAGGTCCAGATCTGGCCCAAGGAGTCACTGATTCTGTGTCCCTCTTAGTTTGGGCACCCCCATCAGAGATACCACAGGTCCCATTTTGCAATGGCGCTGAGTACTGGCAGCTCCCACTAATGCTACCTGGAGCTACAGGGGTGCAGCAGGCTGGAAAATCACAAAAAAGGATGCCCAACATTTGATGCAACCAGAGAGCAGTGGCTACTTTGGCAACAGCCAGAATTCAACCCGGGGTACTCCCACATTAGGATAACGCAGGTGAGGCTCTCAGAAATGTGAATCCGGGCTGCATAACCCAGCCATGCAAGAGCTACTGATTGCATTACAGACTGGCCATCACAGCTGGCAAAGCATATGGCAGTGTCACTAATCAAGCTCAAAGGTGCTCTGCCAATTAGCACCAGCTAAGAATCTCTTCCTCCTTCCATTTTCCTTCAGGGACACATTTCACTGTTGGTATAACAGCAGCGTTGTGGCAGGGTTGAGTCTGGTCTGGAGTGTCGAGATAACATGGCTTTGATTGGCACTTGGGTTATATTGTTATTATGATGAGGATTTCCCTTAGGCCCTTCTCTCCCATGTAGAACTATGGTCCCATCCTTATTAATTGCATGGCAAATTGTAGATAGAATTCTCTAATCATGCTTGCCGGCGGCAATCAACATTGATCACAATGAAAGGAGAAATTGAATTGTACTTTTTTAGTAACAGAAAAAATATATTTGGTTCCCGAAGTCTTGATCAGATTAAAGAAGCCCGAATTAGTGATTAAAAGAAAGGCCTGCAATAAGAATCCCTGTGCCTTTAAAACAATGATTTTTTAAGGATATTTATTCATGTTTAGCAAAGACAAGATGCCTGACAAAGTTTGTAGGACTCAGTAAACAGATTTTGGAGAAAGGATAATTAAAGGCCTGGGTCTGCTACCCTAATTCACAGGGGTAAGTCTACCCAGAGAGTGAGCTGTTTTTCTTTGCGCCTGATTCTCCAACTCCGTACATCTTGTATTGTCATTTATAACCATGCAAAACGTTGCCACGGGTATGCTGGGGTAGAGCCATGCATGACAGTGGTAAACACGGTGAGAAATGTGGCTCCACGTTATGGACAGACCTGCTAGAGATTATCAATAACTTGCACCTTTGGATCTTGCATGCATATGGATACTGGAATCTGCTATGGACTCCTGAATCAAGCTAGATAAGAAGATAGGTTATTCCTTAACGTGTTCCTTAGTCCTGTCTGCAATGCGAGTGATGTGGGGGGAAAGTGTCCTTATGGGGGACTTCAACTAGGGGTTCATAAGCTGGAGGTCTCATAAAACCAGTGGTAAAACAGCATTAAACTTTCTAAGAGATCTAGATGATGCCATTTCTAACACAAAGAGTATTATACCTGACACAAGGTCATTCTGTATGGGACTCATTATGATAGATAAGGATGGCTTCATCACTGGACTGGAAGTTGGTGGTTGCCTAGGGACCAGTAATCATGACCTGATTATATTCACTATAAGCAAACAAAGGACAGGCCAGGCTTAACTAGAGCTATATAGACAGTATATGTATACTTGTGTTTCAATAGGGCTAATTTCCAACATTGAGAAAAAGTGATGAGTAAAATGACTTTCAGAAAGAAACAGACAATAAAAAATGTGAAAATTGGGAGTTCTTTAAGGAAGGTTTATTAGATGGCAAAGCCCGTTCTGTTTCACCGGTGAAAGGAAGATATTAGAAAAGAAATATAATACATGAGAAATAGGAAAAGGGGAAAATGGAGAGCAGTTCATTTAAATTAGCGGTTATGAAATGTGGAAATTTGATAAGGGAAGTTTAAGATTTCAAGAAAGAAAATAACTATGCCTCGTAGGGCCAGGATAGTGGCAATTTTTGCTTAGTTTTGTTTTTTAAGTACGCGGTAACAAATGAATCCCAAGCTGTGATATAAACACATTACTAGAGGAAGGGGTACAATTACTAATGGTGCAGAAAACACAGAGGTATTCTATATACAAAAAAGATACGCTTGTTCACACAAGGATAAAGAAGTACTTTCCAGTTTATTACTGAGCAAGGAGAATGTTAACATCTCCTGGGAGAAAACCCTTTAAAATCAGTAGATTTTGTTTTCCCCTCTCCATGAGTCCAATGGAACTAACTAGGAGCCTGTTGAAAGTAATCTTGAATAAACCTTGGGATGCCGAGGAAATTCCAGGAGACTGGAAGATGGTGGATAGTATATCACTATTATAAAAAGGCAAGGGGGGCGACTCTGGTAATTAGAAGTTGGTAAGCCTGTCATCAATCCTAGGCAGAATAATGGGAGGGCTGACATGAGATGCAATTAATACAGAATTAAAGAACAAAAATAGAATTAATGCCAGTCCACATGATTATATGGAAATGAGATCTGGTCAAAGAATCCTGATTTCTGTCTTTGATGAGATTACATGTTTGGTTGATAAAGAGAACTGCGCAGATGAAATACACTTCAACTTTGGTAAGACTTAGCATCGCGTGGCATTCTGATTAAAATATTAGCAGGACAGCAGTGCACGTCTTAAATGGATTAAGAAGCGTACAAGCAGCAGATAAGAAGGAAGGGGCTGTTTGTGGGAAAGCAGGGGGGTCTTTTTAGTCTTTAGTCCTTTTAGTCAGTGTTTGAAAAAAAAAAAATCGTTCCTGGTTCAACACTACTCAACGTCCTAATCGAGACAGGCAGTAAAGTTCATGCAGAGCACGGTGGAAAACAATGTACAACCACGGCTGATAAGCTGTGCAGATCATGCAAAGATTGGTGGAGTGATAAAAAATGATGAGTACGGGGCAGTCATATGGAGGGATTCTCAACGCAGAAAAATTAACCACTGGAACAAATAACCAGGAAGCGGTGCATTCTCAGGCTCTTCATGTCCTGAGGTCAAGACTGGATGCCTTCCTGGAGGATATGATATGCTTTGGCACACATTATACTTCAATCCAGCATAAGCTATTGCTCTCAGTAGAGTGTAGAAATTTGATGGATAAAATGTAATGGCCTGTGATACACAGCAGGTCAGATTAGGTGTTATGACAGTCTTCCTGCCTTTAAACATTACAATGTTTTTCCACATGGAAAGCAGTGGACAGGGAAGTAAGAAGTGCAGAACCCGGCACTAATTTCTCTTGGTTTTTGTTCTTGTTCATCCCACGGTTTTTTATCTCTATTACTAGGGATCTACTTAAAGTGCACAAAAATCGTAGACTGCTCATGGTGCCCAGCACCATTTTCACCATTTTTTTGTGGCTAGCACCACCCCCCCCTCCCTTTTTTGTAACTGGTGCACTGCTGATTGGCTGTGAGGCCCCAGTGGCCCTGCCCCTCACTGCTGATTGGTGGAGAGGGCTTCCCTTCATGTGGCCCTGTCCCTTGCTGCATAAAAGGCAGCCCTCTCCGCCAATCAGCAGCAGGGGCGGGGGTGGCTGCCATCGTGGCTGCTCCTTTTCGTGCCTGTGATCCCCTCCTTCCCCCGCTGGGCAGCCAGCATTTTATGTCTAGTAAGTTTTTTTCCCCCAGCGATTCCATGTAAAATCATGGGAATACCCATTTTCCTGGTGATGGCAGAAACCGCCTTTTTCACGGTTTCCCTGAAAACCACGAAGCTGTGAACCGAGTAGATCCCTATCTATTACCCTGGCACGCCCAAATCACTCTGTTGAGCATATTCATTGGCAATGACACTTTCCATGCTGAGGATGTACAATCTAAGTATACAAGATGAAAAAAGTTAATGGAAAGGCTGGAGGGTAATGCCCATTTTGCAGGTGGGAAAACTTGCCTTTAAAATGTGTCTGAAATTTTCAGAGCTGCATAGGGGATTTGGAGATACAATTCTCATTCAACTGAATCTAAGCCCCATAAGTCGATTTTAAAATTATAGAATCAGAAAATTAGGGGAGGAAGGGACCTCAGGAGGTCACATCTAGTCCGACCCCTGCTCAAAGCAGGACCAGCCCCAGCTAGATCATCCAAGCCAGGGCTTTGTCTAGCTGGGTCTTCAAAACCTCCAAGGATGCAGATTCCACCACCTTTCTGGGTAACCTGTCCCAGTGTTTTACTACCCTCCTGGTGAGAATTTTCTTTCTAATGTCTAACCTAAACCTCCCTCGCTACAACTTCAAACCATTGTTCCTTGTTCTGTTATCTGCCACCACTGAGCCCAGTCCCCTCAGCCTCTCCTCAAAGCTCATGTCCCCCAGCCCCCTAGTTTTGCTGCCTTTTGCTGGACTCTCACCAATTTATCTACATCTGTTCTGTAGCGGGGAGCCCACAACTGGACACAGGACTCTAAGTGTGGTCTCACCAGTGCTGAATGGAGGGGAAGAGTCACTTCCCTCAATCTGTTGGCAACAATCCTATTAATGCAGCCCAATGTGCCCTTAGCCTTCTTTGCAACAAGGGCACACTGCTGGCTCATATTCAGCTTATTGTCCACTGTCACCCCCAGGTCCTTCTTTGCAGAGCAGCTGTTTAGCCAATAAGTCTCCAGCATGCTGAAGTGATGGGTGGTGGAGGCTTCCATGTGCCAGCTAGACCTTGTGTCTCCAGCGGTCTGCTGCTTGTCTTGAGCCTACACCCAGTCTTGGAAGGCTTACTAAGACTCATTCAGTCCTCTGACTACTACTCCATGCTGCCTATGTGAGTCAAAAGTGACTACAGGTCTCTGGGTGCAAAGGTGAAGGGGACAGGGGTTTAGGCGGTAGTGCTCCTCGATGCTTGCAGTCGAGGGAGCGGGCCCAGGCAGGAGTGGATGCATCCTGAAGATCAATGCGTGGCTGTGCAGATAGTGTTCCCAGCAGGGCTTTGGCTTCTTTGACCATGGGATATTGCTGTAAGAGGAAGAATTGATATAAAGAGATGGGATCCACCTGGTGAAGAGAAGGAAGAGCATCTTCACAGACAGGCTCGCTAATCTAGCGAGGAGGGCTTTAAGCCAGATTTGCCAGGGGATGGAGACCAAGGCCCTAAAGTAAGTGGGGAAGTAGGAGACCTGGAGGAAGCACAAGCAGGAGAAGGCAACAGGGGAGGCCTTCTCATACTTCCTGAGAAAGGGCAATCATCTGGTTACCTCCGGTGCCTGTACACAAATGCACAGAGCCTTGGAAACAAGCAGGAAGAACTGGAAGTCCTTGCGCAGTCACAGATCTATGACACGACTGGAATAACAGAAACGTGGTGGGAGCTCACATGTCTGGAGCATTGTCAGGGATGGGTACAAACTGTTCAGCAAGGACAGGCAGGGGACAAGAGGAGGAGGAGTTGTGCTTTATGTAAAAGGGCTCTGTGATTGCTCAGAGCTCCAGTATGAAACTGGAGATAGACCTGTTGAAAGTCCCTGGGCTAAGGTCAGAGCTGAAAGCAACAAGGGTGATGATGTGGCGGGGGTCTGCTACAGACCACCAGACCAGGAGGAAGTGCTGGATGAGGCTTTCTGCAAAGGGCTGGCAGAAGTTTCCTGATCACAAGCCCTGACTGAAGATGGAGGACTTCAATCACCCTGACATCTGCCAGGAGGGCAATACAGTGTGCACAGGCAGTCCTGGACGTTTTTGGATAGTGTTGGGGACAACTTTCTGGTGCAAGTGTTGGACTGGCCAACTAGGGGCCTTGCTCTTCTTGACCTGCTGCTCACAAACAGGGATGAATTGGCGAGGAATATAGTAGTAGATGGCAACTTGGGCAGCAGCGACCACAAGACTGAGTTCAAGATCCTGAGGGAAGGAAGGATGGAGAGCAGCAGAGTAAGGGCCTTGGACTTCAGATTCTGCCTCACTCAGGGAACCGATGAGCAGGATCCCCTGGGAGGCCAGTCTGAGAGGAAAAGGAGAGTTGGTTGTATTTTAAAGAAACCTTACTGTGGATGCAGGAGCAAACCACCCCAAAGTGCAGGAGAACTAGCAACTATAGCAGAAGACCAGCTTGGTTTAGCAGAGAAGTCTTCAGTGAGATAAAACACAGAATCTCAGACTAAATGACCTGATTCAGGTCACCTGGTGAGTCTATGGTAAAGCTGGGATCAGCGCCCAGCTCTCTGGATTCCCAGTCCAGTGCCTTAAGTAGAAGATCGGACACTTTTTCCTGCTAGTCCTTACCCATCCAAAGAGGGTTCATGATTTGCTCCCAAGATTTAATCAAATGGATTTTCAAGACAGGGAGCTCTGTGTTATCAGCCTTGTCTCAGAACTTATCCCTGTACATCTAGTTAGCACAGGCTTCTACTTGGGCAATACAGATCACACAAAAAGAAATGAGCATCCACTTGGTTAAAAAGGACTGGCTGAAGGACAACATCATTAAAGTGGGACAACATCATTAAAGTGGGCCAAGGAAGAAATGCAAATGGGTCTTCTCGGCATCTGCAAGGCCCTTTGCATTGCTGCAGCCAAATGATGGGGAATCAGGATAACCCAGCACACAGCAGGGAAGCTCGACAGATGGTGGTTGCTGACGGTACAGGTTTAACCGCCCTGGCCAATTCAATGGGTTGAATTGCCTCTCTCTTCTACACTTCCAGATCGAGCAACAGATCTCTGACCCTTCTCCTCTCCTCAAGCGGTAAGAGAGTTGGGGCCACTTTTATACTACTGCCTTCTTCCACAACTGGTGTGCTTTCTGCCATGTGGCCCCTCTACCAGTGTATTTAAACCAGAAGAAATTCCATATAAACCCTGAGCAAAGGCATCCCAACTACTCACGTGACGGCATGTTTCACCATGAAGAAACTGGGAAGCACGTGTCTACTGTTTGCGCACACCAACAGTTAACACCAAATGGCATTTCTGAGCCAGTGTTGGAGGTGTCCGTCTTCCTAAAAAGAGGTGTCATTTGTGACACTGATTAGCCTGAAAGCCCGGTAGGAAAGCAGGAGAGACCGAGAAAGAGTTTCCAGGCAGTGTGATAACAATGGTTTAACAATCAGCTACAAACTCTCATGTTTACAATTTAAACAACAATTATTTCTTTTCACAGAAAACAAAGTAGAAAACTCCATCTGTGCTGGTTGAAAGCCATTATTAGTGCTTGAGATGGGCACAAATGCACGGTTGAGACTCAAATTGGCTGTTTTGACTTCACAATGTCCTCGTGGGGGAGAAGCTGATGAGATTCTTTCTGGGGACTGGAGGATAGAGGGAAGTTCCTCTGGTCCCCTCTACCTGTGCAGCCTGGATACATGACACATCACTGCTGGTATAAATTGTGCCCTGGTATAAATTACATGGAGATCAGTACTGGAGATTAGTTGTCCTGGGGTAGCTGCGATGCGAGGCTCTATAACAGTGCCTCACCACTGCAGGGCAGGAGCGGGTAGAGGCAGGAAGCAGGGTATAGCTTATTTACATTGGGCAAATAACTACTCAAAGCTAACTGTGGACACACACTACCAATACCTCCTTAAGTTGCACCATTTGTTGTTCCCAGGGTAACTCTAGACCAGTTTCTGGTGATTTTACACTAGTGTCAGGCTATTCAGCCTGTGCCCATTCCTGTGAAGACAGTTGCATGCGTTGTGTGTCCAGCTCCTAGTCTAACCCAGCGCAGCTTGCACTGCCTACTGTCACAACATGGGCCTATTTGTTCTGGCGTTGACAACAGAAAGAAGGCCTGAGTAGATTATAGGGTTAGGCCTCTCTCTGTGCAAAGCAGCTTGGAAATTGCTTTAGAACTTGTTCTCATGAATGTAATACTTAACTCTGAAACCCTAATTCCTTAGCAGTATGATGGCAACCTCCAGCAAGAGTCTCAGAGTACTGTAGCTACAAACCTGAAACAAGGCATGTTTCCCAGTCACACTCCAGGCTTGGAAGGAGAGAGGAATAGCCACTGATCCCAAGATGCATGGTGTTTTCCCCTCTAACTTACACACTGCTTGCTTCTGCCCTTGAAGAAGGAATGGCTGTACCTGCATGGGGATAGGTCATGGGCCACTTATAGCTCTGCTGAATGGCATGTGAAAACCCTCGAGCCAAGAAGATGCTTCAGTTCTCACAGGAACCTGTCTATGGAAAATGGGCTACAACTGAGTCACGAGCCAACAGAAGGTGTTGGGAGGGTCACCTTGGTACTTCCCAAAACAGCCTTTATGACCTCAGCCTTGATAGCTGAGATATCATCTTTATACTGGAGAGGGACAGAGAGAACCATTATGTGCACAGCAGTCCAGCATGGGAACTGAACCGCTTATCCCATGCCGTGCAGTGCACACCATGTAAGATGTACGAGATGATGCCAATACTCTCATAGATGGCAAAGTGAACCCATCAGCGGTGCTTCTGCAAGGCTTTGATCTTCACCTCCAAGCATTTAATTTGACTGAAGTGACCCACGGCTGTTTGTCTTATCTGCAGCTCCCAATAAATCCCAGCATTGTCTGTCCTTGCATAGGAATCATCTTCATATTATAGGACCACCGTAGGGCACCGCAGAGCACTTGTGTGATACTTCAAGAGGAATATGCGGACTTTATATTTAAGAAGCTTAATATGTCCAGGCATATGTTCAGCATGATCCAGGCTACTAGTGGGGACGTGTCCTTTCTTTCCTTTAAGATCGGGTTAAAGCTAGAAAGATCTCCTGCCACCCCTGCATCTAGATGTGCTACTTTTCTTCTTGAGTTCATGCAAAAGAACCCCCAGATCAGACATGGCAAACTCCCCATCCCCTGTTCCCTTCCCCTCTCAAGAAAACATGCTGCCCCAAAACGGTTGTTTTGTAGCATACAAACCCTGGCGACTTTTCTGGCATGTGCTATGAGTATAACTACTACAGAATTAAAAGCTCTACAGATAACCAACTCTCCTAAATCCTCAGGGAATGCCAAGTCTGTCTTTGATAACCACTTCTTTTTGCAGTGCACTTATATGATGTCAGGAGTTTACTCCAGTCCCATATTCGCTAATAAATTGGCTTGATGATCACTGTGAAGCTTGTAGACATTAATCAGATGACTTTTTTTCTGAGTGCTGATACCATCAAAAGCCATATTAGATTAATACTGGGGAGATAAAAGACCAAGGGGAAATGAGATAAAAGACTGAGGAGAAACTCTACAGTAAATGAGCAAGATAGAGTGACCCTAAGCTGCACATTCCCGCAGGAATGCAACCAGTGAGCGATGGGAGCACCTGTGTAAATTGGTCGTGCGATTCTCCTCCCTGCAAACCTTGTGTCTATAAATGGGCCGTGTGGGGCACCGCACAGTCACTGGCTCCCGCTAAGTCCTGTCAAGAGCCTAGAAGAGGATATGACCTGACATTTCAGGTCACAGGATGAGCAATAATAGCTGGGATCAGGAAGATGCACTGCTTGGGATATCATTACAGTTGGGTGCATTATAATTGCCTTGAAAGCAGCCAGCACTGGCTTTTATTGGAGACACAAGACTACAGGATCACCTGGCTCTCCCTGCAAAAAAACCCAAAAAAACAACTATGTTATCAGTTTATGCACATGGGCCTACTAGTAGAAACCAGCTGCACCTCTACACTCAAAGCAAGCAAGCCACCAGTGGTTTTCAGCTTGCTCTTTCCTAATTTGGGTATCTGCAAGACAAAGACAAATGAAGGAAGGGACTCCTAGCCAGCAGGCTGAATGATCTGGGTCAAGGCCTGTCCTCTGGGGGGGCCTGAGAAAACAAGTGCATCTTGCACCCTGTCCTAAGTGTGGCCAGGCTCAGGTTCACCAACCCTATATTAAAAGTCTACTATAGAAGTAATTGTGCCACAAGCTCCACACACATCAACCGTGGGTTGGACAGCCATAATGTGTCTTGGTGGGATGGAGGGCAAGTGAGACAAGTGGGGTCCATGCCACATTTGTGTGGTAACCAGCACCATGTGTTTTACTCAAGAGGAATCAGGCAACAATATTCAGAAAATAGGGGTAGTTTACTTTTACTAGCTTCTGTAGGCCAAAGTTGGGCAACTGCAGCCTGCCTTAGCTGAAGCCCCAGTGGTCTTGCCAGTGGGCCTCCAGTGATCTTGGCTGGAGGCAAAGAAGACTTGGATGTCTATGGTGGGATCAAAGCAAAATGGAGAGCTACCTGCTGGGCAGCCATAGACAACACCAGGTATTTGTGCACACCGCTGCTCCCCTACATCACAACCAGGATGGTGGCAGTGATGTTGGACTGATCCACCACAGTCTAAATCCAGGGTATCCCAGCAGTCTGACCGGCTGAATTTGTCTCATTATCAAAATCTTGCTGGCTCCTGAGGTATTCAACACAATGTTTAGGTAGGTCCCAGGCAACACCACCAGAGAACTCAGTGTGCGCTGTCTGGTGGAGTTTGCAGGGGATATTGTGCTGGTTCAGTTCCTCTGACAGCAACGGAGTTACACCAAGAAAAGATCTGGGCCACTCTGTCCATGAAAGCCTGTCATTAGTGAATGTCGCAGGATATTGTGAAAGGTAAAAGGGGACGTTTGCTTGGTGTGGGGCCATGGGACCTGAATGGCTGTGCAGCCCGAGATAATACAGACTCACTTCAGCTTCTTCATGTCTCAGGAACATCCCTGATGGGTGAGAATTAGGCACACCTGACTTGCGACTCTGTGTGCTTATCAATGGTTACCAGGATTTTTAGGTGTAGCCCTGTTTTCTTGGCAAATCTGCAGCAGTTGTAAAAGCCTAGCGATTTCTACTTACTGTATACATCCATCCCCCGCCTCGCTCCCCCATGCCTCATACAGGTAGGCGTGTATGACACATACATTTATAGCAACTATCTGTTCCCTCTCTCTGCCTACTTATACAACCATCTATATCATCCATCCAGGTACTGCAGTGGTTTTCATCAATAACTTCTGTCCTGGGAACCCTCCCACCCCCCAGCAATGCCACAAGACTAGAACCACCCCCACTTCTGCAATATGGAGATCTGCAACCCTGTGCATCTCTTCACAACCCCTGCTGAGAATGATTTATGGCCCCCGCTCATGTCTTGCTGTGTGTACCTTACCTGCCTCTCTTTGCTGTCCCTCAGACTGCTGTATCTGGTCTAGAGACCGTGCATATGTCCCATCTCTGTGCAAGGTCCGGCTGGCTTCTGTGACATATCATCAGCTTTGCTTCCCCTAACCCTCCCTCTCATAGAAGGCTATGGTGCTTCGTTAGTAGGATGGATTTGAGTCGTTAGAGCCGGAAGGTACTTACATGGTAGAACGGAGGGAAGCGCAAGGAGGAGAGATGCGGGGACAGCCATGCAGGAGGGAAACAAACAGAAAAAAAAAGACAAAAGGATGAAGGGATGAGTCAATAAACATCTCCAAACGTGGGATGAGGTGTCCTTGTCTCTGCTGACACACTGTGTGGGGTGGGGGATGCAAACACGTTTCCCGGTACAGCTAAAAATCCTTCTCTTTTTACTCCTTTAAAGAGCTCTGTGCAGTAACTGCTATCCCCCCCCGCCCCCCAATTCTTTCCCTTGTCATCTTGGCTGGGTCACAAATAGGGGAGCCAGGAAAATAGGAGGGCTAGAGGCAATCGCTGGAGCCCTCCCTGTGTATCTTCTCTTGGCGAGGGCTGGCGGAGACGTTCAGGCTTCAGGGAGGAATACTCACTTCCTCCGCTTCCATGCTCTGCTCTTTCCCCTCTTCTCCTTCTCCTTTCTTCACAGGACCTACAGGCAGGTGGTCTCCATGCTCAGAGCAATGCCATCAGGACCCTTCCTGTTATCTCTGCGGGTGGCGGAGGTAGAGATGCTCAGATGCCTGGTCCGGGATAATCAACTGGCACCTGTGCATGCCCAGGGGCTGGAAGGATGGACTGCAAGGAGATCAAGGGGGACTCCACCCATGGGACAATGAGCGGCATATTCACTGTGAACCTGGGGGCTCGTCTGCTGCCTGGCTGCAGCATTCCCTTAGATGGGCCTTGTTTTAGGCAAAGCTAAGAGGCCTGAATTGGAGCAATTAGTGTAGCACATGGGTCCTTAGTCACAGACTCCCGACTTCAGGGGAGCAGCATGCCTAAGACCGTGCATGCAATATTGGTGCAAACAGCCCTCTCCATGTGCTCAGAAGCCAGGCAGCCCCAGGGTTTCAGCAGACTGTAAGTGGACACTGTGCTGACTAGAAAGATGTGGCCTGGGACTGCCCTATCTAGAGAAAGGATCTTGCAAGATGTTGAGTGCCCTCAACTCCCAGACATGCTCACTAGGCGCTGGTGATGACTAGTACCTTGAAGGACTGGGTCCATGATTTGCAGTAGTATCCAGGGCAGCGTCCTGCACTGCCACACAGGAGAAGGAGAAAAAGTAGAACTGAATTCCTGTGACCGGCTGAAAGCATCTATGGGGTGATGCTATGAAAGCAAAGTCCAGCTGGAACAGGCTCTGGGTGCGCTCTCCGGGAAGGGAAGAATCGGAACCTGGTTTTTCACATCTGTACAGTTAGCTCTGGACACAGTGAGCAGGGAAGGCTTAAGCCAGGTGATTTAGAGACAAATCCCAGGTGACTAACCTCAGCCCAGCTACCTGCATGCTCTTTGCTTGCCTGCAGGACACAGCACTGTCCTCCATGCATATTCTTGGACAGGGAGACAGGCAGCATCAGACCAGGCGAACGTATGGTGCAAGGTGGGGGGAGGTTAAAGGCAGGAGGGGGGGAAGAAGAACAGCAGATGTGACATACAGCAAGAGCAATACTGACCTTGGAACAAGGCTGAGCTTGTGGGCTCACTTATTTCTAAACCAGGTGAGGAAACAATGGAAGAGAAAAATGACAAAAAAAAAATATATATAGTTTATATATCACTCCACGAACACATCGTCAGGCAACACAGAGATGTTGTGGGAGGGGCAGGGTTGGGGCTGAGGTGGATGGTGGGGAAGAATGGCAGACACTTTCTGAACTGAATGAAATGAATCATGGAAAACCATGGGAAGGATGATTCGATGGGATGATTCCCTGCTTTACCTGTGGCAGGATAAGGTGTTATGCCTTGTGCTGTGTCAGAGTTGAGGGTAGTTTTACAAAGAGTTTAATTATGGATTGTATAGTGTGGTTTGGATAGGGAGGATTCGGCTTCAAGCAGGGCGTTGGACTAGATGACCTCTGGAAGTCCATTCCCCATCATTTTAGGAAGTGATAAATTAGACCAGCCTTGCAAAGGAGATGTTATTACAGTAGCATCTAAAGCCCCAACTGAGCCCATGGTGCCAGGTGTTGGATGAACACCTCATGAGAAACAATCCCTGCCCTGAAGACAAGGATGTTGGGAGAGCAGGAAGGCCATTTCCATGGTACACACTATTGATGAAGTGAAGTATTGCAAAGACTGTATCATAGTATGAATGTTGTGGACAGTCCTAGCACCCAGCCTAGCCTGCGAGATACCACCGGTAGCTGAATCCCTGCACCCAAGCAGAGTCACTCACAGGATTGGGGTCCCAGGATGTTACTCTCTCTCCTCTTCTGCAGATAGGGTGTTTTATTTCAGGAAAGCAGTGTTATTCAATGATATGCCCACTGAGGATGGTACAAGGAGCAATGCAGAAGGGGCCATGAGGCTCCAAAATGTTTTCTTTTAATATCTGTCTTTCATCCCATGTGCTCAATCATTAATAAATCCATCTTCCCAACCATCCCATGGCCCCTGTAACACCAGGTGGTGTTAATGTCATATACAGTCAGAACATCCTGATTTATGGGGAACCGGAAGAGCTGATTCAGTGCATTTTCAGTGTTACCCTCCCTAGAGCCTGATAATAGTGTGGTGTGGAGCAGTGCTACCCAATTAGCCTTGGTTGGCACTTAAGCTTTCAGACCAGTTTATCACCAGTCCAGAAGCCCAGAACAAGCTGAAAGAAACATGCCCTGTTTCCCAAAGGCAGAGGGGCTGGAAGGTGGACTGCACGGAGGAAGAGGGCTGGGGAAACCTCAGTCCATCAGTGGAACAGGTTCACGCGAGGTTCACATGAGCAGAGGTTCATGTTATGCTAGACCCGGGGAAACAGTGATACTAAGTGGCTGCAACTTGGGGTACTAGACACAGTGCAGCACAAAAAGTAGTGGTCACTTGCTTGAAATGGGGATGGGGTGCCTCGTCCAGTGCATATGCTGATTTAATACCACCCAAAACTGGATTATGCTGGCTGATCTCCCGTATCATCTCCCTGGGGGAATGAGGCTGCCCCTATGACAGCTTAAATTACAAAGGAAGAGGGTAGTAGTAACTACAAACCTGCCTCCCACTCCATGTGAATGATTCTGTCCATACTGGGAGATGTAACCACCCTGTTACATGCTTCCACGCTACACGGATTTTCTAGATGGATAATCAACAACTTGGGGCTTGGACATACAGCAAGTTTATACCAGTGTCACTGGCTTTTACTCCAGTTTAAAAAAGGAGCAAGCACTGGTGTAACTTACCTTAACCCAGTGTAGGCTAATCCAGTGGAAAATCAGGAGTAAACTACATTGCTTATCTTACATTTTTATAAGTCTTGTGTGTCCTCTTCCATCTTGGTTAGCTGTTTGCTAAAGCAAGCAGGATATTTCCTGCTCCCTGACCACCTCGTGGTAAGACAGTGTAAGAGTGCTGACTATGTGTCGGCATTTTGGGAGAGCTACCTTAGGCCCTGGTGTCATTTACTTTGGCGTACAAAACCAATGCTGATTGCACCATGCATGCCATGTGCTCGGGCCCTCGTATGGAGGCAGATCCATATTTTCAACAGCAGCCTTTGATTTTGCACAGGTCCGAACATGTATACAGCACTAACTTTGAGCAGCGAGCTCTGTTTGGGCCGTGTGTGCTCAGTACCTTGGAAAACCAGCAGCTTGACATGTCTAAAGTTAGGTGCTCAGAAATTCAGGAACCTCATATCACTGTCATGTTGCGCTAATTTGGGGCTACCTGACTTAACACGGCGAGTCAGGGGCAAAGTGAGGAAGAGAAACCAGGAGTCTTAGTTCTGACTGCTGAAGAGATGCCCACACAGGTGTAAATACAAACTTAACAGCACCTATCCCATGCTCTGCTTGAGTCTCATAGGGCCTAGATTTCTGTTCTCTTATTTTTTCAAGTCTCTCTCTGCTCTTTCCCTGTTGTAGTCGCTAGGGAAACAATGGCATCGTTGGTTTGAGTGGAGCTTAGCGATGTCCACAAGTGCAGTGTTAGGTCAGTGCTTATAATGAGGTGACGCTCATTCTCAGCTAAGAGGTGTGTGAAGCTGGGCAATAGTAGTTACAGCCCTAAGTTTAATGTACACCAGCTGGCCAGAGTTTTTCCATGGGCAGCAATCTGGAAATAGGGTGATAAGGGATTTGCTCCTCGTGCAGTTCCTGGTTGGCAATGCAGGCTCTAACACTTCAGCCTGCCGTAGCATAAAGAGCTGTGACAAATTATGTTGAGCAATTATGGCCCTCCTGGACTGTTAGTGGTATCATATGGATGCATCACTCTAAACACAGCTCGGGCATGCAGAGAAAATAGCTCCAAGATAAGGGTATGAAGTTTCCCACCCTCCACATCCTGCCAGAAGACTCATTTCTTTAATTTCATTTTGCAGTAAGAGAAAATCTGACCTGGAGCATGACATGCAATGATGGAGCCGTGCAGGCTGTTTGCTCTCTGACTTGGGGCCAGCTCATACCACTAGAGGGGAATTCGGTAGGATGAGCTTGATCACACAAGGGCAGTTTTCTTGCCACGCTCTCCTGTGCTGTGCTCCAAATTGTTTCAGAAACCTTAGGGCAGTATCTCAGGGCTGCATAGAGTGGAGATGGGTCTCAGGGTTGGACTGGAGAACCCTCAAGGTCCCTTTCAACCATGTGATCCCAGGACTTAAAACAACATCCCTGTCCAGAGGTCTGTTCAAATCCTGCTCAGCATATGAATGTCATAACTGGGCCAAGTCTCTGTCCTTAGGGAACAAGCATCCCGACTCTCTTTCCTGGACTTGTGCAATTACAAATCTCGAGTTTGGGATCTGGATAGGCCCCAAACCTCAAATAGAAACTCAGCCAAAAAGGTCAAATCTTGAGCCCAAGCCAGGAGAAATTGCTAGGTCTGAAATAATTTCCTACTAAACCCAGGAGCTGGCAAGGGCTTCTCTGGAATCTGTCTCTAGTTGGTCAGAAGATTTACCTATGTCAGTGAAACGGGCTCAAGAATCAGGTTTGCTGGAAAGCAAGTGCTCCCCATTTTCAGGTTTGGGTACAGGAACTTTGCACAACTCTGCTGTGAGACTGCACATATGCACTCAGCGAAAGCAGCATGCCGAGGGGTCCTCTCAAGTATCAGACTGACTACTGTGGAGATAGTAGTAGATAGCTCCAAGGCCCAGTTTGGTGGAATTCAAACTTTGAGATGGCTGAAGGCCCAGCTCAGATCTGGATCCAATTTTTGCATTCATAAGAGGCCTTAGACTAAACTGCTGGCTCAGGACACACGTGACCTTTGGAGCACTTCAAAGCCCCCTGAGTCTGCAGGTGGATTTTGAGGTCTGAGCCTCTTCCCCGAGCACAAGCTGTCATGGTTTATTGTGCTGTTCAGAAAAAAAGCAGCGACTCAAGCAGCTGATCCTTCCTGGTATTTGGAGGATCTCATGTGACACGGTCTGAATAAGACCCTGGAATCCTGGATGTTTTATATCGGCCTGAATGCACTACCACAACCTGCAGTGTGAGGCTAGAAATCTCATCAGGACAGACCTTCTCCCATGCTTCCTGATTCCTTCGGATCAGGGTGAAAATACTCCACACGCTACTATTGACTTGTGTGCCAGTATTTCCTCTTCTGGTCCTGTTCTAAAGCACTGAAGTGCCATGAACAGGGGGTGGGGTGGAGGGTGAGAAGTCACCAGCACTTTTTCCAATGGTCTGCATAGGTTTGGGAGCAAAGGGCTGCAGGGGGTTGCTTTAGCCAGTAATGGGGTCCTCACATTATCAACTCTCAATGTCCAGCTTCTATCTGCCCCAGAATGTGGTGGGGAAAAAGGTATTTTGATTTAGGAGTTATGAGATAAATGACTCCAAGTTCAGTGCTGAGAGGTTTTCAGGGTATGCAGAAGAGGGAACCAAAGGGGGCGATTTTAAGGGGAAAAAGTGAAGTCTGCTGAGGAGAGCAGGGAGTGGACAAGCCAGTGACTGAGAGGAGATGGAGAAAGCTCTCTCAAGCAAGAGCACAGGGGTCTGTGCAGATCAGGGCTGCAGATGCCTGGGGGCCGGAGGGCATGGAGAAATCCAGGAATGAATGAACAGGGTGAAGGGTATTGCAGGGCAGTGGTTTCCTGCAGGTTGGAGCTGTAGGCAGGGGTGGAGGAAGCTGGGGTGAAATAAGCATGGAGGCTTAATTTCCTTTGGCCCTAAGCAGGCCCTTCACCACCCAGGGGCTGTGGTGGTAGCATGGCCCCCTGTGTTTCTGGTTGTGTTGTTCTCGGGAATAACAGCTGACCCTATATGATCTGCTCACTGCCAAACTTCCAGTACCACCGGGGCAGAGACAGTAAGGAGGACACATCCCATCCTGTGACATCTCCGCTTTGAGATGAGCGGAGGTGGTGTGCTCTGGCGGGTTCGTCTCAGTCAGACCCCTGAACGATCACCCTGTGGGCTTTGCATCCTTCCACCTTCTTCCTCTCTGCTCCTGTCTGGAGCGCTCCTGTCACTGTCTGCCTTGGGAAGCGTTCCTTTACCCCGTCCTGCCACGTGCCCCACCAGCCCTACTCACCGTAGAGGATCATGCTGGCATTGGTGTTTCCTAGCTGGTTGGAGGCTACACATGTGTAGTTGCCGTAATCCTGCTCGGAGACGTTGAAGAAAGTCAGGCTGGAGAAGAAGGCTTTGCTTTCAACTTTCAACCCTTTCTGTCCTTCAACCAGCCTGAGGGAAAGGGAGAAGGAGAAAGGGGGAGGGTGACAGCTTCAGAGTGAAACTCATGGGGGCATCAAGGTCCAGCTCCCTCCACCCTCCATATCCTCAATATTTCAGCAGCCCCTGGATGAGGAAAGGGCCCTACCACACTGGATACTGTGCCAGGAAATGGTAGATACTGCCTAACCTGAAGTGCTTACCTGTAAGCAGACATGTGGTTACAAGGGAGGAGGGTGGGGGAATGGAGAGGTGAAGTGATTTGTCTAAAGTCACAGGCCAGGCCAGTGGCAGAGCTGGAAACAGGGCCCAGCACTCCCGAGTCCCCCACTAGAGCCATATCCTCTTGACCACACTGTCCCAGTAGGAAACCTTGGAGAGGCAGAGCAGCTGCTGCCCCAAAGTGGTCTTGGGGGTTGCAATGGCAATGAGCAGGGTAAAACCACGGTACCAGACCAATTGTTTTGTGTGTGTGTGTGTGTGTGTGTGTGTGTACACATAAAAACAGGAGCATATTTAGGACATATTTCTCATGCTGGACACAAGCCCCTGCCCTCAGGGGGGTGCACTGGAGGTAACGTTCCCCTGGCACACAGTCAGGGACTTGGGCGTCTGAGCATGCACCGAGCACTAAGGCTGCTTAGATGAGCTCCAAAGCAACCTGGTCGCTGACGGACCACGCGAGGGGCTCCTCATCCTTTTCAGGTTTCTCCCACCCTCTTTCCCAGCTCTCTCCTCTTCTCTCCCCGGTCGTCACCTGGAACCTTTGCTCGCTTCCAGATGTGAGAACCCGACGAGGTGGCTCTACCTACCCCACCCCTCCGTTGTCCTCTTCTCTGAGCCCCACTGGGTTATCTCATCCCTCTTTCCTCCTCCCAGTCCCTCCCTCAGCCTTTGGGGAACTTCTGGCAGTCCATCTCCTGGGACCCTGCATTTTCATGCCTGCTTTCTTGGGCATACAAAAAGCAGTCCTAGAAAGGGTTTGGTGTGAACAGAGCAGTTTGGGTCCGTGTTCCTGGTGCCAATGAAGAATTTCATAGATTTCATAGATTTCTAGGGTCGGAAGGGACCTTGTAGATCATTGAGTCTGGCCCCCTGCTCTAGGAAGGAAAGAGCAAAAGAAATTTCTCTGAGAAAAACAAAACAAAACAGAGAGACAGGTGGGAGTGTGCATTTGCAGTGCAAGAGGTGGCTTTGGTTGAGGAGGTGGCGGGATGAAATGGTTGGGGGCTTGATTGGAGGACTATGAGGTCTGACAGCCATGTGACTGCAGAGGAGACTCAGAGAGGAGGAGCTGGCATTGCTCGTGAAGGGCACTTTGGGGCAGCAATGTGGAAATCCAGGGTTGTGAGGGAAGGAGACTCCTGCAGGGGCACTGGAGAAGGCAGAATGGACCAGGGTGTCAACCACAGCTTGGAGGGGGAAGGAGGTGTGTTGGGGAAGTTATAAGGGCGCTGGGCTCGGAAAGGGCGCTGGCCGAGTGGCCTCTAATCTCTCCCCTCACCCACAAACTTTCTCTGAAGTTTTGGTCTAGCCAGAGGAAAGGCTGAGACACAAGCCTGCTCTGGGTCTGAGCCAAGTCTGCCTGCCCCACCCTGATCCCCAAACCAGTGCTGCCACCCAACCAGTCCTGTCATTAGACTCAGTCCATGGCCCAGGGGAACCTGCTGAGCCTTCCCCTGCTGCACCGTGAGGTCGAACAGCAAGGTATGATCCAAACTGAGGAGAGATGCTGCAGCCTGCGACTGCTGTGCCCTATCTGGCTGAGGGCAGCATGAGGTGACCAGCTGGTGCTTTGCAATGTTTTGCAGTTCTGGGAATCATTCACACTGGGCTTTTTTCTTCTCAAAGCCTCTCTCTCCCTCCCCTCTGCATCTCTGCTGCTTTCTTCTTTATTTGATTAGCTAATTCCTCCCAGCAGGGGCCTGCTCTCTATTACCAGCACCCCAGCTTGCACCGGGTCTTGACTGACAACTCACAGCAGCAACTGTTTTGAACACATTTTTCATATTCCTGTTTTAAAGGTCTTCTCAATATGGCCTACGCCTGATAACGTGCTTTAATCCAATGAGGAAACATTCTCCATTTTATTCTATAAACCTGCCTCTGTTCCTGAACTACAGCTAGCAAACAAGCCAACCACAGAGCAACCGTCATTTGCGTAGGACCTGCCAAAATTGAAAGCTATTGAACGTTTTCTCCACATATGACCCTTATGCATGGGTGACTGGTGCCTCCTGAGTCTGGGGGGCGCACCTGAAGAAGCCGGCAGCTTTGGTGCTGATGAGCACCCACAGAAGCCGCTGGCGGTGTTGGCAGTGGGGGACAGCCCTGTCAGGGGGGGCACATGCCCCCTCGTCCCTCCCTACCAGTTGCCTTTGCCTTTACGTGACATGAACTGAGCACTGCAGTACCCTCATGAGTCTCCATTTTACAGCCAGGGGAACTGAGGAGTAGAAAAGCCACATGATTTACTCAAAGACATAGAAATGTTTGTGGTGGAGTTGAGAACCAAAACCGTGTCTTACAAACTCTGGGCAGCACCCTAACCACTAGACAAACCTTCCTCTCTAAGCTGGCTGGCATGGAAAGGGACTTTGGAAATGAGAGTGGTTATAGACAAAAGCTGCTTTCATCTCTGCTCCATTGTGCAGACAATCCAGCCAAGGTAACAAAATCTTTTCTGTCTATAAAGACATCACATCTTCTGTTTCAAAGGAACAGGACAGAAAACGCTATTAGTCATAAGGGGCGTGTATTTAAAAGGACCAAAAGTTTGTATAACCAGACCTTGGCTCTGCCAATAATACTTTCTATAGTGCCAAGCAAAGATCTGCATACTTCTTGCCAATGTGGGGAATCCTATGAAGCTGAAGAAATGGTGGCACATGAAGTAGTGGTTTTCTTTAAAGTCCGATAATGGAGTAGTAGCTCAGGCCTGAAGCTAGGTCAACTCACTCCTAACTTTCTCCAACTACTAACCCATATAGCTGACTGCCTGTGCTGGGCACCTCAATGCCATCTGCCCATGTGGTAGAGGCCATGCAGAGAGATCTGGGCAGACAGATCTGAATTCAGGGCACCTGCATTTGGAGTGAGGATAGCGAACAATGCCCAGAAGATCAAACTGGAATAATAGCTTAAGAATTCAGACATGCTACAACACGGTTAGAGCAATTTGGGGGCTTGACTGCACTCCTCTTCTTGTTGGAGTTGATGGGACCAGTTGTACAGATTGAGTTACTATTACAGGGAAGGCTTGAATGGAAAGCCCCAATTTAAAATCCACCTGGGTTGTGGGGAATGAGCTTCTGAATGGAGATCAAAACTTAGTCGCTGGCACCTGTGTTCATGCAAGGCCAACAAGGAGCTTGCATGTGGACACTAGCAGATTCTGGACACATTTGATCCAACTCAGCACACTTCACAGTGGGCCTGCCTCTCATTCGTAGGGTGTCGTCCTGCAGGGAGCACGGACCTCTCTTTCCCTGCAAACCTCCCTTTTCAAGGGCTGAACAAGAATGGGTGATGGCTAACTGCCTTGGCACTCTGGTTCCTCCCAGTTTGCCTCTTCCCTTATTAATATGCTGGAGACACAGTCATTGCTCGATATTTAATTATTGTTTCCCTTGCCTGAAGATGGCCCCTTGATGCATTGGGCTGAAAGGCCGGCTGCTCTCCCCACAGCTCCTCTGGGTGCTTTTGTGCACCTGCTTTCAGGCGGTGTTTTTATGGCTCTTTTTTTTTTTTTTTTTTTTAACAGCAAGGCTCTTCATAACTATCCCAGTGCCTGTTACAATGTTATTACAATGCCAGGGTCTCCCACCCTGCCCCTGCTTCCTTTTTCCTGCCGTGAAAGCGCAGGGCTGCCACAAAGGCAGAGCTAAATCAGGTCGCTGACCCCACTTTCTCCCCTCTTTTTCTAAAACCGGCGCTAACAGGCTCTGCGGCCCCAGTGCAGACTTAACAAGTTCAGCTTTGTTAACGCCGAGTGGAGTGCACGCAGCAGCCAGCCCAGGAAGTGATCCATGCAAATCCCCTGCGGCTTGTGGGAGGAGGTGTTTCTCTGCTAGGGAAGGCGCTGAGTTGGGACTCAAGGACGTTGCTTGGGGAGATCCGGGGGTGTCCCCCCACCAGACCCGGGCTAAGGGATTTACCTTTTGTCGTCTTTGTACCACTGGAATTCTGCAGAGGGCACGGCTGAGGCCTCGCACTGGAGAATGCCCTTCTGCCCCACGGGCACCCCTGTGCTCTTGGCGTTGGAGATATATGGTGGGTCTGTGGGGACAGGAGAGTGCTCGAGTTAGTCTTGGAAGACCCTCCCTCCTTCCTGCCTTTCCTCTGCAAACCCTTCTCCACCCCGGCCTTGTGGTCAGAGCCAAAGGAAGCAGCTAGAGGCAAAAGCTCCCTGTGCCAACTGCCTTCCCCCAAACCGATGGGAGGCTGGTTCTCCAAGCCAGTGCCCAGTTCCTGCCACTCAAGCTCTGTTTTACAGGCCTGCAAGGAACTTTACTCCCCGTGTTCAGACAGATGGGAAGGGCAGGACCCCAGCCCTCTCTGTGCCTCTGCCCAGCATGGGCCCTTCTGCCTGCCTGCCCGATTCACCTAGCAGCACAAGCTTATTGGAGCTTCTATTTCTCTCTATGGGTAACTACCCTGCACTGTGGTGTGAGCATGTATCACTGCGTGTGAGCATGTTGGCGTGTGTGCACAGGTGAGCGGGTAGACACCCCATGTCTCATGCTTTTTGTCCAAGGGCACATATTCACGTGGGCATGCATATGGAGGACTGCCTGGTTTTGTGTGCGTCTGAGAGCGCATGCCTGAGGGTGTTAGGGGCTAGATTTCCTCCACTGCTCTCTTAGTTAGAAAATTTCTGCACCCTGCGCCCCCTATTTACTGCTCACTTTCCTGTTCACATTTCTCCAAGGATCATCAGCACGGTTGGCTGCAACAACCAAGTGCACAAGAAGAGCTGGGGAGGAGGGAGGCGAACAAAATGGAATTCAAGAACCAAGCTAATGGCAAAACCCATGTCCGCCAAGAAGGCCCAGACTCCCCTCCCAGCCTCGTGCCCCATGTACACACAAGGCCCCCTGCAAGACACACTCCACCCCAAACCTAGGCCTCCTTTACAGTAGCCTCACCCACCCCTCACCACCTTTTGTCCTGTTTGTGCCTGCACCTTAACCTTGGGCAGTAGCACACACGGAGAGGGTGTTTGCAACAGTGGGCAATGAGCAGTTCCCATCTCCACAGCACCGGGCTGGCCTCTCTACCCTCTGTCCTGCCTGGGCTAACCTCCTGCACTTGGAGCCTCCCAGGCACTGCAGCCTAAAACCACCCTGGGGTTACTTACAGTTTACGGTGACTTTTACCCTCCGGACGACAGGTGTTGCCACATCATTGGTTGCGCTGCACTCGTATTCCCCTGACTGTTCCCTGGTGATCCCCGTGATCTCCAAGTACTCATCTTCGCTCACAAACCCCACAGCTGCAGAGGCCAAAAAGAAAAGGAAAACATGGACTGGGGTGTGACTGAATGCCTGCTATCAGTGACCCACAGGCAGAGGCTAGCTGTCCACCTAGTCCCGTTGCGTCTGGCACCTGTTTAGTATGCCCCTCTTGGGGGAACACTCCTTTCTTTGTGTCAAGAGGGAAAAGTCATTTTTCAGGCTTAGTGGATGTGGGTGATTCTCTTCTGCTCCATCAAGGCACCCCAGCTATGATCCCAAAAGCCTCCATGAGGGTCCTCTTTGAGGAAAAAGCCCCACTGAATATATGTATTCAAGGTCAGCTTCTACAAAGAGATCTGCAGAAACAGCCTTCCCTGCTGGGGTCCTGTAACAAGGCTGCCCCATCATACAAGGCTGTCTCATCACTCCAGTTTGGTCTAGATGTGTGACCATATAACTAAGAGCCAGTGGTGGAGAGATCCCCAGTTAATACACCCCTTTCTCCAGGAGCCCAGGACAACTTGCCCAAGTCACACAGCCTAAGTGGAGGGATTGTGGTGGTGTTTTTAGAGGTTGCCCCCTTGCCAGCACGACAGCACTGCCCAGTCTGCCCAGCTGACTTAGGAACCCGTCCCAGTCCTGAATGTAGATGTGGCACTCTATTGAGGAAATCCAGCCTTAAGTACTTAGAGGCTCAATGATATACCTGACCTGAAATGAAATGTTGAAGCATTAGCTCAGGGCTGGCTGAACAGCAGCAACCCCTGAACCATAGGGACTTAGGCTCCTGTGCATTCCTCTGGCAGGTTGACTTGTTGTCTGAACTGCCATGGCCAGGCACCAGGTCACCCCAATATATTCCTATGGAAAGTTAAGCTATAGTCAGAGAACTGTGGTCAGGCACTAAATCAACCCAATGTATTCCTGTTGCATCCAAAAAAAGCTCCAAATATCCCTGGTGGCAGGGTAAAAAAAGGTGGCTCAGCCAGCTCTGCCACCAGCTAAGATAATGCCATGCTTATAAGTTATAACTACCTGATATTAAAAAAAACCACATAAATAAGCCTGTTATTGCTAACCTTCCCTGAGTACAATTTCTCTGCTCCTTTTCAAGTGAAAAAATCAGTTTGACCTTGAAAGAAAAAAAAAACCCAGCTTTTTAATAGCCCCTGAACAGAAAGAGAGTAGGATTTTTTATTTATTTCCTTTAAATCTCTCCATCGCCTTTATCAGATCTCCTGCAGCCGGGATGCTATAATTACTGCGCAAAGCATCTCTGAGACCAGTGTCACACTTAATATTCCTATAAATTTTAAACGGTAGTCCTTGGTACATATGTGTGGCAATTGGTGTCATATTTTAATTAGGCTTGCCCTACACCATCTGAAATTAATAATAGCTTGAATTACCAGTGTAATTTATAAATTAACATTGCTGCAGCATTAGGAAATAAATTAGCTCCGGACAGCTGTTTCTAGGAGCGAGCGCCAATGGTGTAGAGAAAGCTTGCAGGTCCCTGGTCCCAGGGGGGTAGGGGTAGCTGTACTTGACCCATGGAGCTGAGGGGATGAGAGGACACAGAGTCCTACTGCTTTCCTGCCCCCATTTTCACCCAAGGCCACAAGGCTGTGACAAGCACCTTGACATGTTAGGATATGCTGTCCGAAGAGGTTAGGGCTCTATACAGTTGGTTGATCAGGTCTCACACATGTTGAAATGTGCATGCATGCATAAATACTCATCTGCATGGAAAATATGCCCACTGCAGGTTTACACAGAGGCATGTAGACCTCGTTTCTGTTGGCATTCTTAGAGCACCATCAGTGCAACATCTTATCAGTGAGAATAGAGTATTTTCCAAGAGGCTATTTATCTGTCTATTTATCAGTCCATCTGCTATCCATCATGCCTCACTCATCAGAGTATGAAGGCAGCAAAATAACATGCATCCATAGGCACATGTTGGCAAATTACTAAGATGGACGTAATTACATTCATTGCACATGAGGTACAAATACGCGGGCATGTGTGGGCGCACGGAGACATCACACACTGCATTGCTAACCATGGCACTGTTTACTGCAACTCTCCCATGGCTGGGACTATGATGGGGGCTGGGGAACTCCTGCATGCAATAGGGTGCAATTCCTCCACCTCTGGGCAGATCAGCAGAGCTGCTCCATAGCTGTTAGATCAGTCTGTAGTGGGGAATGACCATGGGATCTGTAAAATAGTGCAGAGACACTGCACAGCCCTCTCCAGTCACACTCCTTTGCTGAAACCCCCTGCAAAGACCTAAAGGAGCAAGCTCTTTGCCATTGGAGAACCCTGTCCCTTTAATGTGCTTTCACCCTTGTAGTACAGAGCCACACAAGTTCCATATGTCCTCTCTTCTGTCACTGGGGGAGAGAAAAAAGGTCCCTCTTATATGCATGCATACACATAAAGACTTGTGAGCACGCACAAAAGCTGGGGGTTATGTCCATGCACTTACTCACCACCCCCAATACTATTTAAACAGTCACCAGCAGCCATTTGCTTCTGTAGCACATGCCTGCATTGCAAGTGGGCACGGTCACTCCTTGAATTTCTGTCTCTCCTCTGACCCTATCTCTCCCCAACTCCTTCTCTCCCCCCGACAAAGTGTCTTACACTTATGGTTTGATTCAGGAGGAAGTGAGTGCGACGCACTCATATACAGTGTCCTTTCTTCTGAAACCAAGCGTGCATTAGCAGTTCGCTTCTTTCATACTTACAAGCATCTCTCCCTCAGAGGAGTCCTTGGACCACAAGCACGTGATGACTTGACTTGTAGCAAAAAGCTGCAAATGCATTATTCAATTCTACCCCCACCACCATGCAGTTTCCCCCTAGCCTAGCATGAGCTGGAGACAATTTTCTCACACTTCCAAGTGCTGCCTTCCAGCACTAAGCTGCTCATATCTCATACCATCCAGTGCCCAACTCTCACTACAATTAGTGCTGGGGTTACGCCTTGAGGCCCACCTCCCCATTCACATGTCCATGGTCTCTTGGTCTAACACAAGCACAGTGTCTCTCTCTCTGTCTCACACACACCCATGCATTTGCTCTAGCACATCTGCTCCACCCAGAACGCACCGGTCTCACACCAGCCCTCAAGCGCACTTTATTCAGCTCTGGCCCCATCTCAGGGCGTTGGATGAGGGTGAACTCCTGCATCCTTATATAGCCACAGGCTTCCTGGCACACTGCTGAACTGTTAACATCCGCGTGCCTCCTTGGCCCGGTGCTAGAATCCCCACTGGAATGGCTTACGGCTGAAATTGCTGAGCTCATCAGTACCTCGTAGAAGCAAAGGGCAAGATATGAAGGCGTTACCCCAAAATCAATATCCTTTGAAGACACAAAAATTGTAGTTTTATATTCCATGGCTTGTGCAGTAATGTGGGCTGCAAAAAACCATTCCTTTTATGGCTGACCTAGAATTGGCTTCTCAGTAGCACAGCACTGCCTGCTGATAAAATATGGACACAGCCAGTGGCCTTCTGCTGTTCTGTGTGCAAGTTTATGCAAAGGCACCGATAATTCACTGGTTCCTAATTAACGAAAGGCCTTTCCCTGAGTGGGGGAAAGCAGTTTAGTGAGTGCCTTCCTTATTGGATTGCATGCCAAGAGAATTAGCTTCTCCAGTGCACAGGGCTAGCATGCAGTTTGATTTTGGAGGAAGTGAGCATGAGTGTATTTTATTAGCATGCAATTTGCTTTGCCAAGGTAATGGTGAGGGTCAGCTTTCCACCCACAAGAGCTAGAAAAAGTCAGAGATAAAGGTTCCTAGCCCTTCCTTTTTGTCCCTTGATAGTGCAAAGTCTGAGATAAATGCAGGCTAATAAACCTATGGAGAGACAGAGCAGAAAGGGTCCAGGGATCTGATTCACTTTGAATTGGTACCTACAATATTTGATCTTTATCCAAATGATTCAAGCTTCTACAGTCTGCAAAAAAATTGAGCCCAGATATACAGTGCTGCATTAAAACAGAGGCTGGGCACTGCAAGTGAGCGCTTGCTTTTGTGCCCATCAGAGGCTGAAAGATCGGGTTTCCTACAGCAACATAACTGATTAATTACTGCTGTTACTGTAGCTTTGTTGAGTCAAGGCTCTGCCAGGCTAGGTGCTGTGCATACACCCAGGGCATGAAGAGAAGAGGGAGAAGCAAAATGTGGAAAGCCCAAGGTCACCCAGCCGGCCACACAGCCAGGATGAGACTCCTTCCAAATATACGACCTCTGCAACACATGGCCCCCAGTTTCTCCTGTCGGTACCCGTATTACTAATGGATGGGGACCTATTTAAATCATGGTTTTGCAATTTTCACAGAAACCCTGAAAAATGGCGATCTCTGCTCTCCCCACGAAAAATGGCATTGGCCATGATTTCCCAGGATAGTAACTAAAAAAAAACCTTAATAAGTTGACTCCCCAGTGGGAGGCAGCAGTCCTTGCTTCTACTGTGGCCCAGCCTCGCAGCCCCGCTGGGAAGGGAAAGCACCAGCTGGTGGGGGGGCACACAGGGCAAGACACCAAGATGCCAGCTGCCCCCTCATGCCTCTCTGCCAATCAGTGCCGAGGAATGGGGCTGCACTAAGGGCAGCCAGCAGTCAAGATGGTGGCCACCCCCTTGTCCCTCCTTCTCCGGGGGCCTCTCTGCCAAACAGCACTAAGGGGTGGGGCATCACTTCCAATCAGAAACAGGGGGTGGGGCCACCATGAAATGACTGCCTAATTGACTCTTTGGGCCAAGACTAGGCTGCTCTCAGGTCCCTACTTATGGGGTATTTGGGAAATGTTTACTTTCCAGCACTTCTGGGCTAGAGACAGAAGTTACACCTAAACCAGTTTAAGTGATCAGAAACTGGTTTAAATCTGTAACAGAATATAAGTTCAGTGCACATAAACCAGTTTCAAGTTGGCTGAAACTGGTTTAAGATAAACCCGGTTGAATGTAGTATCAGCCTTAACTGATTTGCATCAAAACTATGAAACTTCTGTCCAAGACCCCTTCCTGGTTCAAGTTAAAACACAGTTCCCCAGCATCCCAGAATGCTTTGCAGCCCTAGGCTGTGCTGTGCTGTCTGCTCCAGCAGAGATGGGTTGGGAGGTGGGGAGGGGAGGCAAGGACTGCCCCCTCCCCAGGCAAACCCCAGCTGGGATCTGGAGCCAAGGGCTTAAATTTCCCTCCTCCTGAGTACAGAGATGCCCTGCCCTGCTAAAAACTTACTGCTAGTTGCAGCTGTGGACTACAAATCCCAGAGGCACCTGTAAGCAGGTAGAAGAAGTAATGAGCAACCCTGCTGAGTCCTGCTGCTTTAATCCTGGACTGTAAATCCCAGAGACCTCGGGAGCAGCAGGAAGAGGAAGCGAGCACACAACCCTTGCTGGCTATGTGCCAGAGAGCTCTGGTCTAGCACCCCGTAGCTTCTGGCTTAAGCCGCTGCAGGTATGCAGCTGCATTTCCTGAATCAAAAGTAAATGTCTGTCCAGTTGTTTCTCAGTTCAATCTCTGCCAATTAGACTAACCTGGAAAACCTAAATTAATTCAGCCTTTCACTTTTTGACTGTCTGTACTTAGCCCTGGTCTTCCACTGATTCTTGGGTCCTTATTCAAATGAAAACAATGACCCTGGGGCTAGAGACAGAAGTTACACATAAACTGGTTTAAGTGATCAGAAACTGGTTTAAACCTGTAACATAACAGAAGTTCAGTGCACATAAACCAGTTTCAAAATGGCCAAAATTGGTTTAAGATAAATCTGGCTGAATGTAGTATCAGACTTAACTGATTTGGGTCAAACCAGTTTATGCGACTTCTGTCCCAGACCCCTTCCTGGTTTAAGTTAAACCAGAGTCCCCCAGCATCCAAGCATGCTTTTCAGCCCTGGGCTGGGCTGGGCTGGGCTGTCTGCCTGGTGGCTTCTGCCCAGTCCATGGAGCTCCGACTCCGGCTCCAGCTACCTTCCACCCACTCCGCCTGTCTGGCATGACGAGCTGCTCCTTTGGGCAGAACAGGTGGAAGGCGCCTGAGAACTGGACCCAGAGCTCCATGCACTGGGGAAAAGCTGTGGGGCTGATGATTCCTGCCCACCCACCCAGAGTGGCATGGCATGGCAGGGGCAGGAGACAGAAGCAGCAGCCAAGGCAGCTGGAGGTGAGGGGGGTAGAACATCCTATGCTCCCTGGCCAGCCCACAACTTGTGATGCAGATGCAGCCACTGGGTGCTGCCAGGACAGGGGAAGTGCTGGCAGGTGTGGCAAGCAGCTGCCAGACTTGGGGCCTACCAACACCTCCAAGCTGGCCTGGGCAAACCACTACTGAGCCATCCACACCCCCTGCCCGTGCTGCCAGATGAGCTGTTAGAGAACTGTAGCCAGCTGCAAAGAGCCCTGGCCCCCCTGACGAGGCCCAGCCAGCTGTGGCTCCATGGCAGCCCTGCCCAGCCTGGGAGTGGGGAGCTGGGAGCAATCTGGCTGCACAGATCCTTTGGCCCCAGTCTGAGCCGCAACCCACTGAGAAGGGCCCTGCCCCTGTGGCCGAGCCCAAGCTGGCCTCTCCAATTCCACCCTCAGCAGCACCTGCAGGCTGACTCGGCTCAGCCCTGCAGCCCCAGCCTTGGGCGGATAGCAGGGCCATGCTGGCTGGCTCTGGCCAGGCTCCCTGCCACTTGAGCAGGAGCAGGGGGGAGGGGAGGGGAAGCTGAGCAGGCCCTGGCTGGAGTCCTGTGCCCACCTGGAGACAAGGCCCCAGCCAGTGTCTGGTCTCAGGGACAAGCCTGGGAAGGGCTGCTATCCCCCTCCCCCTCCAGGCACACCTAAGATGGGGTCCCTACAGGCCAGGGTGGGAGTTTAAACCCCTCTGCAATCATACTTAGCCCCTGCTGGGTTCCTGGCCATGCCCCCCAAGTCAACTTCCCTCCAGCATTGCGGCTGGAAGGGAGGGCTGCTCTAGCACCCCCCAGCTTCTAGCCTGAGCCATTGCTGGCATGTGGGGGCATTTCTGGAATCAAAAGTGAATGTTTATTCACTTGCAAATTGGTTCAATCTTTGCAGTGCAGACTAACATAAAAAGATTGAATCAATTCAGGTCTGTCTTTTTGAATGCATATCCCTACCCAAGATGGTTACGGTTTGTGGGCCAATTCCCATGTGCTAACCTCATGTTTAGGTGCCAACCCCGCTGGGAAGCTAGTCAATCCCTAACCCCACCAGTTTTCATTAATGAGAGAAAATAGCCCAGTGACCAGTTCTGCTCAGCTCGAGCCCCCCTGTTCTGTCTTGGATTGCCATTTGCCCCTGTGCCAAGGGAGATTACAGTGGATTTGACACCATTTCACACTCACTCCGCACCACTGAAAAGATGCCTGATGGAGGACAATGAGGCCCATTAGTGATTTATAACATCCCTTTCCTGCTACTTTTTATATATAGAATATGCATATGAAAAATGTTAAATATATATATATATATATATACACACACACACACACACACATACATACATACATACACACACACACACAAACCTTAAGTGTTGCCTTTAAATTCCCTTTCACACAATCCTGTGGCTGGTTCATACTTTTTGCTGCACTTAGATGGTAAACAGCCAAACTGAAAGATCTATAGAAAAGCACAGACACCCCCTAAATCTCAATTCCTTGTTGGTTTCCTCTTTGACACCTTAAGGCATAAGCCTGTGGGAGGGTTTAATGAACAGTGGAATCTCAATGGGGTTTTTAAATTGAGACCTTGTTTGGATGGAAACAGGAGAGAAGAGGGGAGCCATAAATATAAGCAAGGCTTGTCAAGCCCTAATCTGGTGTGTGCTGTTTGAAATGATTTTGGGACACAATAATACAAGAACCTACTTCTCAACTGAAAAAGTAATCAGAGGGCTCCCCCATATTAAATACAGACTGCTTGCCAAGGTTGGCCAAGCTGACTAATGCCAGGTACTGTGTCTTTCAAAGGATGGATGCACAGATTGAGAATAATTGCTGAACCACTCTGCTCTGTGGCCTCTGCATTTTTGCCTATTTATAATGGGAAGTCATGTTGATATTTGGACAAATCTCATTCATTAGTGACTGCCAGGAATGCAGAAACAAATAGGCTGGACCTGGGGAGCATAGCCAGGGTTAAGCAAACGCAATCTGTAAGCACAGACCGTGCTCCAGTAGCAACAACAGGATGCTCATGTAGCTGGGGCTGAAGAGGTCTCTTGGGGGCCAGCAGGGCAGGACAACGGTATTTATTTCCATGCAGTGTTATGTGGGTGGGTCTGGCAAGGGGCACAGATACTCCCTGGGGTAAAATTCATTCTGTCAGGATGCAAAGGGCCAGAAAACCTATATGTGCTGCTTACAGTCCGCTCAAGCCTTTTGATGACAACACACCTTGTCCAGGCCCCATCACAGATGGAAATATCACTCTTAAGGCTTACTTTATTGCTCTGTTACTCCACTTCCATGCTGGTGCAATTCCTGTGACTGCAATGACACAGCATAAGCTGAGAGTTGGAACAGTGCCACTGTGGATAACAACCACTTAGGGATGCAGGGGATGATGCTAGTGGGAGCAGGTAAAGGATCAGCTCAGGGAACAGACTGTTCATACGCACTGCTGGCTCTGGTGCCTGTGTGATATCAGCTGGTGAGTCTCCACTCAGGTCCTGGCAGCTGCAAAACCCAGCACTCACAGGGAGCAAGTTGGTTAGCAGTGCTGGGAGGAAGATCCAGGACTGAACAGGCAGGCATTCATTCATTTGTGGGGGTCCCTTCAAACCAAGACTGAGGTTTACTGGCAGGGCAGTGTGGGTATGTAATGCTCTCTGCATGCCCCATTACGGCTTCTGTAAGTAGTGCTTTCTCACTTTGTAGTACCACTGGGTACAGGCAGTCTGTTAATCTGAAATAGCCAGGAGAAGCTCTGAGAGCTCCCTCATGTCATTACTAGCCCTGTTCCATTCTTCCTCGCTGAATCAACTTTGTGAACTTTTAAAGGATGTCTCCACTTGAGCACAATTAGGAGCAGAAATATTGCAGGAATTAATATTAAACTCTGTCATCTCCTCTGGATTTTCAAAATGAGTACAGCTGGCACCCATTATTATTAATAATAATAACAGTATAACACTGGCCAGAACACTGAACAATCAAGAGCTAGGTGCCATCCATCCATATTTCCCATCCCTCAGTGAAGTGCACGCAGGACTCTTGTTTTAACCAGGCTAGCAACCAAAGAGTGCACCCTGCTCTTACATCTGGGAGTTGCTTGGGCATCTCAAGGGAAATGCTGAAGTTTGGTTGACTGTATTTGCTTCTCTCACAGTCAGGAGTAATGGTGACGGAGGTGACATTTCATTGCTTCTGCAGAGGGCTCTTCCAGGTACTTTCTGTCTGCGTATCTGCCAGCTTACTATCTCCCTGACCACTGTATCTCAAGTGTGAGATCTCACGAGTGGCAGCAGGGGTCAACCCCAGATTGCCCTCACTGCTTCATTTCTGGGTTGGTACTAAAGAATAGGAGCAGGTGGGTGAGGTCTGTTTGAGTGCAATGAACCGCAGGAACCCGCTGTTGCCAGACCCTAAGGGTTATTGCTAGATTTTATCTGTTGGTCTTTCTCTGGGAGGGTCTTCTGCAGATGCCCTGCCTCTGGGGTGTGAGCCTGGATACGTGTGTGTTTGCTTGCGTGTCATTTTCCAGTGACTCAGACCCACCACGGGACACAAGAATACCTCTGGATTTCCGCTGGAGCTGGAGCTGAGGATGCTGGTGAGTCCCCTCCTTAGGCTCTTCATAATCACAGCACTCAGGAGGTGTCACCACTCCCAGGAAGGCGCAGGCCTCTCAGAGACAAGTGCCAAAGTTTTTACCGGTTAATTTTTGTAAAAGAAAAAATAGTCTCAGTGTTGGCAGATCCTGAGAGCAGCATCCGAAGCACTCAGGTCTTTTAGGAGCCACGTGGGCATATGCTCCAGGAGCACCTTCACTCTGCTCGGCCACGGCTCCACACTCCTGACCTGCTGCCTCCTGCATGCTTCTGACTTCCAACGCAGCATCCTTAGCTCGGTTAGGGCACCCCGCGCCTACCCTGAAGCATTGCCAGAAGCTTAAGTGTTGGGACCCTCCCTGCGCTGCCAACACACCAGAGAGATCCCCCAAACCCAGTCCTGTGCACAGTCACCTCCCCACGGAAGACTGCTAATGCTACATGTAGGACGTGCAGCTCCAGGCTAGGTTCCTCCACATTGTACCGCCCCTTTGCCCAGCAGGTTTCCCTGGATAGTGCAGATATCCTGGTATGTTTTGTGATCTGTGAACAACTAGCCATTGCAGAGTAGGCTAATGCCCCATAAAACTCATTGCACAGTGCCTGAGCTATACCCCAGTCACTGGAGATGAATGTTTAAAGCCACCATCCATGGTCCCAAACAGCTTGGGATATCTCTGTACAGGGTTGGGGCCGTGTTTCTCTGAAGCCTCAGCGTCCAGGACTTTGGCTCTTTCGTTCCAAACACTAATGACCTGCATGTAGGGACTCTGCAGGTAGAGACATACATCCCGGTGCATTCTGGGAGGGGGTGTTTGTAAGCTGGCAGTGCACAGTCAGCAGCTGGCGAGAGAACCACTGCCTCCGAGAGAGCGGATGATAACTTACACTGTCAGGCAGAGAAGCCAAGCAGAACACAAGTGGCTGCAACAGAGCAATTAGCAAGAAACTTAGGTAAATCAGCAGAACGCTTGTTCCTGCCCCCCAGAGCCCTGCACACACAGAAACGCACATCTCTGCCTTTCTTTCCTGCACATGCAGAGACATCATTATATGCCCTTGCGCCCCCACCCACACATTCCCCTAGAAGGCCAGGGTGGACCCAGGCCTAGAGACTCTTATCAGGGGATCCATAATGGTTGGGCCACTTTGCCATTTCGGCCCACCCCTCTGATTGTGAGCGTGCCTCAGTTTTCCCATCTGTAAAACAGAGAGACAGATGCTGACCCCTTGGTAATGTGCTGGGCAGTCTTGGGGTGGAAAGTATCAGATAAGGTTATTAACCCCCAATGCCAACCCACCTTTTTTTTTTTATAAGTGTCTCTATGGTGCACCTCAGCCTAATGTCCCTTACATTTATCTTCATGGAAGTGTTGTCTCTTCTTTACAAATATGGAGGCAAAGAGAGATTTGAGTGGCTGCCAAAGACCTCACAGCAAGTCAGCACCAGAGGCGGGGGCAGAACCAAGTTCTCCAGTGTCTGACATCTGTGTCTGAACCAAGAGCTCCATCCCCCCTTCTTCTTGCACACCTCCCCTGTACACCAGTCAGCAGTACGGGTACACTTTGTTGTATCCATATTGCTGACCTCTGCAACAACAGACCGTCTGCGCTGATAGGATCAACCACACAGGAGGACCTGGGTGCAACACAGAAAAGCACCATTCTCCTTTGAGTGTGGACAGGACTCAATCCAATCTACTTCCTGATCCTTGGTATAGGACACGGTAAAACATGGAGAGACTCACTCGGGTTAATACCCGCAGGCTAAACCAGAGAGTGAAAAATGACTGACCCAGAGGCTGGGGGGCAGTGACTGATGGTGGCGGGGGAACTCAAGAGACCTTGTTAATAGTACGGGGTGTCATTCCAGCCCCCGCAACCTCTCCAGAGATGGACAAGAGGAATGGCAGAAATGAGTCCGAAACAGAAAGATATAAATAACAGAGCAATGTGTCTGTCATGGCGCAGAAGAGATAAGTGGCAGTGGGTACATTAGAGAGATTGCCATCTACAAGCCAGCGGATGGTGCCTTACACGGCAAGGACCCTGGCTGATGGGAGCTCATCAGTCAGAGACAGGAGGGAGACGGGAAGAAGCATGCTGGCAACCAGCGGTGTAGGAAGGAGTTGGGGTCCAGGATGGAGCAGACAAGCAAAAGTCCCAGCAGAGTGAAGGGACATCTGACCTTGCACTGCCTTGTGCACAGATCAGACTGTGGGAACACTGGGATGAAACAGGTTGCAAAGCCAACTCACAGATATCACTTGTTTATCACTGCATGCATCCCTCTCCTCCGTCCTTTCTTCCCATTTCTTCCCCATCCCAATTTGCCTTCCTCTTACCGACCGCTTTCATCCAGGCAGTGACAAGATCATAACTCACAAGGAAGCGAACACATGTTCCTCAATTAATTATGTGCCATCAGCACTGGCCTTGATGTTCTGCCTGCTCAGGTCTCTGGGATTTGCCAGTCACAATCCCCTGGCTGCACACTGTCACGATCCCATTAAAAACAGGTTCTTCACATGGAAGAGAATTCACCATTTCCTGTACATTCCTACAGCAACCAGCCACGTGCCTCCAGATCTTTCAGGGCTGACTAACAGCTTTTTCCAGCTCCAGGCAACTCCTCTATATCTCTTAGCACTGAGAGACACGGGCCGGTGCCTTGGGAAGAACGAGCTCTCTGTACGTGGATTCAGACTCCTGTCCTTTTAGTTGCTACGTCTTATGCTAGTGGTTACAGGTCACAACTGAAATGAGGGTCCTGTTGAGTTAGGTGCTGAACACACACAGAACAAAATCCTGCTTCAACAGCTCACCAGGGTGATAAAGGGTGGAAGGAAAGAAGTCGTACCTCAGTTGTCAGAGGGGAACCGAGTCTCTGGGAGATTTAGAGACTTGCCAAAGATCACACACTGTGAGTCAGTAGCAGGGGCGAACACTGAACCTGGATCTGATCTTGAACACAACATCTTAACTACAAGGCCAGACTTCTTCTCCAGCCAGCTCTGCAACAAACAGAGCCTGACCTACCTGCATTCATGCCGCTCTCCACAGGGCAGCACACAAGCCAGTTTCTCCTGTGCCACTCGTCCCGATGGGCACCAAAACACTTACGGCCCACATCCTTCCCCCACTGCAATGACAAAACCTCAGCACGAATCGGAGACGACTCACCAGCACAAAGAAGGGAACAGATCACTCCAGGGCACCAATATGGATAGTATCTTAGATACCCTCCATCGACTGTCCTTTGTGCAAAACTGAAAAAAATTAAATCTCTGAATCAGATTTGGCCGAATCAATTCAGGACAGTGATTCAAATCATCAGATCGAATCACTGTCCCACAAATCGGCCAAAACCGAATCCATGTGTTCTTTCCAGCTCATCCCACCCGAGCAAGGTTGAAGGCATAAAACCCTGGTGTCCTGACCCCTAGTCCTGCAGCTAAATCAGCAACTCCACTCATCAACAAAGTTACTCCATTAGTTTCCCCAGCTGGAAAACAAACTGGCTGTGGATCTGCTTGAGAATGAGAATATTTTATGGAGATAATTTTATTAAAATGTTTACAACAATACAGATATTGACATCCAGCTTCGGTCAATAGCACAATTTATTGTCCTTCAAGGTGAACGTTAAGCCAGGCTGCCCATTAGTCAATATTTACCTCTAAGGTCTATAAATCTTTATACTGGTTTCAGCAAATGTTGACAGCGACTGATTCTAGATAAGTAAAAATAAGAGCGTGAAATGTTGCTTTTTTCGGAGGTAAAATAGTAAGTAGTTAATTATAGCCCCCTACAGCAATTCTGAGCTACCCATTTGGATACTTCTGGCAATAAACATTAACATTGGAGGGACTTGTGGTTTGAAACGGCACTCTAAAACTATAAGCCATCTATTTCAAATGTCACTCCAACACAAAGGCAATGGCCTTCATATAAATGTTTATAGTAAATACATAAAAGAAACAATAACACTCATAATTAATCATAAACTCATAGGACGTGATTCATCACTCCTCACCACAGCAGCACTTGTCCAGCAATGCTACTAACTTTTTATGTTCATTTTACACTGATTAAAAATGCAGGGCACTTTTAATGGTGCAAAATATAGCATTTGCATTCATTTTGCACCAATTAAAAGTGTAGGGCACGAAACACAGGGCAACTCAAAAGCCAGGGCCTCCTTCTTTACCTGTGCTACATTTGGCATTTTTTGGGATAGTGATCGTGTCACAAGATCCTTTTAAGGATGCTGTGGTGTTCCATGCAATTTTAGCACTGTTAAGTAGGTCTGTGGGAAGCAGCTAGGATTCAGTTTTGGCCGATTTGGGGGACAGTGATTCGATTTGATGATTTGAAACATTGTCCTGAATTGATTCGGCTGAATCTGATTTGGAGATTCAGCAACATCCGAATCTCAGAATCACACAGGCCCCATCCCCCACCTGCTTTCCCAGTCCCACCCACCCCAGCTCCTGGCTCTTCGGAAAAAAAAAGCCCCAACTCATCGGCTCCTGCCTGATGGGGGGTGATCCCTGCTGTCCTCTACTGCCCCATGATGCATGGGGCTCTCTGCCATGAGCCCTCTGATCCCCCCTCAGCTCCCACATGGCTGCCCCATCTGCCCCAGCACCGGCCCTTTAAAAAAAACCCAACAACAACAAAGCCCTGCGCTCACCTGCTCCTGCCTGGTGTGGGGCGGGGGGGTGGTGATCCCCGCTGCCCCCTGCCCCGCTCTGTGTATGGGGCTCTGCATGAGCTCCCAGAAGCCCCGAGGCTGCTGCAGGAGCCAGTGAGGCCTCTGCAGGAGCTGGTGAGTTTGGGGTTTTTGTTTTTTTTCTTAAAGGGCCAGAGCAAGAGAGGCAGGGCAGTCATGGGGGAGGGGCTGGGAGAGAGAAGGGGGCCAGAGGGCTCATGGCAGAGCCCCCCACAAGTCGTAGGGCAGTGGAGGGCAGCGGGGATCACCCCCACCCGGCAGCACCCGCTGAGTCAGGCTTTTTTTTAAAGCTCTGGGAGCTGGGGTGGGTGGAGACAGCTGTGGGGGAGGTAAGCGAATGGGGGAGGTGGGGGTCAGGGGTCCTGGTGGAGCAGGCAGGAAATGGGGCCTGGCAGGGGTCCCCCCATGGTCCCTTGCCCACTCCTCCAGCCTCCCCTTCCCCACCCCCTACTTACAGCTGGGAGCCCAGCTCCAGCTCCCTGCTGCAGCCACCAGGGACTGCCCGAATCACTGAAACTCTCCAAATCTTTTCCAAAGATCAGTTCAGACCTTTTAATTTGTCCCCTGATGCGATTCAGATTTGGAGATTCGGACACCAAATCGGGTTGAATCAACTTCAAATCGAATCAGCACCTGAAGCTTCACACAGCCCTACTGTTAGGTGTGCAAACGCTTGTACACGATTCATAAAAACCCAGATATTTCAAATAGGAATCTGGAGTGTCAAAAACGTTCAGCACTGTTGTGCTCTTTTTTGAGCTCTTTGCAATAGAAAAATTGCTCTATTCTTTTTTCTGTACTCAAGAAACAAATGAAAGAGTCAACATTTTCCAAAGGGGGGCTTGAGTCTACCAAGGGGTTCCTTGAGTTGAAAAAGGTTGAGAGCCACTGTTTCAGGATTCTCAAGAATGGAGGTAATTTAAAAATCAGAGTGACTTTTGATTCTTTTTTTTTTTTTTTTTCTATTCCTCATTTTACTCACTTTGGACAATTAAGCTGAACCAATCAGTTCCACTTCTTTTCATCAGCGCTTGCATTTTCTGCTTTTCCTACACTATCCTTGTATGGTGCACATCTGCTGCAAAAAATCTCAAGTAGAACCATTAAAGATTGATAAAACTGCTGGAGAATGAAGAAAGTAAAACAATTAAGAAACCAACAATTGTTGCCTTGATTTTTTTTTTTCAAATAAACCTTAAATTGGCGTGTGTGTGTGTATTCTGTTCACTTAGAGCAAAATGCCTTCCTTTGAGCAATTTTGATAGTTTTTTTTCCTTGAGAAAATATATCATTTTAAGAATCTTCAGAGCTTGATTTTACTAAGAGCCCCCTGCCCCCCCCCCCGCAAGCATAAAGACTGCAGAGTTGGTCAATACTGTCTTTTTCCCTGGGTTTTTATACAATACTCAATGCCATCGCATCTAAGTGCCTGAGCTTTTACAACTGATAGCTCTCCTGCTCATTGACAGGACTGTAATACCAGTTGTCTGTCTTGATCTTTAGGTGCAAATGTGGTGAAAGTCACAAATCATCCCCCGTGTCACAAAACAATAAAGTGCCAGTGCTGTCATGAACTATGTAATCAGAGCTGGCTGAAATGTCCAGCTTTTACTGCAAATCAAAGGAGAAAAGGCAGGTTGGAGTGTTTCAGGGGAGTGGGGGCCCTCCCCGCATTTGGCTCGTTTGCAGCAAATCCAGCGAGCTTGCCATCTTTCAGAGAATTACAGATTTTATGGATCTTGAGATCTGAGGTCCTGCCTTGGTCCCAGCTCTAATATAAATGGAGAAATGTTTCACACTAAGGCTGAGAGATTTACCAGGCCGTCAGTTATCACCAGATATCACCCAGCAGCTCACGGCACCTCAGGAATATCCAGCATGTCTCCATGGTAGCAGGCCGGCCGGAGTGAAAGTTGTCAGTATTCGAGCTGAAGTCCAGCCACTACATTAACAATAATATTTCTAAATTTGCCCTCTCCTTCCCATCCTCTCAAGACATACTTAAGGAGTGGGGTAGGGCTGGGGGAAGGGGATTTTTAGATTAATTTTCAGGAACGCAAGGCGTTTGATATTCTCTACTTATCCCAAATTCTTTTGAGTTGCTTCTGCCAATCACGGTTCCTCGCTTGGCTGACTGGGAACAATATTGCCTCCTGCTTTTCCTTCCCCCTTGCCCAGGCACACACGCCACTGCTTGTACAGTTAATTAAATTGGATTCGGCAGAACTTTCAGATTCAATTTTGCTTCTTGTCCACGCGGACGCTGCCGTTTGCGCTGGGCTGAAGGCAGTTGGTGAAAGCTGCTCTACGGAGAGCTCCAAAACTGTGTCCACGGGTCAGATCCCTGACTAGCTGCAAAGTGCAGGACGTGCAGGGGAAAGCCCAGACCAGTGAACTCCTATTACCCTTTCAAGGCAAGGAACAGGAGCACATCGCCGCGCCCCCTGCCAGAAAAGCTGTCTTTTTCTTGGGGACTGTTTCGAGGACACTGTGCAGGTGTTCCCTGAGATTATTTTCTAATGTGCTAGACGCGCCCTAGCCAGATTGCTACCCCAGGTTTGGGAATGCACCAAAAAGAGAGCAGTCCCCAGAGATGCTATCCCAGGTTAGCTCAGGAGCCCAGTGCATACCGGGCCAAGGTTTCATGAGTGCAGCAGGCGCTGAGGCCACCTCGCAATCGCGTCCCAGAACCATCTCGTAAGGAATGACCTAGGACTGGGAGCATGTTTTCCAAGTTGGTTGACCTCCTAGGCTATTTGGCTCTTCATTTCCTTGGGACAAGGACTGCCCATGTCTGTACAGCTCCTAGAAAAGCTTCACCTTAGGCCCAGGACTCGGGGTCTTAGGCAGTCATGCGACGCAGCTCATAAATGATACTACATTGCCCTGTGAAATACCTCTCATCACTTGTCAAGCTATGTGATACGCTAACTCCTCTGCATTGACTTCCACTCAAGGCAGCCTGACACGACACGCGGTAACCCCTTTGTACTTGGCATGCCATGCAATGACAAGCGGCAGCTCGCTTCTTCTGGAGGCACGGCACACAGTGTGATCCCGATCTTTCCAAAGGTGGTGCTGGGGTCCGTTCCTGCTACCACAGGACCCGCCTTTGGTTTTGTTTAGCCATTGCGTCAAGGTGGTGGAATATTATCCGTCTGCCACTATCTGCTACAGCAGGGGCTGACTGCTGCTCTGGAAGAAGTATGGAAATCTGCTTTCCACTACTTGCGACAGAAGATGCATCCTGGCAACTGACAGTAAAGTCTGTAACACTTCACCCATGCCCAACAGGTAAGTGAGACTCATTAGCACTCTTCTACATGCAGGGAAACTGAGGCACCAAGGGTGAAACAACTAGCCTAAGATCACACAGCAACTTGGAGGCAAAGCTAGGAAGAGAACCTGGGACTCCTCAGTCACAGCCCTGGTCCACCAAACCTTTTAGTGTAGTCTCTGAATACATCTGATTCCACTCATGAGTAATCTCTGTCCTGCCAATATGGGGCCCCATGCGTAGGACCCCCCCATGCATGAGCCCACCTCTCCTTGCAGCCAGGCCTTGCACTGGTGGGTCAGGTGTGTCGGTCGAGTTACCTCCCTGAAATGGAGCTCAGCAAGTTCAGGTGCCCATTATAGCTCCATTGTAAGGCGTTTTTAACTTAAAAGTCCTTGAAAATTTCCCACTGTGACTAGTCAAACAAGATCTTTCCTGTTTTCCCTCTCTTCTCCGCTAACAATATTTATACTCATTTCTTTTATTGAAATCTATCTGCCGCCTGTTCTATTAGAATTGCCTGACTGGCAGCTCCTATTCTCGGGAAGCCTGCAGCCCATCTATTCTCCAGACAATGAGGTACAAGCATTCTATCTTCTATTGTGTTCTCCAGCCTTCGGCTCTCAAAACTTCAATCTTAAAAGGTATGTCAGAGATGCCTCTGTCTAAAAGCGAGACATCCTGGAGCTGCCACGAGGTGCCACGTGGCAGTGTATTTAACCTTTTCCGTGCTAGGCTGCTTGCTTCTAGTGCTTGAAAGCCTGCAAATACCTTTGAAAGTAGGCAATCAACAGAGTAATTATTACTTTCCACTGGAAGGTTTTGGTCTAGTGGGCTTTAACTGTGGTGTTTGGTGCTTCTCTCTAGCTGGAGCGACATCAAAGCACAGAAGACACAGTGATGGATAACCACATTGCAACTCCTTAATTACTGCCACTACTTTATTATGACTGAAGTTGCTGGCTGAAGGTGGTCTGTGGCTCTGCTCCCAGAAAGTTGCATCAGTGCAGCTATCATGGACACATGCTTGTGTGATGATTGCTCATTAGGAGCCATCCACGAAACCTCCACAGCCTCCAGTGCTATAAACATGACCCTCTGCTGTTTGTGCCTAAGGAGCACCCTTCTAGGTGATCGCAGGAGACTCAGGTGCTCTGTGGACTTCCCACTGGGAAGAGATGCCTATACCAGGAAGAACAGCAGATCGCTCTTGAAAAGCAGGGCAAAATACCAGCAAAGTACAAAACTGGGGAAAAAACACCATGTATCATGTAATGAGAAATTCTAGTGCTACTACGTAATGTAAATGCTATTCAGATACTAGCAAACAATTCCTTATTCCTACATTCCTATGAGCCAGTCGGGTAAATTGTGATCCTGCTTCTCTGGGTAAACTGAGGCCTGTGGGCAGGAAGTCGCCTGCCCGAGAGCATCAAGTGACTCAGTGGCAAGGCCTAGAGAGAAATCAGGTCTTACAACCTCTAGCAACAGGTATACACCACCCCTTCCACTTGAAACTCAGGTCAGGTTTGTGAATAAGTTTGCTGAGGTTGACCCAAGATCCCTGTTGGGAGGTAAGTCATGACTGTGCTAGCAGAGTGGGGGGAGACAGCTCTTACTCGCTGAGTTGCTCAGGAACAAATTGTTATGGTATATGTGTTTGTGCATGGCATGTGCTTGTGAGCTGCTCACAAGCACATGCTCCTTGTTATAGGACTGCTCCTGACCATGTGATTTGTTATTATAAATGTCCCTGGGTTCATCAGATGGATGGTTGTTGGGTTTTTTTTTAAAAGCATTAAATGATCTGTTTGTAAGATGAAACCTCTCAGGAAATATATGGGATATGTAAGCAGATTCTTTTTTAAAGGCCTTGGGACCTATTATCTTGGTATAAGCCTCTTTAACTTATAAGTGATCTAACTGAATTAAGGAATGGTCCCTTTGATGCTGAGGTCAGTTGGTGGCTGGATAGAGTATGAGAGAGGGAGGCAGGTCAGAGAGCTGGTAGGAGGCTTTGTACCATGGAGTGACACAGTGAAGAGAAATGACAACCTCAGAAAAGGCCGGCGTCAATCCAGCATGCAGAAAATGCGAGAGATTGAGCTTGTGCCTCCAGGGGAAGAGTGAGCAGCCACATATTTGATCCTGCCAGGTAGCAAACATAACTAAATGCAGGAAGGGATGAAGGGTTTTGCTATTGGGGCAGATGAATCCGACAGCTAACAGGAAGAGGATGGAGTTAGAGGGGGTAGCAAATTGAGATCAAACCAGTGGCGTGCGGGTAAGGAGCAGCAGACTGTGGCGACTGTGGTAAATTGAGCATGGGGAAAAGCAGCCTGGCTACAGAAAAAAGGCTTCCTGATCCAAGTCACCCTGAAATTTGGTGGGGAGCTGAGTCCAGATCTGCAGTTCACCATTGGTCCCAGTCTCTGCCCAAAATCAAAGCAAACCTCCTTAGGAATGAAGTCCCCTAGGGAAAACTGGATCCAAACATGGAAGTCGAGCACCAGCTCCTTGGTGTGGTCCTGCTTGTGCCACCAAGGGACTCTTCCAAAGTCATTCCAAGTCCAAACTCCTATGGACTTAGGTGACAACCAATGCGAAGCCCTTGTGCAAAGAGAAGAAAGATCCAGAGGCAAATTTTGGAACAGTCGGTGTGATTAGAGATTCATTTAATATGTACATGAATGCCTCTTATTCCTCAAACCATTTCACCTCTGCTCGTGCAGCTGGCACCTGGAGGCAGGATTTGGGAAATGCTGCCCTCAGTAAATGGGCTGCTGCAAAATGCCTTTCAAAATCCTAAGATCTGCTGTGTGATGCAAGGAGCAGACCGAAAGCTGGGAAGGATGAAACTGTCCTAAACGTAGTACCAAATAAGCCAGTATCAGGTGACAGGCTGGCAGCATTTGCCTGAACTAACCTTTCCTGCTCGGAGATGTTGATCCTGCCGGGAAAGCATTAAGTAGGCTCCACTGACTTACTGAGGCAGGTGATTTGTTACTTGATGCAGACAGTGGGCACTGTTCTCTGAGGACAGGGGATCTAGGGAGTGGGCTGCACAGCCCTGAGGGAGGATCTTTAAGTGTAACACGGCTTGAAAAGAAGGCTTGAGCAGAACTTTGTCCTTCTTTGCAATAAAACCAGATGTCAGGAAATGAGGGAGTGTGGTCATATAATTCCCATGTTGCTGAAGCAGGTGAGGGAAGGGCCTAGCTAGCTGAAAGACTGTAGCTAAAAGCAGTGACAGCTCTGTAGTAAATTCATTAAGGGCCACTTGTCTTAATCTATATTTATTATTGGAGTTATCAAGTCAGGCAGGTTCCTCGGCTGCCTGCAGGTGCGTTGCATCCTTTGTGCCAGGTACACCCTGCCTGGTAGGGCCTGGCTGCAGGGAAGGGCAGCAAAAGCTGCACCGACAGCAGGGGAGGGGGCATGGGAAACCCTTCCCTCGTGCTCATGAAACCTCTCCCTGCACAACCTAACATCACATTTTAGTCTGGAAAGAACTGTTTTCCAGCCTGCAATGGAAACCACAAGGAACGTGCTGGTGCTGGTGAGCAGTTCACCAGAGCCAGGAGAAGCTCAGCCACTATGGGTGAATTTTCCATGGAGCGTTTCTGGTCCCTTGGAAGTGAAAATGCCAGCGTGCAAACCCACCAGGTGAAAACCAAACCTGGTTTCACAGTTAGGAGTGCCTGAGCTCACAGCGGTGGCACCGCTAAAGCCAAACTGCTTCTGGCTGCAGTCCTGTACAAGTGCAGAGGCACCCAGACCCCTTCCCACCCTCCCATCCACCTGCAGTCCAGAGATGTCGGGAGACAAAGCCAGCCCTTCTACTAGCTAGAACTTCTTTTTCTTTCTTTCTTTCTTTCCTCTCATGCTTCCTGAGTGTTTTTTTTTCTTCTTTTTTTTTTTTTATTTGCAGCTCGCAAGGTGAGAGAGGACGGCGTCGCCAGAATGAAAGATTCTCCTGCATGCCCTCTCCCAGCAGCGGCCCTAATTCATTTTTCATGGCCCCTCGCAGTGACAAAAGCCGCTGCTGCTCTCTTGTAAGCGTGCGCCACGCAATAAGTCAAAGCTGATGTGCATTTTCCCCCTGGGTGCCGAAGCTGCGCTTTTGATTTAATTTGTCCTGTTGTTTGGCTCGCAGCCGTTGCTGGCGAGTTACTTCGGCAAGCCAGGGAGGCAGGGGCTGGCAGAGGTGGAGGGGGCTCCCTGGCAGATGGGATCCAGTAGGTAGTGGTTAAATAATTTGCCACGGTGATATGAAGATGCTTGAGAGTGACAGCTGCTCTTGCTGCACGGCACAGAGGCAAACATGCAGGTCCAGTTGGCAGGAGTTCTTGTCCCAGACTAAATCCTATTGCAACTTGGGTTTGCTGCAATAAGTCCTGTTCCCCTTCCTCTTTCCTTTTTGACCATGTGGCAGAAAAGCTGCTTTATGCACTACATAGCCATTATCCCCTTCCAGGCAGGAGGATGAGACAGGGGCTCAAGTGCTAGACAATTAGCTCGGATGCTCCTGGCCTAATCCTTGCTGAACACGTCAAGTCAGTGCGACGCAGAGTTATTACCTGGCTCCGCTCAAGACATGCCTGAAACTGGAGAAGTAACGCTGGCAGAGCTATTTGGCAGCCCATGCGGAGACAGTAAGGGGTCCAGAGGTCAAGATAGAAGGGCACTGGCAGAGGAGAGGGTGAGCCTGGTGACTGGAGGAGCAGCGAGTGTTGCCTGGAAGAGTGTGAAGTCCAGGCTAGTAGACCTTGCTTGCCAGGATGAAAGTATGTGGGTGAACCATGCAGTGGGGCAGGGCTGAAAAGCGATTGAAGAGCCCCAAGTCTGGGATGGCAGGGGGCAAGGCTGGTCAGGTTTGAGGTACCCTGACAGCATCATGTGGTGGGCACCGGCGCAGTGTCCCACAGAGCAGGACTGAGGCATGTAAGCAGAGCTTTGGATCCCACTGGTCACTGCCACCTTACACATGCCTGCAACCACAGGCACGTCCCCCTCAAAATCCCATTTTTAACCTTAAGCCAAGAAAAGCAACTCTTCCCATTGTCCCCCCACACCCAGGTATGGAAACTTTCCCATTTCCATGGGCTTTCTATTCAAAATAGCAATAATTTGTGGTTGTTGGGGGAGTCGTCACAGCAGATCCTCCTGGCCGTAAACTCACCCCCAGAGCTTTCTCCCTTTATTGCGCTTTTAAGGAATGACTTCAAGCTGAATCACTACTTGTAAAAGCTCATTTCAGCTGTGTTAGAAAAATGCCATTGGGACAGGAGGAAGTGACCAAATGGCATTAGAGTAAAAAGCAGGTGTGAAGCATTGACTAAACCCATCCATGCGCCTACCGACTTCAGCTACTTCTGGCAGATCCTTCTAGGCAGCAAACAACTTTCCTGGCCCTCAGTGGGTCTGAAAACTGGCTTTGCTGCGGGATGATCTCTCTGCAAACAAGGCATTAGGTTTCCCCCTGGAGGCCACTGCAGATGTAAAACCACATCAGTCAGGGTGGAACTAAAGGTAACAATGGAGAGTATTTAAAAGCCCTTCCTTAAATAGTTAGGCGACTGGTAACAGCCAACTACAGGAGCTCTATTCAGGGGACTAGAGAGGAAGCAGAGAGGGGGACACAGCAGTGGGGGGAAGGAAGGAGAGGAGGCAGGGAGGAAAAGAGAAGGAATGGGAAAGAAGTGGGTTGGGAGGAGGTTGTCAGATCACGGCTGGGAGCTGAGTGACCAGCACATGGCACCTTTTCAGACCCACTTTGCGCTAGGCGTCTTGGGTGGTTAGTTTTATTTAGCAGCCTGAACCCACTTTGCAAAGCTAGCTCCTCAAGCATGTGGAGGCAGGAGAGGAGCCAGCCTGAGGAAAGAGGCCCAGAAGATGGGCGCATCTTGCAGACACCTGATTCACATCTGGAGCCCCAAGCACTTAACTGACTGCAAACAAGGACCCCTTCCCCCACCACTCTTTCTAGGGTGAAGCACTGCAGCCATTACACACACAGCATCCAGCACTGCTGACTCCTTGGGCTGGAAAAGTCTGCTGGGTGTGCTGGGAGCCATCGGGTCCACTGTCTCAGGGATGCTGGGCTCCTGAACCACCCGTGGCTTTCAAGAGTAGTGA
>NW_017728936.1:6077543-6105543 GCF_001723895.1 Crocodylus porosus | reverse complement strand
TGTGGCAGAAAAGCTGCTTTATGCACTACATAGCCATTATCCCCTTCCAGGCAGGAGGATGAGACAGGGGCTCAAGTGCTAGACAATTAGCTCGGATGCTCCTGGCCTAATCCTTGCTGAACACGTCAAGTCAGTGCGACGCAGAGTTATTACCTGGCTCCGCTCAAGACATGCCTGAAACTGGAGAAGTAACGCTGGCAGAGCTATTTGGCAGCCCATGCGGAGACAGTAAGGGGTCCAGAGGTCAAGATAGAAGGGCACTGGCAGAGGAGAGGGTGAGCCTGGTGACTGGAGGAGCAGCGAGTGTTGCCTGGAAGAGTGTGAAGTCCAGGCTAGTAGACCTTGCTTGCCAGGATGAAAGTATGTGGGTGAACCATGCAGTGGGGCAGGGCTGAAAAGCGATTGAAGAGCCCCAAGTCTGGGATGGCAGGGGGCAAGGCTGGTCAGGTTTGAGGTACCCTGACAGCATCATGTGGTGGGCACCGGCGCAGTGTCCCACAGAGCAGGACTGAGGCATGTAAGCAGAGCTTTGGATCCCACTGGTCACTGCCACCTTACACATGCCTGCAACCACAGGCACGTCCCCCTCAAAATCCCATTTTTAACCTTAAGCCAAGAAAAGCAACTCTTCCCATTGTCCCCCCACACCCAGGTATGGAAACTTTCCCATTTCCATGGGCTTTCTATTCAAAATAGCAATAATTTGTGGTTGTTGGGGGAGTCGTCACAGCAGATCCTCCTGGCCGTAAACTCACCCCCAGAGCTTTCTCCCTTTATTGCGCTTTTAAGGAATGACTTCAAGCTGAATCACTACTTGTAAAAGCTCATTTCAGCTGTGTTAGAAAAATGCCATTGGGACAGGAGGAAGTGACCAAATGGCATTAGAGTAAAAAGCAGGTGTGAAGCATTGACTAAACCCATCCATGCGCCTACCGACTTCAGCTACTTCTGGCAGATCCTTCTAGGCAGCAAACAACTTTCCTGGCCCTCAGTGGGTCTGAAAACTGGCTTTGCTGCGGGATGATCTCTCTGCAAACAAGGCATTAGGTTTCCCCCTGGAGGCCACTGCAGATGTAAAACCACATCAGTCAGGGTGGAACTAAAGGTAACAATGGAGAGTATTTAAAAGCCCTTCCTTAAATAGTTAGGCGACTGGTAACAGCCAACTACAGGAGCTCTATTCAGGGGACTAGAGAGGAAGCAGAGAGGGGGACACAGCAGTGGGGGGAAGGAAGGAGAGGAGGCAGGGAGGAAAAGAGAAGGAATGGGAAAGAAGTGGGTTGGGAGGAGGTTGTCAGATCACGGCTGGGAGCTGAGTGACCAGCACATGGCACCTTTTCAGACCCACTTTGCGCTAGGCGTCTTGGGTGGTTAGTTTTATTTAGCAGCCTGAACCCACTTTGCAAAGCTAGCTCCTCAAGCATGTGGAGGCAGGAGAGGAGCCAGCCTGAGGAAAGAGGCCCAGAAGATGGGCGCATCTTGCAGACACCTGATTCACATCTGGAGCCCCAAGCACTTAACTGACTGCAAACAAGGACCCCTTCCCCCACCACTCTTTCTAGGGTGAAGCACTGCAGCCATTACACACACAGCATCCAGCACTGCTGACTCCTTGGGCTGGAAAAGTCTGCTGGGTGTGCTGGGAGCCATCGGGTCCACTGTCTCAGGGATGCTGGGCTCCTGAACCACCCGTGGCTTTCAAGAGTAGTGAAGATAGTTCAGCATCTCCAGAAGACAGGGTGCTAAAGGGTCCATGCTGCAGCCGGGAGCAGCGCTCACCCAGGTTTCTCACTAGGAAAGTCCTCTCTGTTGAAAGCCCATGTCCGCACCAAAACCAAATAGCAGGTATCTCAATTTTGCATCTCATCTGCCGAGTGCAGAAGTCCTTAGCCCCATGCTGGGGAAGTAGTTAGGCACTGGCGCAAAGGAACAATGATCTCCAACACCATCCTGGCTCTCTGCACACTGACTGGTCCAGAGCACCCTCCTCCCTGAGGGAGAGCTGATGGCATCACAGCGCCATTGCTCTAGCTGCACCAGCAGTAATGCAGCCCTGTGCTGACCGTGCTAGTGAGCGCTCCTGTGTGGTGAACTTGCCTTGACTGCCCCAGCTAGGCTCCCTGCCTCATGCAATGCCATGCACCGGTGCCCCGACGATGCCAGGGAACCCTCCAGTATTGTGAGCTTCTCCCCCAGTGGTGCCCACTGCAGGCCTGTTAGACTCCTGTCAGTCGTGGCTATCAGGAGGTTTCTCTGAACTGTGGATATTTTTATTCTTCGCTTCCCTCCAGGGGATTGGGGAATACAGAAGCAGTAACTAAATTGTAGCAGCACATCTCTGCTTTGCTCTTTTGCCTGCAGGATATATCTAGCTCATCAAATTAGGAATTTGTTACATGATGCCTGTCAGAAATAAATGAGAAGAAGTGAGGGAGCAGGGGGAGCGAGAGAGAGGCGAGGCCAGGGCTGATTGGAGATAAATTTCCAATTTTTCATAAGACAGGGAACAAATGTTAACATAAAATGAGGCAGGAAAGTCCTGATGAAAGGGCCCATGGAGCAACCCACCAGGCCTCAGCAGAGGCAGGGGTCGTGAGGTGCGTTCCCCCTTCGCAGTCTCCCCTCGTCTCCGGACAGCCATGCAGATGTGCTCAGCCCCAGGCCTGCCCGAGGGTGGGCATGAGTCAAAGTGCATTCACTTGGGAAAGGGAGACACGTTCCTGGGGCTCAGATGAACTGGTGACGCATCACGGTGCCCACAAGGCATCGCACAGTCCACGCAGAGCAGAGCTCCCTGAGCTCCAAAGCTGAGCCTGGCCTGCTCACTGGCACCCCGCTCCCCGGTGAGTCATCTGACTCCAGGCTGGGCTAGGATTACTGTCGCCTCTCCATCATCTTTAGCCCATCTTTATTCTCTTAGACACGCTATTTTCCAGCCCAGTGGCCTTGCTCTGTCTCTCGTGTTTTATAGCATTGATGTCTCCATTTCTGGAGGATCATTTGGAATATTGCTGCTTATGGACAGGAGCCTAGGAAATATATGGGCAGAAGGAAAGGATGATGGATGGGACTGTCCTGGCCCGGGGCAGCAGGGGTCTGGATGGAGGAGCTGTACTCTGGAAGATCTTGAGGACTGTGATTGGAGAGCAGGAGCAGAGAGCAGGGGCTGCAGAGTGCGGCTGGGAGCAGTCTGGAGGACCGGAGATGTTGCCTGTTGGGACTGGCATGCGTTCAGTGCAGAGTGGTAAGATATTGGGGACCATAGCTGATGTGGACTGAGGTGCATCGCTGGGGGCTGCATCTGGGGGCTCAAGATGACACCGCTTGCATGTATTGTGGCTCAGTACTATGGGGAACTGGCAGGGCTAGAAGAAGAGGGGTCCTGAGATGGGGCAGTGGGAAGGTCTAGGTGGATGTGGCCTGTGCTAGGCCTGACCTTTGGCAGAGATTGATCTGCCCATGTTATGAGCCCCCGGTTCACCAGGAAGCCAAGACTCGTTTGCAAATCCACATGGTTCTTGGGCAGTCTGCTAGCGCGCACCTTCCCTCCTCCAGACAACACTTGGTCCTTGTCCATGGCACCTCGAAGAAGCACAGACAGACGCAGGATTTTTTGTACCCAACTTCCAGAGGGCAAGTTCTCAAGAAACAAAACAGGCTGACCCAAGGCCCCGCTGGGCCTGGCGCCCTCCCCCTGGCAGAAGCATTGCTGCGCTGGCTGCCTGCTCCACAGGCAGCTTGAGGGGTGCAGAGGAATGTGTTACTTTGCAAGGAAAAACCATTTTAAATAACAGCAGTGTATTAATAGAAGGGGGAAAAAAGCCATGGGCTATAGCACTGCTGCAGCTTTAAATTGTAGTGTAGGAGGATAAAAATAAAAGAGGAAGAGAGAGAGACCGGGAGGAAAAAGAATTGCCATTGTTTTACTAAGCAGATGGGAAAGTTCAGGGGATCAGAAAAAGACTATTATTATCTTGACTCGACAGAGACAAGATGGCAGAAAAATGGCCATTTTTTTTCTCTCCCCTCAGCCTCCCCGCAGCGTGGGCGACAGCGGTGGAATCCATTTCAGCAGCAGCGGAGGCAAGAGGGAGTTTCAGAGCTCCTAGGCAGGGGAATTACCTGCACACCTGGGCACAGCCGCAGACTTTGGTTTATTGTTCTTCCTTCTCTCTCGTATCCTGCAGCTTCAGACTTTTCCTTGCTCAAAGGGTGGTGGCAGGGAGCAGAAAGGCATGCGCTCGAGCCCTTGTTCAAGCCACAGCACGCGCTAGCTCTGCGCCGCTGGCTGCGACCTGCCGGGGACTGAGCGCCTTTGATGGGTCAGCGAGGGGCTGCGTGGGCTCAGCGCTGTGCAGGATGGAGCCTTGTGCCTTGTCACAGATCTCATAGCCAGAAGAGACCCCTGCCGCAAGTCCTCTTTAAATCCTCCCCTGCCATTTCAGTTCATTGCAGCATCCTACTCTCCCTCATCCTCAACTGCTGTATCTCATTGCTATATTCTGTTCTGCAGCTTTCTGCTCCAGCCCAGGGGTGGTTGCATTTCAGCGTCAAGGCAAGTTATTCTCTGGGTTAATAAGCAGCTTTGTAGCCCTTCAGGATAAAAGGCCCTAAGGAGGTGGTTTGTTGAGTGTGTGTATGCTTTATAATGCATGGCGGAGACTCTCTCTTTTCAGTTATGGGTTCAAATCCAGATCACTTCTCTTTTCAGTCTTAGGAGCTGTTCCTCCACTTTAAGGGCAGGAATATCCCCATGCCTCCAACCCGGCCCCTTTCACCAGCACTACACGCAGCTCTCTCTGTTAAGCGGCTCCTACTGGATCATGCTACAACCCTGGTGGCTCAGCTGCTTCAGTTGCTTCTCCTTTCCAGCGACTGACAGACAGACACCCGATCCCAGCCTCTCCCGGCTCAGTGGGGAACTACACAACTCTAAGTCCCATAAGAAGCTGGTAGGTGCTGTGTGGATTTACCACCTTCCCACTGCAGTACCAGCTGCCTGAGCTTCTTCGCTGCCGCGGCTGCTCCAACCTCAGCTAGGTGAGCTTCCATTTTTGGGCACTGGCTGTGACCAGGTCCCCACAGCAGCCCCTTCTGCAGTCCCAGCTGTGCGCGCTCTCCCACTGCAGTACCATTTCTCATCCCAGCAACGTGAATGGTCCTGCAGTGACGTCTGCTCCCCCGTGCTCACATTCAGTCTGCAGGTGCTGTGCGACTCCGTCCTCTCTTCTTCTTTGATTCCCCCCTTTCTCCAGCTGCACTCATCAAAATTCATACAGTTCCTCCATGGCTCACATCCTCCTCTCTTCTCTCTCCCTCATCTTCAAACACCTTTACTTGGAGGAGACCTCTGGCCCCATGTCCTGCAGCCACTTCCTAGCTCCCCAGACCTTTTGCTTTCCAGGGACTCCAGCAGGCCTCCCAGACCCTAAGCCTGAAAGGGAGATTTCTCCTTTAATCATCTCCTCATCTTGCCTTGCCATGGCACTTTTCATCCTGGATGATCTCAGAGTGCTTTTACAAATGACCCAGAGCAGCTGCTTCACCCTGCCCATGAAGCACAGGCTCTCTTGACAGCTCAAAGCAACTTCATGCATGAAGATATGGAGGATGGTGGGAGAACAACCACCCAGCTGAATACCAAGCAGGACAGAACCAGCCCGGATTAATCCTTGTCCTCACAAATCCCTTGGGACCTTCACTAACCACTAATAAGCAGGACCTCCATCTCCATGACTCCTAAGACACACACAACCCCTCTTGCCCCATAGAGATGTGTTGTGGCAGTGCTGCTTCCAAGAAGAGAGCGCTCCCTACTGAAGAACCACTTGCTGCATTAATTTATGTTGCCCTGAATGGTCCTGCATCCAAGTCCTTGGCCAAGCCAAACCCTACTAAGTTTAGCAACCAGCCCTGACCGGCTCAGCGAGGCCTGGGAAGGAGCTCTGATACTGGGGGAGGAGCCAGGGGATAAGACCCAGGTAGGCAGGATCTCAATTAAAAATTAAGAGGTGCGGTATCAGAGCTGGGGGTGCAGACCCAAACAGATTCAGGACCTGCACATGAACCAGTTGCCCCTCTCAGCCAGTGATGAGGGGACTGCCTCCACTCAGCATTCGCTCCTCAGAAAATATAGTGACTGCAAGTTTAGAAGCAGCAGCCTGAAGATGCTTGAACTGCAGGAGCAGGAAAATGACTTCCAGATACAGATGCCTCCAAGCAGGCAGCAACGCCTGGGGATGCCAGGCCAAGGATGCATGTGGGCCCTTGCAGCCTCCCCACCCAGGGCCCGCACAGACACTCACCGCTTATGTTACACCCACCCCTCCCAGGTAGGAATGCCAAAACACCTGTACCTGCCGTATGCTCGTGCAAGCATGAGTACACACATGCTTATGCCACTACACACCCATGCTTACACAACAAGAACTGGTGTGGACATGGATACCTGCATGGACACAGATGTGCTCAAGTGTGAAAATGCACCTGGGCACACACCCGAGTACACACATTTGCACGGGCACCACCACAGTTGCAGGGCTACACATATACACACCTAAATGCATACTGGTACATATTCCACCATGCATAAGGGCAAATGTACATGTGCATTCACACAAACCGTCCCCCCTCTTCCCTGCTGCACTCGCCCCCGCCTAGTCCTGACGCCCCATTCGTTGCTCACCATGCAGACTTCCAGCAAGGCCCAGGCATGATTCACAACCAGTGACTCCTTTGACAGAGCTCCCTCTTTGCCTGCTGGTTATATAAGCATGATTTGTTTGCAAATCACTTAACAAATCCTTTTCTGTGAGCATGCATGTGTGCGCATTGTATAGAACTGCTTGCGAATAAATCCCTGAGTATGTCTGCTTCCACAGAGGGTCTGGTGTGCTGGGCCTGATCAGCCACGTTGCCTAGCCTGGTTTCTGCTCCCTGACAGGCAGAACCCATGTGCATCTAGGGAAACACCCATGCCCTTGGCTCAGAAAGCACCCATTTGAGGGCATGAATGTTTGTGGAACAGGCTCAAGCCCAGTTCATATGCTTTCCAAACTGAAGCACATGGTTAGCTCAAGCCTCAGGACAAAGTGAGACCTAAAGAAGTTGTGCAAGCTCCATCCTTGGAAGGTTTAGAGCTAGGTTGGATGGATACATGGCTGGGATGGCTTAGTCAGAGATGCACTTGCTTTGGGCAGGGGCTGGGCTAGATGACCTCATGAGGTCCCTTCCAGCCTTACTTTTCTGATTCCTATGAGTTTAAGCTGCCCGGGGAAGCTGTGGAATCGCCTTCACGGGGGGGGCGGGGTTCAAGAAGAGGCTGGGTGGGTACCTGACTGAAGGTTTAGGAACAGGCATCCTGCATCCGTGGAGAGGTCGGGCCTGGATGGGCACCGATGTGCCACCCTCCAGTGCCAGGAGTCCATGCCTTGCAGAGCTTCCCTTGCTTTACACAGTCACCCCGCGTGGGGAACCAGCACTAAGCCCTAATCTCAGTTCTCCTCTTTTCCTTGCCAAGTCCCCCTCCTTCCGCTCTCACTTATGCACATGCATTTCTTTCTTCCTTTCCTTCATGCACTTCTGCCTCCCCAACCCTCCCATTTCCCCTCCCTCTGTCACAGTGCGTCCTTTCCCCACTCTCCAGCGCTCACCAGCGGCTCTGCCTGTTTCCCAGCTGTCACCACTTAACTTCGGTCCTGCTCTGCTCTCACCACCATTCGCCGCAGCCCTTCCCCTCCCCGCCGCGGCTCCCCTCTCCACACCACGTGGGCTCGGAGCAGGATCTGCACCCACGCCTCAGCGAGTCCTCCCTCCCACCCCCAGACTTGAAAGGGGGCTGGAGAGCCTCCGCGCCAAACCCCACAGCTACTGACTCCTCGCACACTTAATATTCACGACAGATAGGACATTTCATGGCGAATTGGACGCACATTCAACTGGAAATGGAAATTTTATGACTGTTCTCACTCCGAGCTGCAGATTACACCAGCTGAGAAAACATGGAAGCAAATGAACAACCTGTGAACTGTAAAGTATATTAATAATGAAACCACAGCCCGGGAAATGAAGGCTTTATTCTGTTTATATTCTGCTCCATTAATAGGAAGCACTCTAGCTAGCTCCACCCCATTAGCCAGCAATCTGCGCAGGGAAAGAGCGCCGAGATGTCAGGGGCAGGTGTGTTGAGGGAGGGATCAGGGTCTGCCCCTCCTCCATGGGCCCAGCACTGCCAAGGCAGGATTTGTGCCAGGTCAGGGGGTGGCTGAGGGGTCAGATGCAGCTGCAGACCCCTCCGTGCCAGCTCTGCCGTGGGAGCGCAAATGGGCGTCATGCAGCTTGAGAGGGCAAGGGAGCAGCAGCACCCAGGCAATGCCAGGCCCAGCGGTGAACTAGAGACAGGCTGGCCAAGATGAAAGCAGCTGAGAGTCAGCACTCAGGGCACTAATGCTTGGAGGAGGCAGCTTGTTCCCCACATCAAAGCACTAGGGCCGGGGACTCCTTCTCAGGCTCTCAGAACAGGACCTTTCTCTCCGTCTCCCTCGGAAATGGCTCAGGCTTCCTTCCCTTTGCAGCATGCTAGGACCACGATGCCGACTCCTGATCCCCAGGCATGGGAGGCTGCCCACTCAGGGCACTTGTGGCAGGGTCAGCACCCCAAGGCAAGGGATGGGACGCTCGTGCCTGCATAGTTTCCCTGATCTGTCAAGGCACGATGCATACAAACGTCTTCCAAGTGCACCAGGGTGGACACGCACGCCAGCAGCGACAGGACTCCAGACTCTGGGGGTAAGCCTGATGCTCCTCTGAGGAGCTGCCGGGTCCTGTCCCAGCTCTCCGCACAGCGCATGGACCCCCCTCTCTCTTCCTGTGCCTTCTCCCTCACTGTCAGCCCGCGATGGACCGGCCCGCAGTATAATTAGTGTTAAGATCCTGACGAACGAAACGGGGGAGCCCACGAGATGGGGTGGCAGATGGTGGGAACGGGAATGGAGCTCAGCGCCCTTCAGTGAGGGACGGCCCTGCTCAGCACGGCTCCTCGCTCCGCTTCTTCTGCCTCCTCCGGGGAAGCCCAGGGCACGTGGGGCTCCCGCTCAAGGGGGCTGGCATGCTGGAAGGAAGTCTGTTGGGTCCAAGGGCTTGCTGTGGGCTGATCCAGGCACCCTTGGGCCTAATATTTGTGCTGCCCCCCCCAAACCTCAATTGGGCTGGTGTGAGGGGCCAAAGAGAGCAAGGGGTTTATCCAAGAGTACTGGCGGAGGAAAGCCTGCAGGACGGGCTCTGGTCTTTAGCGAAAAGCTGTTTGGTAGTGAGCTGCCACATCCTGGGCCTGATTTTGACTTCAGAATCAGTCCATGGAAACCAAAGGCACAGATCGATTGATCAGGAGAGCAAGGACCTGGATCACCTCCCCTGCATGGGCTGGGGCTACACAGCACGCATGGGGGCAAATTCTCCACTGAGTCTGGGCACAGGGGTGCAGGGGCATGCATCAGAGAGGTGACGCTGGCTCTCTCAACTGCATATAAGGCAGTTGCTGCTTTCGGTGAGTCAGTGGCCTGAAGGGTACAGGACAGATGGGGCTAAAAGACCAGCCAAAGTATGACATGAACACTTCTGGTTGTACAGCTGCAGAGGAAACCTAAAAACACTGGAAGTGCAGACCAGCATAGCATCACGTGCCTGAGGCAATGGCTATCTGAACCAGAATGCTGAGTGGAGTGACCTGCCCCCCTTCATTACCGCCCGTGTTCACTCTGGAGCCTAGTGACTGCATTTCAACCCCCGGCATTGCTAACTACCCCACCATTGATCCAAAGAAGCAGTGCTTCCTGGTCTGCACCATCTCCTTTGCACTGTGTTACCATGCTGGCCTCACGAATGGGCAGGGCTCAGTGGTTGGTGGGGGGCACTTGCAGGAATACCACCCCTCCCCCTTGCCACCCACTGTACGCTGACCCCATGCTACCCAAAGTGCAAACCAATACCTCTGAAAAGGCAAAGCAGCAATTACCCCGGCAGGCTGGAAAGGCACTAAGAGACTACTCCCGTCAGCCCAGCCCTGTCTTCGGCTACGCTGCTTAACAAACGTGGGCCTCGCGTTACCCAGTGTAGCCATGCTCCACTCCCTCTGTGAGCACAGCTGCCACAGCTTTGCAAAGCACATCACAGAAACTAAAATGAGTCGAAGCAGAGTTTTCTATAGCTGAAGCGACCTGGTGTTGACAGAATGGGGACGCATTTCCACAGCTCGGAATTTTATAATAATACCTCGGGGGAGTCGCTGGCAAAGTTTGGCCAAAATGTAATTAGTTTGCACAGCTATTAGAGGCTGATAAAAGGTTTTAATTTGTGTGGAGATCTCTTGAATCTCAGATACTCCCGTCCCCTGCTCTTCCTAATGCCAGTTGAATGCAGCGCAAGCCCCGGCAAACAAGCGAGCCACAGATACAATGTGCTGCATTTACTGGGGAAATGAGGCTGCTATTCTTCAGCCACTCTAATTGCTAAAGGAGGGAAGGGAAGTCTGGGAAGCTCAAGCAGAGGGGTTTTTTGGGTTTTTTTTTTTTTTCTCTCTCTCTCTTTCGTCTGACCATGCAAAAAGAAAAAAAGAAAAATCATTTTTCTCTAACCGTCCAAGGCCTCTTTCTAGTCAGGGAACAGAAAAGAGGCAAGTGCAGGGGAAAGCTGTTCGTGGGATGAAACGCACAGTCCCTGGTAACAAAGCCTGAGCAAACGGGGCATTGTGCAGGGCAATTAGGTAGAAGAGACTGCCACCCCAGGTGGCCAAATGAAGCCCCACAGCCCCTCTACAGCTCTATCCCACTACACAGGTGTTACAAGATGGTCATGAAAATGGACCAAGTGGGGTGGGCAGAAACTACAAGCATTACTGCTTTTTGTTCCTTCCATTCAACCCCATTATACTGGATGCTGCACAAGTGTATAAAGAGCCCATCAAGAACTTTGCTGTTGCTACTGATTTTACATGGGAGGTGGCCAGGTCCTATGAAAGCAAGTAGAGGCAGCAAACTCCAAAGTCCCTGCTCCAAAAAGCTTGCAATCAAAGGACAAGGGCTTATGCTTGCAACGTCCTGCTTTCCTTCCTCGCCACAGGCAAACTGTGGTTGTACTATCATCATGGTATAGGGCGGGCAAGCTGGGCCACTGACATATGAACTAGCCATCGTGGCCTAAAAGGGGCCAGGGTTTTTCTTTGCCATCTCCACTACGCTAACTGCCTTTACTCTTCTTTCACCGAGAGCTAAGCTTCGCTGATATATTAACAACACACACACACGGGCAGTTACCATGGAAGGGCTGAAATGTGGTTGAATCCCATTCCCTTTAGCCCCCAAACAGTCCATTGTTTATATGCCCATTACCCAAATCGCCTACCCTTTGCCATGATGGCACTGAATCCAGGGCGGTTTCCTCATGGCAGCTGTGGGGAGGAAGGAAAGCAGGACACTGCAAGGCTGTGGCAGGAAATATGCAGCTCTTGTGGGAGCTGGAGCTCTGAGAGGAATAAATTGACTTATTTGTAGCTGATGGGGGACTTTTTAATGTGCACTTTAAATTCAGATATCCCCAAATACAAACAAGTCAGCTCAGCAGGTTCAGCTCAGCCATGGTGAGAATAAAAAAAAAAAAGTCCTTCCAACTTAGAAATGGCAGAGGAAATTAAAGCATATTAGCATTGCAAATATGTCAGAGCCTGTTTAACCTGGCACTGGGTGGGAAGGTGGGTTGTGAAAGGTCAGTGGGATTTGAGCCATTCCTGTTGAAGACTATGGTTCCAGATCATGCCCTTTAGAGCCGTATTCATCCCTAATGTAATGCCAGTGGCATCGCTGAGGTTACATCAAGGATGGATTTGACCTCAGGTCCTCAACACCTGATGTTGCGAGGTGCTGAGCACCTGGTTGCTCCCATTCAACCGAATCCTGCAGCAACGAAGTAAACGGTGGTTTTGCAATGGGCTGAAGGAGCTGCTGCGGTTCAGTGCCCCCTGGTTCAAACATCCACAAAGTTCACGGTGGCAGGAGCATGGCCCCCTTCCTTTAGCTGCTGCCAGCCATGCCCATTCCAGAGGAGTACGCTGCTCTGTCTGTGGGATAAAGGAGTGGGCATCTGTTGTGAGCTGCAGTGTTACTGCATCTGACAAACCAACAATGAAAGCTCATTACAAAACAAAAGAAGCGAGTGGATGAGAATCAACAGCCTCTTATGCTTATTCTTTCACTAGATGAACAGTCGTTACCTTTCAGCGATGGGTCCCTCCAGTGTAACGAGCCCCTCACTCACTGGGAATCAAGCTAGAGTAACTCCAACACCCTCACGCAGGTCTCTGACACTTGAGCTGAGGAGGTAACTCTTCATGCCCACAGCAGTACTGCCTAGCAGAGAGCAGGAGCGGGCTATTCTTGCCTCGTGGAGCAGATGTGAATGTGGCTTGGCTGAAAAAAAAAACCCCCCCCCCCCCCGGATTCTTGCTCTCTGTAGTTGCTGCTCAGATGTGTTCCCTTATTGTGCTGGAAATTAAAACACCCAGATGTAGTGCAGTTCCAAGATATCTGTGTTTCCAAATAAACGGCTGGAGCTCAAAGGCAAGCGTGCAGTGCTGCAAAAAGCTTATTGTTCAGAGCCTGGCACAGGGGGAGTCCTGACTGGCTCGGTGTGCTGGGTACTGATGCCTTGTGCATGGCGAACCGCCCCTCCTTTCCTGGCTCCTGCAACTCCGCACTCCAGACACGGGGCACAGGGGAAGCAGCACCTGGGGCAGGGGCAGGGTGGAGTAGCTGTGTGCACTGCAGAATGACAGCAAGGTGTGGCCTCCCAGGCTGTATTCAAGCCTGAGGTGGGGATGGAAAGTATGGCGGGGTTGGCAGGCCAACTCCAGTGCTTCCTCCTCAAGGGAAGTTTGTCTGATGTCCCTCTGAGTCCTCCTTTCACTAGCCTGTCCCTCTGCCTTGTTTGGCCACTTCTGATGCAGCCGGCAAGTTAGTCCAGTGTCCAGGTGCATTGGTATTCTGTCTGCAACCGGCTCACTCTTTGTGTTGTGCAAGCCCTGCTTCGTGGCCCCACGGTCCTCCGTTCCTCTTCCCTCTCTTCGTGCTCTGAGTCACGCAGCCCTGCCCTCCACCGCAAGCTACAGGCTCCCCTCGCACAACAGGAGGCCTGTGCCAATGGTTTCAGCAGTGAGCAGAGAGCTGGGAGCTCTGATGAGGGTTTCCATTGCTGCAGCAGGGTGCTGTGGGTCACATTCGTTCTTCCCAAGAAAGCAATGCTTGTGCAAGCACCCAAGCCACCAACAACCACAGCCCCTGCCCTTGCCCACCGCTGTGACCAGACCCCTCTGAAGTGTCTGGTTTTCCGTCCCAATATCCTCAATGGGCCAAGCCCTGCATAGGCCGACCGGCCCCCCTTCCCTCTCTTATCTCCTATGGGCTATGATCAGGTTGAATGGTGCCCCAAGAAGGCCTGGAGGCCAAGTGATGCAGCATTTTTGGGGAAAACCCGCTGGCTCTGGGGTTCCCTCCTGCCTCGCCTCTTGCAGTTCAGATCCTCTGTCAAAAGAGGCAGTGGCAAAAGGGTGCAAGAAGTTCTCCCCATGCCCTCAACCTCCCCCTCTGAGGGTGGAGCAGAGAAGAGCATCCCAACTTGGATGCCACTGACACACTTCCCTTACTGCGTTTGCAGCTTGTGGCCCATGCGGCTGAGCGTGGTACACACATGAAGCCATCCTTCTCAGAGATGTCTGAGGGCTGAGGAAGAGAGCACCAACACCCCTCGACTACAAGCTATGATAGACAGACACAGATAATACTAGGCGTATCAGAAAAACAGGGCTGGAGGAGACCTCCAGAGGTCATCTAGTTCACCCCCCCCTGCTCAAGGCAAGATCATCCTGGCACAAGCATCCCAGGTGTACCACACAGACAGATGGACATACTCTAGACAGACACTCCTCATTCATGTCTCTTAGAAGTGAAGGCTTTAATGTCATGCCCCCACTCTGGAGGGCTTTGCCCGGGGCCCTGTTCAGCACCCAGCACTGCTTGCAGGCTGCACGCAGCTCTCTGCCCATCCTCCCTCCTCTAGCATGTGCTATTGCTTTTCACTTGGGCTCATGTTGCCTTTGGCTTGCACCAATGGCCTCAGCAGTGAGCAGAGCTGGGAGCTCTGATGAGGGGCTCCGTGGCTGCGGCAGGGCACGGGAGCTGCCGCCGACATCGCTGGCAGCCCTCTTCTCCGCTCGCTGGGGAGGAGGCCATGTCAGAAGTGACCCTCTTCGCAAAGCATCACTCCAGCCCACGCTGATTAAGTGCACATCAAAACCAGTGGCAGATTTACAGGTTAACAATGATTTAGTGGAGTGCACTGCCGCCAAATTAATGCCGGCTATAATGTAGTTTACCTCATTAAACAATGCACACCAAGATCCTGTCTGCTGTAAAACAATTGGTCTCTGAAGCCTAGTGTTCATCTTCCAGGGTTGCTGGGAGATAATAAATGGGTAATATTCCGGTGATAATGGTAATGGAGTCACGGCTCAGAGCTAATATTATGGCAAAGCAGTAATTATTTCAACAGTAAACAAGGGGACGGTTGAGCTGCCGACAGGACTGGAGCCTGTTGAAATGCTTCAGTTAATTTAGCTGGATCCCAGGCTGGGGAGTGCCTCTTAGGAGACGAGGAAGTTCTCAGCCAGTGACAGAGCTGAGACCTCCCCTTTACTCGTCAGCCTGGCCAATGCCCTGCTCGTACCCCAAAATGTACGTTGGTGGGAGGTGCTTTTCAATGAGAAGGGAAGCTCACAGTAAGTGTCCCCACCTCCTCTTCCTCAGGCAAGTGCACAACCAGGCTTAGGACAAAGAAGTGCGGGGACACGAGAGGAGTCAAAGGGCACTGGGGAGGCACTGAGGCACCCAGCAGAGACCCTTGGGAAGCACCCACCACAACGTAGGGGTCCAAAGGTACCCGCCTGGCAGCCAGGGGCAGGTCTCTGATGCACAACACTGACCCCAGCCTAGCTGGTTCACATCCCCGTTATCTCAGCCCTCCCTAGCAGCCCCAATACCTCCTCCCTGGCCCTATCAACAGTCACCAGACCCCATCTCCTCCCAGCCTTCTTCCTCTGCTGTGTGCTTGCGCCCCTCCTTTCTGCAAATGTGGCTACCATGGAGCCCAACAGCTGTAGCAGCCTGTCTGGTAGGTACTTCAGGGTGAGTGCGGCTCAAAAGCACATGCAGACTGTCCATTCAGGTGAGGGGCTTGGGCCTGTATCACATTTACACTAGGATAATCAGACTTTACAGCAGCACAAAGAAGGAGCAGATGTATGATGTGCAGTCCTACAATGGTGCAATTCAAAGCTGATGTAAAAGTTACCCCAGGAAAGATCAGGCATAAAACACTTGTGAGGTGCAGGTGTCATGCATCCACTTCCATCCTGGGAGAGCCATTTGCGCAATGCAAAGAGACTACTGCTTGCTTGCCACCCTATGTTGAGGTACTGTAATATTACCTACAGGGTGCAGCTACCCCAGAATAATTGCTGTTGCCTTGCTCTGGACCCTGGGGTAATTTATACCAGCATATCAAACTGATGTTAGCTATGCCAGCGTAAATGTGGTATTTGTCTAGGTCCCATCTGTGGGACCCACGAGCTTCTTTGCAACTTGAACATGAACAAGAAAGAGGCCCTGGAATAGTGTGTGCGTGCGTGTGCATGAGTGCATGTGTATGTGCTGGCTTCCTCCAAATCAATCCAAACCTGAAGTGGGAAATGGGAGATGCAGCAGAAAAAGAATGAAGAAAACAGTCTGCAAAAACCTGTCCAAATCCTCACTCTTCACCAGATGTTTCCCTGTTACAATTTCCACAAGGGAACAGCTCCAGGGCCTGCGGGTGGTTGACATAAATCAACTCAGTTAATTGAAACGGGTTTCTGAAGGGAACCATCCGAAGAAACTCAGAGCTCGGCACCAGGAGGAAGGGAGACCCGCAGCAGGCAAGGCGGAGATGTCCCGTCTGAGGCTGCTCTGCTGCTGGCAGGGCTTTGGGAGGACGCGGAGTCCAGACACCTGCTATGGAACGTGCTGCAGTGCCCCTCCGTCTTGACAGTGCCAGAGATACCGAGCCAAATCTCAAAGACTTCATTCAGGCACCATGCCCACTGACTTCACTGGAAACTTTGCCTGAGTGAGAACTTCAGGAGGGCGGTGCTGGAGACAATAAGCCCCTCTGAAAGTACTACCTGCACTCACCCATCAGTGTGCAGGTCCCATCAAGGTTGGACTGCAAGGTGGGAGGCAAGGTATAGCTTCATTGTTATAGATCCAAGTGGAACAGGGCAGCCTGTGCCTTTAAGGGCTATGTGGCTTGGGACCAGCTGGCCGTGCTCAACAATTGGCTGGAAAGGGGGCAGATGCTTGGTACCAGGGGCTGAGAGCTCAGCTAAGGGTGGCAGCCAGCTTCTGGACTTGTCCTAGGGCAAAGCAGGTGCTGAATACAAGGCCCCCAAAGCCTGCGTTGGACAAGAGAATAGCATCTGCCTTGTGTTACCTTGCCTGGAAATGAAAAGGATGTTGGCGTTTGCCCTCCCAGACCTGGGGTGGGGACCCAAGAGCCTTTGCTCAGTTGGCATACACTGCTGAGCCTCCCAGTGCCAGGCCCTACCTCCTTGTGGGCAGCAGATTCCCCCAGAAGTAGCACAGGTGCAAGCCCCGAACTCCCACGCTGGTCCCTCCAACAGAGAAACCCCTGCATTTGTAGTGGGGCCGCAAGCTAACAGCCCGAGAACGATTCTTTACAGATATCATGAAGTGCTCTGGGGTGAAAGCTGCTGTCACGTGCGATTTTCTCATGAGTACTAGAAAACCAGCTCCGCCTTCCATTTCTTATTTGTATCAAGGCAGGGTTTAGTTTGGAGGCCCAGCTAGGATCAGTGCCCCACTATACTAGGTGCAGTACAAACCGTCAAACACACAGTCTGGGCCCCAGATATCTAAAGAGATGAGATGGAGAAAAGCACAAATCCTATTTCCCACTTTACAAAGAGAGGCTGAAGTGCTGGGGGAGGGGGGTAGGATTTGCTTCAAGTCACAGAACAAATTTATGACCGAGGCAGGAGTTGAACCAAAGGATCCTAAAAAGAAAAGAATGTCCTTAAGAAAAAAGATAAGCCCAGGCTCCAGTTACACAAGCGGCAGGAGGGGAACATGACCCATTCCAGTGTTCCCAGTGCAAGAGTCTAATTGTGCAACCTGCACACTTCCTGTGTGTCCCCTGACACAGGCTCCCTCCCCAGCCGCTGGAGCGCTCCCCTCTGCACCTGGCTTGTCTCTGTTTGCTCAGAGGGAGGCCTAAAATTGCTTGAAGTGGAGTATCTGGCAGGGCTGAATGCACAACACACTCACGAGGCGAGGCGGGGCTAGAGAGACAACAACACAACAGGACATTTCTCGTTCTCTTTGTACGGGTGTGTTATCAGGAGCAGAGCCACCGCTGCGAGCCTCCTGGCCGACACGCTGGCATATGCTGCATCCAGCGACTTTGCCGGCAGACTATCACGTATACGAATGTGTGTCAGGGAGTGGAGGGATGGTGCGCTGGAAAGGACTTTGCTCCAAGTAGCAGCTGGAGCGAGCCAGGGAACCCCAGCCGTCAGGTCAGCATCACGGCCAGTTCCACCCTGGGAGCACGACCCCACGCAATCCCAGCCTCTCCAACAGACAGCTTCCTGTTGGGCTCACAAAGCGAGTAGCCCGCACCGCTGCACCCCCAGCTCATCCAATCTGCAACAGCCCGCCTTGGTTTTTTGCCTGCCAAGAGTCACGGAGGATCCATGGGGCTCAGACGCCCTGGGCCCCATCCCTTGCTGCCGCTGCAACATGTAACACACGTGTGACAGCTGGTCCTGTGAGGCCTCTGTCATCATGGACCAAAATCTCTGCTACTTGAAGTGCTTATGTAGCTGCAATGACCATGGTGTCCAACCACCTTTCAGTCTTAAGACCCAAAGAACCTTGTCTCTCAGTCTTAAATGCATTTACCTTAGCCTCGGCCCCAAGGTAAGGCATGCTATCGTCCCTAGTACAGGTAGGGAGTGAGACCCCGGAAGTCTAAGGTGGAAAAGCGTCCCTGCCACACTAGGCATGTCGCCTGCTTCCACTCTCACGCTCCAAACTATGGGACACGCCAATGAGGATTTGCAGGGCTGCTCTCAAGCAAGCTGGAGACTGAAGTCTTGAGAGCAGCCCCAGAGGGATGCCCTACAGCGTGGGGGATGTGGGCATGCTAGGAAATGTCCAGGCTGAAGCACGAGGCAGCTGTGGTGTGGACATGTGCTGAATGACTTGTCCGAGGCCACCCCTGGAGTCTGCAGTGAAGTTGGGATCTGGACTTGCATCTCCCCACCACCTGGATTAGCACCCAACTACCTGCTTATCCTCCTTCTCTCTTGTGACCCGCTGGGGTGTGGGGTGTGGCCCAAATCAAATGGCAGCCTGGCTCATTCACTATATTCACCACTCACCAGGGGACAACCAGCTAAGCACACTCAGTTCAAGGGCCATCAAATCCAATGTGGAGTCTCCATTGAGCAAAGACTTCACATGGTGGCTTCTTACTAAGGTCTGCAGCAACAAAAGCAATGCCAATTTGTCTTCTCGGCACATCGTCCCCATCCTAGCCTTCACTCTGGAGCCCGAGGACCTGGAGAGGCTGGGTCTTCTCCTTGCAATGTCATCAAATGTCAATCTACTCACCGGTCCCCAGCAAATGTCTCACACTTAAAAAGAGTCCAAGTGAGTCCAGTCTGGTTTCTATAGTATAGGATGGGTGTCCCGTTTGACTAGGAATGCCACCTCTCTCTATCCAAGTGACAGGTCCAGCCCCTTCCGTGGATCCCATCTCCCAACAGCTTGTATGGCTGTAGTCTTGATCAGCCAAGAGTTTCCAGCATTTGTCCACCGAGAGGGAAACAGTAAGATGACAACATGACACTATGGTCACCATGACAACATTGGAGACTTACCTCCCCCCACAGAGGTCGGTAACCATGGAAACACTTGAGTGACCATAACCAGGGAAGAACTCTTAAGCTGTTTTTTGTTTACAGTCTGCATTGACCCTGCAAGGCCAGAAAACCTAGGGATTGTGATAAGTCTTGGAAGGAAGGAAAATACATAATGTCGCTCATGTACTACCAGGCACAGCCACTCATGACAAAATAGATGCACGTGCACACTCAGCCATGCACACAGATATGTGCAAATGAATGCACCTCCTGCACACTCACGTGCATGAATGTGCAGAAACACACATGGGGAGCTCATGCAATTAAAGAAGACGGGCTAAAACCATGCCAGTAAAAGTAATGAAGTAATCCAGTAATCACCATCTCTAAGGCCACATAATCCCACAAAGGTTGGAAAAACTGGAACTTTCAAAATGGGGCACCGAGGTGGGACCTTTGGATTTCCCTGGGATCCAGGCTCTGTCCCTTCGGGGAGCTCTGGGCCAGTTGCAAAGTTTGGCGGGGCAGGGACTGGAACTGCTGGATTTTTCCATTCCAGGCAGAAACCAAGTGAATTCTTTGCCACGCAACAAGAGCTTCACACATCTCCAGACATTAGCAGGTTTCAAGCTTGCCAGTGAACTCAGCTAATTTAAAACATCTCTGAAATGCCACGGCTCAGCTCTCTGGCACGCTGACACAAGGCTTGTTTTGTCTCTTTTTGGGGTGTGGATGGCTCCTCTGGAAAGATGCTTCCACCTCCCACACAGGACATTACTCTTGACCTTTATCATCTCTTTCTTTCTCCTCCTGCCCCCTTATTTCTCTCGGTTGCCATTCGAACAGGGCTCTGATGCCATGGCTTAGGTCACCGCAGACTGGAAGAGCCAAGGTACTGGAGTCAGCCCATGAGACGCCTAGGGCTTGGCCTCTTGACACCTTTTCCTTGAACAGGATTCTTCAGTCATGGCACCTGCCAACTCTGATATAATCCAAGGTGCCAATGAGAGCCCCTAGGCCCAGTGTGATGGCAAGGGGACACTCAGCAGGATTCATGCAGAAGGTGTAGGAGTCACAATAACACAGGGTTTTCTCCACAGATGAGCCTGCAATAGCACTGGTCCTACTTCCTACTGCTCTTGAATGTCTGCATACACCAGGGGCCTCTCTACACATTGAGGCATAGGTGCAAAGGGATCAAATGTGAGATCCACACAACTACACCTCCTGCTAGGCCACATGTGCATGGCAAGAGGTGCGATTGTAGGACCATCGTGCCTTATTGCCAGGGCAGGGGGAGCCTGGGATCGCATCCCAGCACCCCCTGCAATGGCTCCTGTGCCTATGAGCCCCACAGCTGATGGGGCTCCCAGCAGCGGGGGATGCTGCCACCACTGTGAACCTTGTCAGCTGCGGGGCTGGCAGCGGGCAATGCACCCCGGTGCCTGGCAGCCCCTCAGTGGGGCTGGGAGCACCTTGGTTGGTGGGGCTCCCAGCCACAGGGCAGCACTTGGCCACATGTTCAACTGATGGCATGATTAGAACAAGCTATCAAGTTATTACACCCTTTTGGGGGAATAACTTACTGCTTGTTTTCTCACACCATTACTTGGCTGGGTCACAACTTAAGGTGTGGTTAACAGGTTAATCACGCCGTAAGTGTAATGTGTAGAGGGGGCCCCGGGGACCTGCTGCTCCCTGTTCTCCTTCATCCACCAAGAGGGCAATATTTACTCTCCCAGCCTTATTTAGGGTCCCTGGCTGCAAGAGCCTGAAGAGGGGTAGAAAAAAAAATGTGAGTGGTAGCAATGATAATAGGAGGGGTTGCTGCCGGGCAGGAGGTTACAGTGGCAAAGATGCACGGGGAAGGATACAATGGGGCGGGGGGCGGGGGTGCATGTCAGGAAGGATTGTGCATATGCATTGTGCAATATGGTATGGCTCAGAGGTCCCATAGCAGAGGGAAGGGGACCCCAAGATGATATGAGCACAGGATGCTGGAGGTCAGGACTGAGGCATACTGGGGAGATGGTAAGGAAGAGTAGAGAGGTGGAGGTAGAGAGGAGGCATGTATGGGAACAGCATGAGAGCTTGGCTGGACTGGATAAAGCTCTCCTCCAAAGTCACTTGCAGCAACAATCCCATTTTAGCTCGCAGTGAGAGGAACTTGGAAAGAGATGAATGGAGATGTGCGGAGGAGTGGCCGGCCTGCCCTGCAAGCAGTCTGGGGATGGCAGAGGAGATCACCCAGCAGCCCCTGTGCTTCGGTGACAGGGACGGCGTCAAGAGGAAACCCACCTACTTTGGCTGTCATCAGAAGAATGAAATGGTGAGAACAGCTTCTCCCCTCTCCCTGCCACAGGCAGTAACTCCTTCCGCTTTAAAACCGAAGGCTTTAAAGCCTGGGAAGCGGGTTATGGAGCTGTAGGAATACGGATACGATTGTAGAGATGAGTGATGTGCATTCAGTGGGGTTTATGAGTGCCATGCTGCTGCATATATATCATGCTAGACTAGAGCAATGCAGGCAGCTAGAAATCAGGTACCAAGTCTCCTCGGTAGTTGCAGAAGCTGGGGGCAGGCGGGAAGGAGCCTGGACAAAGATGAGTCACTGGGCTCTCAGGCTGTTTCCAGAATAAATGTATTTAATAACAGGAAGGTACAGTACCAGCAAGGATCTCTAAGCACTTTCCCAAAGGGGGTTAATGCTGTTATTGTCTCTATTCTGCAGGCAGAGGGCTGGATACTTTGTTCCTTAAGCTGACTTTATGAGACTCAGGGTGGCCTTATTTGATCCAGAAAATGCCAGTGGAAAATTCTCATTGCAAGGGTTAACTCTTGCTGGAGCAATTTATAGAGTGAACAAGCCTGCACTACCCCTGGCATAAAGGAGGGTCACCGAAGGGCCTCACCCCAAGTAAAGAAGCTTATCAGCAGCTTAGCTGGACCCATTCCTCACGGCCCCCTCTCTCCACTCCATCCAGCGGCAGTCGAGAGCCAGGGGACTTAGGCCCAGAAGAGAGAAACGGCTCACGATGCATGGACGGGAACCCAAGAGTCCTGGCTGAGCCTCGTCCCTGCCCCATGGGACCGCCTTGCCCTGCCCAGTACCTGACACATTGGAGGATGGACAGACAAACATGTCATGCCTGGTGACAAGGCCAGGGATGGGTGGCATGAAGGGATGTGGGCAAGGTTCAGAGCTGCCCTGGTGATCTCTAAGCTTGGTGCTTGAGTCAGGGAGGAGCCAGGCTCCCGAAGATTTGGGGCAATGATTAGTCTATTTGGGTTTTGAAAGCATGATCTGTAATCGGGACCAGGAACCAGGTAAAAGCTGCTGTTGTGAACTACCCAACTCTACAGGTAATTTCTGATTAGCTCACTCCTCTCCCCCAGTGCATCCTCAGTTTCCATAGCAGCTAAGACCTGAGTAAAATGGAAACATCTGGTTCAAGCGCAGGTAAAGCTCCCCTGAGGAAAGAAATCTGCTGGATGGCAGGAAACACAGAAAACAGCCCCTCTGCAAGAAAGTAGCCTCTGAGCCCATGGGGCGGGGGGTGGACGGGGGGGAAGGCAGGCATGATGGAGAGAGTATGGGGAGAAATAAAGGACTGGCAACAAAGAGGCAGGCATGGGGAAAAGAGAGGGAGAGAGGAAGTGGGGAAAGGAAGGATGGGAGGATCAAGAAGAAAAGAAGCAAGAGAGGAACGGTGCAAACGGCCCGGTGCAGAGACACCCTCCCCTAACTGCTGCTTCACTGTGGCCAATGCGCTGGCAGTAAACTCCATCCGGTCCCACTTCAGGCTCAGTTATGGTGGGAAGCACACAGAGACCCACACGGCGAGACATGCCATGCATGCTCACCCACCCAGGAGACGATGCATGCACGAAGGGCCAGGGCTGAGAGACCTGTTTCAGAAGACTCACCTCTTAAACCGTGTGGAAAGGGACAGATCAAAACAGTGGCCTTCCTGCTTACAGCCCTCCTGCTCCTTGCAGACCACTGACTTGGCCCAGCAGGACAAAGCACAAGGGCAGCTGGGATCTGCAGAGATGCAGTCGTTGGCAGGGTCTGGACACACGGAAAGCTGGCACTGGAAGCAGCACCTAGCACTGCTTGAGCTTTGCTCGCTGCCTGAAGTATGTGGGGCTACCAAGGAGGCAGTCTTCTAGGACAAGGTGCGTCCTCAAGTTGGGTTATGGCAAAGCAGATGGGGAAGATTTCCAGGACATTAACATGGGCTAATAAATGCATTTTTGAGATTCACTGATGAAGCACAATTTTGTAAGCAGAAATTATATAGGATCACTGAGAGCCAGCCCTTGTCCTGCACTAGTATTCAGTAGGCTGGTACTTTGCCAAGGTCACTATGCTTGAGTTACCACCTTAGTGTCTTTGACCAGGACTTCTTGATTCAAAAAGACTCAGGAAATGCCAGTGAGGACAAAACTCCCAACAAGATTAAACAGACTGACTGGGCAAGGTCTAAAAGGTGCTCACCTATCCCTGTGATTTGTACATGAGGGAATTCATGCTCCAGCAATCAAGCTCTCACAATTACACTCATGTTTTGTTTACTAATTAATGAGAAGTGACAATTAATGCAGCTTACTTAGTGGATTTTGTTCCTCTCTGCAATGCTATTTCTGATTCCTCTTTGCAGTGAAATGAAAAAATGTAGCAACGCTTTGAAAATCGCAGTTTTTGCAAAGGCACTTTGAAAATCCTGCAACACTGAGCGCTTTGCCCTCATACACATGCATGCTCCTGAAGAGCTCTGGAGATCACATTGGTCTCTTCAGAGCATTCAACCCATGGTCATGACATAAAACCAGACCTGGCTCTTACCACATGGCTCCTCATAAACAAAGCTGTGTGCTTAGCTGGCACTGCTCTCTTCAATGCAGAGCATAAGCCAGTTCATGCATTGGGATCCCTTCACCGGGTGGGGAAGGATGAGCTGTTCTCCCAAGGCATGGCCAGGTCACAAGTCCACACTCCAGCTGGGATCACTCCCGGCTGCCTGCACCATGCCCTCCTTTGGGCTGAAGACCCTGCCCCACAGGAGGCCTCCTGTCACCCCCCAGCAGAAATGTCCCCTCCCTGCAATGCACTGGAGAGCCCGAGGATGTCTTACCTTTGGGCGAGATGTGTCTCCAAGTAATTGTGGGTTCTGGTCTGCCTGTGGCCATGCAGTTGAGACTGACATTGCCACCCTCGTTGATGGAGATATCAGAGGAGATCTCAGTGATTTGGGGGGACACTGTAACAACAACAACAAAAAAGAAAAAAGCAGGAAGTAAGAAGGAGATCCTGACTGGTTCACGCTCATTCTTCGGGCATGGCTGTGGGCTGGTGGTTTCTCCTCCTCTCCCAGAACTTCATACTAAGTGACAGTCCACCAGACATGGTGGCAAAGTACCTGGGGAGAATGGGGGGTCTGAGGTGAGATGAAGCAGGAGGAAAAATGGGGTTCAAACACATCAAAGGAGCTTTGTTCTGCTCATGCACCAGGAGTCATTAGTTTCTGATCTGCATGGCTCTTCTTCGCTGCCCTGTGCCTGGATTATCTCCATCTTTCCTGCCATGCTTTGACTCCTTCTTGCAAACAGATGTCTATGTGGCCTCCCCAAAGCGTCTCTGCATTAAAACCAGTGGCAGCAGGTTGTCTAAAGAAAACGAGCCTCCCTCCCAGCAGTCCACGTGTCCGAGTCTGCGGAGCAGTGGCTGGAGGGGTGTGGAGAGGCTGGACTCCTTGCTCCCAGCCCTTTATAGATAGGCAGGCCAGCCCTTTGTCTTGCAGATGACCATGGAGCCCTGCGAAAAAGCTGAGGGCAGGTGAGTAGAGCCTAACAGCTACTTGTGAGAGCCTCTACTGTATGAGAGGTGAAGCCAGGGGCAAGAGTCACCAATGGGACTGCAGCCACCCTCCACCACTGTCCAGGAGGCAGGAAGCAGGGGAGAAGAGGGCCAGGTATTTGAGCACTGTATCCAAGGAAAAGGTGGGTGCAACATGTCCAGGGGAAGAGGATGGAATCGATGGCAACAAAGAAGGACGAGTAAGGGGAGAGGTGGAGGAGCAGGACAGACATTACTGAAGAGCAAAGGAGTCGAGTCTCACTTGGGGATGTGATGTGGGAAGGGAGATAGTCTGCACAACCTCAAATGGGACAGGAAGTCTCGGCAAGACAAACTAATAAAAAGCCCTGTGCACCTTAACAGAAAATTATCACCTTTCTATTGTAAACATTTTCGGGACCTTCTGATAGCATTTAATAGAAAATTGACCCTGGAACTCTGTAGGATCGTTTTAAACCAGTAACGTCTAGAAAGCACCTTGTTCTGTAGTAAGTTCAGTAGGTTTCCTATGCATCTTTATAGAGCTCTATATATTTCTTTCTTATTATTGTATTTTCTATATGGCTTTTTCAGCACTGGAAACCTGGAGTCAGATCAGAATCGTAGAAAGTTTGGGTTGGAAGAGACCTCAGGAGGTCGCATCTAGTCCAACCCCCGGCTCAAAGCCCCAACTAGATCATCCCAGACAAGGCTTTGTCTGGCGGGTCTTAAAAACCTGCAAGGATGGAGCTTCCACCACCTCTTGGGGTAACCTGCTCCAGTGTTTTACTACCCTCCTCGTGAGAAAATTCTTCCTAATACCTAACCTCAACTTCCCTCGTTCCAACTTGAGACGGTTGCTCCTTGTTCTTTCATCTACCGCCATGGAGAACAGTCCAGCCCCATCCTCTTTCAAACCCCTCTTCAGGTAGTTGAAGGCTGCTATTAAATCCCCTCTCAGCCTCCTCTTCTCTAGACTAAATAAGCTCATACCTTCAGCTTGTACACACCAGCAGAGGTCTATCAGCTTCATTGGAGCTAAATTTATCAACGGCCAGTTGAGAATCTGGCCGGCTGCACTCGCTTTGTGTAAGGAAGGGAGCTCTGCCATTACCATTCTTGGCTTTCACCCTTGCCACAACTTGGAGTAAAGCACCCCTTTGCTTCCCTGCCAGCTCTCTGCATTCACACCTGTGGGGAATAGCTGACACACGCACAGCCCTTTCCAGGGGCCTGGCTGAGTCCAGAACGACTGCAGTGGCCTTGCACACAGTGCCGCCGCTGTACAGGTAAGTAATTTATTGATCTGTAAAGTGTTCCAAGACGCTCTGGAAGGGATTATGTCATGGCAGCGCCAGGCAATAAAATAAAAAATGATGGATTTTTGTGAACGCGAGGGTGATTTAGGGTTTGTAGCTGGAAGTGTAGTTAAAGTACATTTTAAGTGGAAATCAAGGTGGGTAATGAATTACTCTCTGTTTTGAAGGGCTTCTGGGAGTTCATTTTTCCTGCTTTGGACACAACAGCTAATCTGCTAATCATGCATCAGACAACAACAGCAGATCACAAGCAAGCTAAACAGAAGGGGTTCTGGGGCAGTGCCACGTAGAGCATGGAGATGATGCTGAATGAAATATGCACAGATTTAAGTGAGTTATCTTACTTGCTGCCCAAAACCTAGTCTGCCCGCATCACTGATTCTCAACCTTGTGGGGATTCGTGGCACCCCTCACTGGACTCGAGGCACCCCTACATAACTTGTCAGTTGAGTGGCACCTAATTTCAAGGACAAAATCGTATATTCCAGTGCCTACCTCCTTGCAGATGGGCCAAGCAGTGGTGATGGAGGAGTGGCCAGGAAAGGACAATCCTGAGCCTGTGTTTATCTGCTTATCTCCTCATATCCTGTGGCACCCTTCAAAGGACTTGGCTGCACACTGCATCACCCTGGTTGAGAATCACTCGACTAGGTGGTGGGTACCCCTTTGAACCAATACCCCAGCAGGGAGCAAAGAGATGCTATGCTACCAGAAGTGCTGCCTTCTGGAGCAGATGCACTTGCATGTATTATTAGCTCTGTTACAGTTGCAGCAATAAACCCCTATAGACATTGGAGTCATGTGCTAGGAGAGATATATACACACAGTAAGAAGCAGCTTTACCCTGAGGACCTTATAGCCTCCACAAGCAAAAGAGACAAGGAAAGCATGGCTAACCACATTTTAGAAGTGGGGGATGGGGGCAGAGAGGTCAAGTGACACACCTAAGGTCACACACGAAGAAGCAGCAACTGAACCCAATTATAAGTCCCTGCTTTAACTAGTAGATCAGCCTGCCTCCACTGCAAGTCTGGAGCATTCGAGTGGAGCCCTCTGTAACTTTAACACCACTGAATCAACTTCCCTCGCACACGACTGGTTTCGCCTAGCTCACTGTGACTTAAAACCCAGCTCCTGTCTGCAGACAGCAGAACATAACTTAGTGCATCTGCATTTGCGTGACGAAACCCAGCAGATAATACCAAAGTCTGTACTGAATGAACTGCCCGAGCTAAAGATTGGCCACATTTTAAATTTAAAGCATGATCACAAGGGGGCAGAGTTAAGGGTAAAGCTTCCAACTCTGCTTTTCATAGCTTACAAACACGTATGTTCGCTGTGTATTAATGCTAGGATTTGCTTTGAGGCTTTAGGCCTTTTCTTTTTTTTTTCCTCCTTAGTCCAGCATAGGATAATTTGCAATCAGATTTTTAAGCACTTGATCTTTGCTTGAAAAGTGCTTTGCAATGTAAGCCATGATCTTTCGTTACTTCTACACCACCTGGCAATGGGCCCCTCCTCTCAGCTGCCCACATGGTCCGTGGGACAAGACATAATGTCTCTCTGGGCTGGGCTAAGAAGTTGGCTCGGATCAGTGTCAGATGGCAGTAGGCAAAGGTGACATAGCCATAGTGGGGAAGTAAATGAGAGTGACAGCAGGAGAGAAGTCTTTAGTTACCCTTTAAATTAAATGTGCACTGTTCGGATTTAACACGACAGTTATTGTATGCTAATTAAATGCTTGAATAATTAATTAAATGAATTATTTAAAATGCCTTTCTTGAGACGTAACAGGTATATTATAAGATTTTACTACAC
>NW_017728936.1:6075095-6077443 GCF_001723895.1 Crocodylus porosus | reverse complement strand
CCTCATGCTGAAGGGAAGATGCAGATGGACCCATGCCCAGATGGGATGAATAAATAAATAAAGCTAAAGAAATGCAGACCTCCCAGGTGGGAATTCTCTCCTCGTCACCAGTCCTTGTGCTCTCAGCATCTCTTTTGCTCAGAGGTGATTAAACATGGCAGTTCCGGTCTGAGCTGCTCCAGTGACACTGTGCAGATTTCCCTAGAGTAGGGCCTGTGCTTTTATGCCTTTTTTCTTTTGATCCCAATGATGGGGAAGGTGTTTGTATTGCATGAGTTGAGGCAGCCCCTTCCATGGATCCTTGAGCCAGGCCATGGCTTTTTCCCAGTTTTCACACATACATAGCTCCGAAGACAGAAAACGGAGCACTTACATATTTAATGCAAACAGATGGTGCACACACATTGCATGCACACACGGAGGGGAGGGGGACATCAGCGTGCTTCAAGCATTTAATGGGTAGAGATGTGTGCACATGGGCTTACACCAACACATGGGCCACAGACATGGATACACCCCCATGACACTTCCACATCCCCCTCCTCACAGACATGCCCCTCTCCAGTGCACATTTCTGCACACACACACTCGCATGCACTCCCTCCCCACCCCTGTGAACTTACACGAACATATAGCAACAGCCGTGCTGTCAGCATTCGGGACGTGCGTACACCTCTGGCCATATACAAATACACACCGGCAATCTAGCTGCACCCTCCATGCACACACACACATCCAAGCTCCTTCCCAATGACACTTGGTGCAGGTCATTACCAGGATGACTGATGTGTCCTGTGATTGCTGTTCCAGCCTATTTTTATAGCCCTTTCTTATTTGCATAAACATCTCTGGCTCTGCCTCCTCATTCCAGCCCTACTATCTCCCTATCATCATTATCTTCCCATCCATCTTCCCCTTCTGGAGCATGAGGCTTGTGCTGATGGTGCCGTTCCTTTCCTCTGATGTCTGCACTCATCTCCTCTGCCACACCCCTCCCGCCCCGCTGCTCAGCTCGCTCTCCTGGGAGCAGCCAGCTCCTAATGCACACGACACCCAGCTCGGCCCATGGCGCTGCACCCCTTTGTGTGGATCGGGGAGCAGGGAGGAGCACTAAGACCATTCAGCAATCCCCCTCATCTCTAATCTCCAGCCTTCATTAGAAGGTGGTTTTTAACCATTGAAAGATGAGATTCTCCAGCACCCTCCCAGAAGGGGTAATGGTGGCAGTGAGGTCTTCCCAATTTCATGATGGATCTTTGCTGTGGTGACCAGTGACAGCAAGGGGCTGGCCTCCATGATGCAGGAGGCCCTTTCCAGCCCTATATTCTAACACAAACTCAATCCAAACTTCCCAGATTTGCCCAACTGGTCTGTGCGTTTCCCATGGGGAGGGAAAATCTCACTGCCTACTAATGAGGTTGACAGCTCAGAGCACGTCTGCTGGAGTGGGCCCTCTTAGGGCACAATGTGGGAAATGCCTCGTTCGTGGCTTCTTATGGGACAGAGGTGTGAGATGGGCAGGAGGAGCTCAGCACTGACAAGCCTGAGATGCATCTGGGCCTGCAAAGAAACTGGTTTTAGGGACCCAAGGAACTTAAGAAGTAAGAAAATGCTAGCACCTCTGAGGTTTCACAGTGTTTGGGGGGTAATGCTTTGAGCTTACACACCTAACCCCTAAGCTCCTTTGCAAAGTTGAGCTTAATTTCTGCTGTGCCTCAGTTTCCCTTGTATACAGGCCATCATCCCTTCCTGCTCTCATGAGCATGAGGTGAAGCTAAGTACATTGAAGACCATTGTGCTCAGATACAATCGAGATGGATGGGGCCATACAGGGAATTTAAATAGATAGAAATGGCTCATTGATGCTATGATTTATTGTTAATATTGACATTGATGGGGAAGGGGGCAGTGATGCAGATCACTGTGCATTGCATGGTGATCCAGGACTGCCAAAACAGCCTTCAGCCCCAGTCTAGTACTTTGTAATGACCTACAGTACTGGCACAAATCCCGACTCCTCGTGGTGGATACAATACTGTATCACTGGAGACTGTTGTCGGGATGTTTTCCCAACATAAAACATGCACCTAAAGCTAGGTGACATCTGCCCCAAAGCAAAGGAAGCAATATAAAAGAACTAGGGCTGACAATTAATTTCTGTTAACATGTGCAATTAACTCAAAAACCAATTAAGGTGTTAATTTTTTTAACAAGTTAATGGCATATGTGGTTTTGGAGCCTGTACCCTGCCCGAATGGCTGCATAGTTTCATAGTAGCTAGAGTCGGAAGGGACCTAGGTAGATCATCTAGTCCGACCCCCTGCCTTGGCAGGAAAGAGCACCGGGGT
>NW_017728936.1:6058188-6073920 GCF_001723895.1 Crocodylus porosus | reverse complement strand
CTCCCACTGATGGGACCAGGTGGCTTCCAGTGCAACCACACTCCAGAGGACATCAGCATCTGGCTGCACGACACTGCACCATACAGAACATCACCCGCCACAGTCTGTGAAAGGAGACAACTGGAAGTAATGAAGCTGGACCCAATTCAGGAGAGTGACCTAGAAGTAAAGGCCTGATAGCTTATTCCTGGTCCTCGGAGCCATTTACTCCCTCCCGGCAGCATCCAGCCCAATCCGTTCCACCCCCATTAGCATAAGAGTTCACAGAGCACAGCTTAATTGCTGCCTTGGTAGCAGACCCCTCCATTGTGTCTTCGCTCTCTGTTGTGTTTGATTTTTTTTTTTTTTAACGGACCTAGAGAGGAGGCTGAGAAAGCGGCTTCTTCTATAATAGGTGTATTATAAATCAGTGTGGGCCATTCAAACACCGCACTAATTAACAGAGAGACACAGGGGCCTCAATCCTTCTCTCCTGCCAGTGCAGATGAGAGCAGCACTAATGAAGTCTGCAGAGCTACACCAGCTAAAGTGAGGAGCATCAACCTCTATGAGCCTGACCTCCTCCACCGCTCCGACGCCAGCGTCTCTCCCTTGGCCTTCATAGAGGCAGGCATGCTTTTTTATTTGTATGACGTGGAAGACCCTGGAGGAGACTGAGGCCTGGGATAGCCCCTGCGAGGCACTGCACATCCCCAAAGAGCTCATAGATGAAGGGTGGGAACAATGAAGTATCACCACAGACACTTTGCAGGCGGAGAGAAGAGGCACCGAAAGAATAAATGTGTGTATGTGTGTGTGATTTACTCTGGTGTGAGGACTGGCTGAGGCCCATGGTCTGACCCACGGTAAAGGATTGCCCTTGTGGTATGAGGTATTTAAGGCCCTCTTGCACCTCTCCAGCATCAAAGTCAGGCTTTTTAAAGCAGCCAAATGAGAGTTTTAAGTAGGTGGTCAGGGCGGCTGACTTTATGCTATGTGCTCCTCTCTTCTCAGGTATAAAGGGTAAGCTGGAAGGCCACGAATAAGCAGGGCAGAGTCTGAACATGATGGAAAAGTCATAGGAGAACAATGCCTAGTGTCCTAAGTTATAGCAGCCCTGAGGCTACTCTGATTTATGTCAGGGGCTAAACTTGGCCCCAGGCAGTCCAGCACAGGAGGAGGAGGAGGATAGGATGAATATCACCTTTGCTACCCCTAGCCCCCGATGTGATGAGTTGGCTCATCCGGTCTTCCCCTGAGGACTGACCACCCTGTGCACAAACTGGAACGAGCCAAAGAAATGAAGTGAGGAGCCTGGAAATGAAAGGGACACACGTAATCACCTTAATAAGCAATTAATAAATAACTAATAGCAACTGCCCTCTTTAAAGTGAAGCATAATGAGATGTGTCATATGCTGCGGTGATGTGTCTAAATGATTTCCAAACCACGGAGTAGATCCTGTTGTAGCAAAACTCTTTTAAGCTTGGAGGACACATGATTATTTATACAGCTCTCTGCTGCAGGTCGCATGGTAAAGCAGCGCAATAATTCAGGGAGACGAGGGAGAGAAGGAAAGAAAATATGTCTCCAAAAAAATTCATTAGTAAAGAATTCACAAATGTGGATATAACTCACAGCCCAAGCGGCAGGATCCTGCAAACAGGCCTTGCAGCTAAACAGCAAAAGACACTGTGATCTGACTCCACTGATGCCAGTGTAAATCAGAACAGGGCCTTGTGAGGCCATTCGGCCCCAAAGCGCCCACCCTCCCTTCTTTGTGACCCTTGGCCCGATGTCACCAAGTGGAGATCTAGGTTTCAGATGCTCCAAAATTAAGGGGTCCCCAGATCTGGGGAGGGGTGAGGGTGTGGGAAGCCCAGCTCACTCATTCTTCTTCCCTCTTTTTCCAAGGCTCAGAAAGGATTCATTAGCTTCTCCCCACACAACGAAACCCTGACACAAGCTATATGGGGCAGGAACCAGTCTGGTTATTATAATGATAAATTCAGACGAAACATGGTCTAGCTGGTACAGGACTGGACTGAGGCTTGAGTGAGCTGGGTGACCAAAAACAAGTCACATCACTGCTCCCTACCTCAGTTTCTCTGCCTGTAGAAGGGGGACAATGACAGTGACCTCCTCCAAACAATGACCCTACATCCTACTGGTCAAGGTTGAGAAAGGTAGCACTGGCTCTGTGACTGGATTGCCAGAATCCACAAAACATCAAAGAGGGCTGAGAGTCAGGGTTTTGTTTCACCGAATCTCTAGTTTTTATCTTCCCTCTTTCCGTCCCTTCCCATGAGCATTACCCACACTGCAAATCCTTGACGGGCGAGGAATGGCTTGGTTGGTACTATGTATTCATTTTAGCAGAAAGGAAGGGGGCATTTCAAGTAAATGGTTCCAATTTGGGCCTTTCTACATTTCCAGCTGGGACCAGCATAAAAAAAGAGAATAAACACTCTGTCCAAACCGGGATGTAAGGGCATCCCCTCTTGTGAAAATGGGCCAAGTTAGAAACCCGGATGTGTATGACTTTGGCTGGGTCCTCGCAGATTATGCTGCGAGGGGCACAGTCCAAGAACCAAGGTGGAAGGGCACAGAGGAGGCCTTCTCCAGTCCAATCCAGGGGTTGGCTGTTTTGGCAACACCCTCCTAGTCCATGCTTTTGCTTAGAAAATCAAATAAAGTAAATAGAAAGTAAATGATACATAGTGGCCTAGGTCCAATTTTATGCTGAGCCTTTAATTATCCAGAAGGTGCATAGGTGGGTGTACAGAAGGACAGAGTAGCAATCGACGTGCCTGTCGTTCTGCAATCTTAAAACTGTGTCTTAAAAAAAGACCACAGAAACCAGGCCTTTGTTATCCTCTGGAATTCCCCCTAGATGGCATGAAGCACCTCGTAAGACAAGCAGAAAACCGCCTGTATCACCCCTCCAGCATGGAGGACACCCATCACTACGGTACCGGTACCGAAGTACCAAGGAGCGCTCTTCACAGCAGCGTTCAAAGCAACCATTGTGGCAGTCAAACAGATAATGACACTCTCCCACCCCCGGTCTTGTATCACAAGGGTGTGGTACTCCCCGTCTGTCTCCGTTTCATCCTACAAGGCTCCGAGCTGACGGGGGCTCTGTTAGTCCCCTTGTGAAATGTCGCCGTGCGGGAAGGAGTTGAAAAGTGTTGCGAGAGAGAGAGAGAAAGTTTGAACACGACTTCTTGTTAATACAAAGCTTGTCAAACCCATCACCTCGAAATGCTGAACGTCTTTATTAGATTCCTTTATCTCCCCCTGAGATCGGAGGGACACGACTGGATGATTCTCGGTGGAGATGTCATCATCCAGAAACTAATTAAAGGCTGCGCAGGAAGTCGGGCCTTGCACACTCTGGAGAACAAAATGCATTAGCAACTGGAGTCAAGAAAAATATTACAAGTGAACTTCAGATCGGAAAGGGCAAGCTGGGGATTTGACAATAACACTCTTCCTTTCCACATCCCTCCCCCCACACTCCTTTCCTCGATGTCTCGCTCCAGGTGGAAGCGAGCCCACCGGGAGCCCCTGCAATATTCTGGCGCCAGCCACTGCAGCATGCGGCTCATGAGCCCATGATGAGTGAGAGGTATACAAGGATGTTCAACCATCTTCGCCACTGGGAAACCCATGGGAAGGGTGATCGTGGCTTGCACTTCACAGGCCTCCTCCCCTTGAGAAGCAAAACCCTTTCACAGACACTAAGCCAAAGGTAGGGGGAGCTGGATGGGTGGTGGTTTAGGAGCTGGCTGAGGACTGCGGAGATTCAAACATCAGCTGCTCTGTCACAGACTCCTCGTGTGACCTGGCGTCTCTCTGTGTGCAATGGAGAGTACGCTTCTCGACCTCACAGTGTCATTGGGAGGACACACTCATCGAGGACTGTGAGATGCTCAAATACTACTCTGATTGGGACCAGACAGGAGCCATGGGTGGACAACACTCAGCACAGGGAGTTGCCCTGCCAGCAGCTCCATTTTGCTGGTACCTGACCTGAGGCTCAGGGAGGTCCATCCTGAGGTTTCCTTCCATCGGGGAAGCAAAATTCGACACTTGAGCTACATTTACTGGCCTTGCCTTTTCCCCTTTTCACAGCCTGCTGGATCCATGGATCCCTTCCTGACTTGCCATCTTGCTGCTTGCTGAAAGTGCTGGATTCATTTAATCTGGAGAAGAGAAGACTAAGGTGGGGGTGCTTTGACAACAGTCTCCAAATCCCCGGAGGGTGGTTATAAAGATGATGGAGACAGAATATTCTCTGTGGCTACAAGACGAAGCAATGGGTAATAGAGAAAAATTGGGTTTGAGATTAGGAAAAAAATTCTCACTAAGAGCATGGTCATGCATTGGAAGAGCTATCAAGAAGGGGTCTGCAATCTCCATCCTTGGAAGCTTTTAAGAGCCAGTTAAACAGACATTGGGCTGGGATGGTTTAATTAGAGAAGCCCCTGCCTTGCGGAAGGGTTAGATGGACTATATAGGCTCCTGGAGTCCCTTCCAGCCCTACTATCCCACGATTTTATTTCCATCTTCTGCTGCTGGAACAAGAAAGCTCCTGGGCTTGCTAAGAGTGTAGAGTCTACCGACCTACCAATAACCCATAACACTCAGACAAGAGCCCAAATGAACTAAAGAACTAAGGGTGATGACACCTCCCTCGTTTCAAACAGGACATCCTTTTTTGTCCCTCCCTTTTGTCCCTCTTTTTATCTGAAGGGACAAAAGCATTCATTTCACTGAACTGATGGGATGGCACTGGGATAGATGCTTAAAGAGGGACTGCCCCAGCAAAAACAGGATGCATGGAGGTGTGAAATGGTATTCTTTCCAAGAACAAGATGTGCTAATCCAGTTGGCATCTTCAGTGACTATAGGGCCAGTGCCTATTGAGTGAAGCTCTGTACATTACATTGATTATTTGGGGAGGGCTGCTGTGTTTCTTCCTCTTCTATCTAGAGGCTTAAGCTGACACCGAGAGAAATAAATCTCCCTGCCATTAAAAACTCGCTGTGCTCTTGCCTACTCATTCTTATCTTTGTGCTTTCTCTTTCTTTCCCGTACTCTCTTGTATGCTCTCCGTCTGACACAAGCACAGCTAACTGTATGATTACACTTTCCACACTGACAAGAATTTTATTCTAGGGAACATGCCCAAGGAGAGCATGTGAGATGCCGGCCAGGATTGCTGGAAGATGAGCAGTGGTTCCAGAAACACTGCAACCATTTCCAGTTGAGTGATGGTTTTGATTCAAAAGCTGGTGGACGTCATAGCTTTAAACTGGAACCAAGTGACAGTGCAAGGTTGCTACTGAATTTCAATGCCAATCCATCTTTATACTTATTCATCTGGCTTGTCCATCCAGCTACCATACCTGCATATCAACGCATCTTTTACCTGCCTAAGGCCACTCTCTGCCCGTGTGCCAGTAACAACTTCCTCATGCCGCTATTGCCGCCATAACTACTATGGCAGATCCAGGAGTCCCATGCACGGACGAGCACCCTGCTGCCTTAGGTAAGTACAAACACAGGAAAAAAAGATGGCTCCCACCCCAAACGCCTCTCAATCTAAGCATTAAACAAAAGGCAACAGATGGACAAAGACAGACCAGGGAAACCCTGTTAGTCAGCAGGATGGCCAGCGCTCTAGCAGCCTTGCTGGCATCTCCATTTTTGTAGGCATTGTGACAAAGAAGAGTTTTAGGAGAACAACGACCTGGCTTTGCAGATGTTTCTGGGGGACCCCTGCCAAGCATGGCTGGCAGCACAGGAGAAAGCCTGAAGAGGCTTTTCTTTTAGCATATTTTTCCAGTGGGCAATGAAACTTGCTGTACCTATCCACCTGCTATATTTTGTGTCTACCGATTCAAGTAACTGTTTTGTAGCCATCCATCTGTCATCTATATCTTTCTACCTATCATATTTCTCTACCTACCTAGCTACCAACCATATGCACCCACCTGTCTACTGCAGCTACCTACCTACCATATCAATCTTCTCTCTTTATACATCATCTAGTTTCTTTTATTGATGCTCAACACCCCAGTAATTGAGAGCCTCCTCAGAGTAAGAATGACCAGAAAAAAACCAAAACCCTCAACCGAGAAGAGATTGAAACCCTGAATTCTCCAATCAAAAGTACTAGAGGCCATATGGACATATTGTTATAATAAGGTGTTAGCTTGGCTTTGAGGGCTTCATTCCAATAACAGATGCAGAATCGAGCAGATCGAATCAACCCCACCAGCCCTGAGAGCCATATTGGTATTGTTTCTTATCTTCTGCACTAAATTAAAAGTGAAACGCTTCCTCATTGCTTCCTTACTCTTTCATCAGTTAGGCCTGCATGATCTGTCATCAGCATCTAGATTAACATGCTTTGCCGCAGAGCAACCACTTGCAGAAATGTCAGTAGGTATCTGATCCTTGGATCAAACAAGCAGTAGATTAAATATTGCTCTGCATTACACTAGTGTATATTTGAAGTAACTCCATAAGTGCTACTTTAGATATAGACTGATGGACATATTATATTGGATTAAGGAGGTGGGGGTTTTCCTTGCATCAGAAATTTGATGTGTGTCAACTCCTTCCCCATGGTAAGTGGGAAGAAAACCAAGACAACTTATCCATGAATGGACCAGGAGGGCAAGTTATTCCATATTTATGCTGGGTAAGCTGTATGTTTGTTAGAGTTATGTCAGAGTAGCCAATGCTCTGTAAATCTACACCTTAATTTACCTTGCAGTAGCTTACTCATGCAGCCAGCCCTGTCTGACTCTGGTTCTATGAAAACGGAAGTGGTCTTGGCTTGGCAGTACCAGGTAGGTTATTTGGCATGTAGAAAGTAAGACTCATAGATTCATAGATGTTAGGGTTGGAAGGGACCTCAGTAGGTCATTGAGTCCAACCACCTGGGCAGGAAAGAGCGCTGGAGTCCGTGAGGATCTCCAAGAACTACCCGGTGCAAGCCAGTTTCACATACTTGCCTGCAGTGAGTAGGGTCAGGACACAAGTGGTATGGCAATAGTGAGCTCCCACAGTGCCCGCTGAGGGCCTAGACGCAGCAATGTAAGAACCACAGTGTGTAGGCTCCTCAGCTCAGAAAAGATCCAGACTACAACAGAGCATCTCAGAATGGCAACAGTCTGTGCAAAGGCCTTAGGAATAACCAACCTGAGCCAAGCTTATGAAGTGTGACCAGAGATCAGTGCTGTCTAACATATCGCCACAGGCTCTTAGCTCTACGATGCCCCCCCACCCCCAAGATGCATGTATACACATGCACAACAGACACAGTTCGAATGTAGACCTGGTCTGAGCCATGTTGGCTGAGCTAGGGATGGGTGAGTGGGGACGGAAGATTTGGAGAGGAAGTGATGGAGTGAAAGAGCAGGGTTGCTCCTTGTTAGGATTAAGACTTATTGCAGGATCTGTTTGGGTGGCTTTTGCTGGCAGCCTTGCTCTACACTGCATCGCAGAACCCCTCGCCTGCCCAACAAGCAACCCTTCACTTTTTCAGTTTCTAACCAGGTATAAAGAAATTACCTCCTGATGCTCTGTGCTGATATCTGTATTGCCGTGGGCCACCCCGGCCCCAAACAGTCCCTGGTTCAGCATGGGGCAAGGAGCCATGTGTAGCTAGGGGTATGGCTTTCTGGCCAGCCCTCAGCCCTCTTGAAGGAGTGCACCCTGGTGTGATTTCTATTAAGGCCGGGAGCCTCTCAGAGAAGCCGAAAGAGACAGGAGCCCATTTGTGCACAGTGGTTGACTCTGGGACCAGCGCTGCTCTCAGCTAGAGCCTGTTGCACACACAAATTCCCCTTGTGCGGTGCTGGTTATTGCAAAGGCCTGCCAGCACCTGATATCAGATGCTTCCCAGCTGTCTGTGTAGCTGCATGTCCCCGAAAAGGAGTGCTGATGTCTTATTTACAGTGAATCTGGTGCACGGGCTCTCAACAGGGCCCTGGAGGAGCTAGGAGCAGATTCTCTCCATGCTCCTTAAAAAGTGCCCCCCCCCTCCACCTGGTTTCCTCTGTGCCTTGCTCGCTCTCTCCCCCAGTCTGTGGGATGACAGCACTGCAGAGCAGCGCCTGAATGGCTCATTACCCAGGGCAGATTCAGCACAAGAGACCTGGTGTCTGAGCAGCGTAATGAGCCCCTCAATTGACTGGGAATGAATGCATTAATCTGAGGCTGTTGGGATCTTTTCATAGGCGTGCTGAAAATACACAGCCGTGCTCCCTCACCTGGGAGAGCCAGCCAGGGGTGGTTGCTGGGATTTGCACATTGAGTGAGAACTAAAGAATGGGACAAAGCAGGACGCCGCCACTGAACACGAGGGCGAAGGCATCGCTCAGGGCTTAATGCAGGAGCATGGGAGGGGGAAATCCAAGTGCTAGCCTGAGCTGTGCCACAGACTTGCTGTGTGACCATGGCCAAGTCACTTCCCTGCCTTCTGCTTTAGTTTCTCTACTTGCAACATGCAGGGCATGTCTACACATGCTATTAATGCTATAAAGGCTTATTGAATAGTAAAATAATGTGCAGTAAGCCTTCCCTGGGTGCACATCTACATGTGCTCCCTGTTGGGAGCAAATCTGCTTCCAGTGGGAGTAGCCCAGCACAGGACTGCTTCTACCTTGCTCTGGGCCCCTGCAGTAGCTAGGCAGAGCTCTAGGCTCCCCTGGGGAGCTGGCAAAAAGCATGAGGTCAGTCCCCATGAGCACAGGCCAGAAGAGCTATTGGCTGCGGCAGCAGATGTCTCCTGGTCCCATGCACAGCGGGAGGGATCCTGACATGCACAGGACTGGGAGACTGCTGCCACCACAGAGATTGCCAAACCTTGTGCACATGGGGACAAGCCCCATGCCCAGCAGAGCTGGCCCATGCAGCTGGGGTCCAGCCAGGAGCTCCCGGTCGGTCCCTGGCTGGACAGAGATGCAGAGAGTAAGCCAGTCTTGGTGCTGCTTGGCTTCCGGCTCCTTTGGGGACTTGGGAGCTGAAAAGTGCCAAGATGGGGAGGGGGTGGAGGAGTGGGCAGAGAGCTACTACATCCCAGCACTGCTTGGCTTCTGGCTCCTGGCAGAGCTGGGAGCTGAGCAGCGCCAGGACCGGGGCAGTTCCCCATCTCCTGTGGCCTCCTAGAGTTGGGGCTGATTGAGAGCACATTTACTCTCAGTCAGCATCTGCACATGTACTACTCCCTGTGTTTACAGGCACTGTTTACTACCTGTATTTAACAGCAGTAGCTAAGAGCGTCTGTACCCGTGCTCGGGGGTGGAGGGGGAGACTCCCTGTGCGTTATGCCACCTTCCAAGCCCCAAATGCACAGGGTAGCTCATGATCAACAGTGGGTCATCACACCCAGCCTGAATTTTGAAGCATAGCCTCATTGCCTACTGTCCTTCATTTGAGCCATTCTTGGGGTCCTCAAAGGTCAGTACAGGAGCCCATCAGGAGAGCAATGGAAAATGGGGAGCGTGCATCACAAGCATCATGACCTGGTCTGGGTGGGTTTCTAAAGCAGCTTGAAACGATGCCTGCATGGACCAAATGCTGTGGTGATGCCTCCCTTTGGGGCAATTCCAGTGTAATGAATAAGGTACAGTACTTCAGTACTAACCAACAGAGACCTCCATACACTTGCGCTTAGCTGGTCAGCCCTGAGCCTGACCTCACACCTGCCGGTGGGGCGATGATGGATCCATTCATCTTCCAGTCTGCGTTAGGTTGGCAGTCAAGCTAATTCACAGGAGGAAGGTACCAGGACTCTCTTGGCTTGGAGCAGGGGCTGAGAAGCAGCCTCAGCTGAGCTGATCAGCATTGGTCACTGAGATGGACCTGCTGGCCTGCTGCCGTCCATCGCCTGCCTGGCACCGTGCAGGTCCCATGGAAACCTGAGCAATATCGATTCTATATATCTTCTCCTAATCCAGGCAGAGCCTTATTAATTTGATTTGGCTCTTTCCTGATGTCCTTTTACCCCGGTGAAAAATAAACAGAGCAGGCCCACAGCATGGCCCTATTACTTTGTGATTAAGAGGTCTCCAAACAAATGCTGCCATGTGTGACCAGACACTTTGCCTACAGGAGGACCCTGCAGTCCAAAACAATCTCTTGGAGAGGTGATTGTCACCGGGTGTTCCCTCCCCACACAAGGAGGTATTTTCCCCTCTATGCCTGCAAGGCCAGACCTCTTGAGGGACGTACTAATTCTTCCACTACTTGTGCTGAGCCTCTCAGTCTGTTCCTTCTTCTGCTGAGCCCCATCTCCGTAAGCAGTTGCTCTGGTGATCACCTTTCTTGCCCTCCAAAAGCCCTCTCCAATCCTTCCTTATTTTTACTAAGGCTGCACTTTCCCCAAGGGGCTTCCCGATCCCTGCTGTCTTGGCTCAGACCAGCCTTCCTTGATCTCTTCCTGCTCCTGCTACTGCCATCTAACCCACACAAAGCTCCCATAATCTTTCTGAATCCATGTGGCTGCCAAGCTTGTAGGCCAGCCAAGGATTTCTAAAGTGTCTTTCAGCTTCTTCCTCTCACCCCATGTCCAGCAAAGGGAGGACTGCAAGGTACAAGGAAGCCAACTTAAAATGTCAGCCTGTTATTCACGATTTCCATGCTATGTCATCCAAAAATCATAAGCACTTTGCTAGCATTGATCAACTACTGGCAAAGCAAATGGTCACAGCTATACAGAAGCAACCAAGGATCCACCAAAATAATGAAAAAGAAAAGAAGAGAAACAAAGAAGACAGAGTATGTGTCATGGCCTTTGGGCTTCCTCCATTTTGATCGACTATAGGCACTGTGATTTGCAGAAGTGATGGAGTGAAAGAGCAGGGTTGCTTCTTGTTAGGATTAAGACTTATTGCAGGATCTGTTTGGGTGGTTTTTGCTGGCAGCCTTGCTCTACACAGCATCGCAGAACCCCTCGCCTGCCCAACAAGCAACCCTTCAGAGGAGGCCTTTATAATGGCTTCATAATGGAAAGCGTCCAGAGATGTTAACCACAGGTGTTACTACCAGCTCCACCCACAGCATATATTTCACAGATTAAAACTTCATTAAAGAATAGCATGACGTTTGCAAAGTCCAGCAGTGAGTAAGTTAGGAAAAGCTAAAATTAAGGTTGTCTATGACATGGTAATTCATTTTCCTAGTACATGTGCATTAAGATACATTTTTGTACAGAACCCCTGGCTTGTTCAGGGCGGGGATCAGATGATGCTCACTTCATTATATTGCTTTCTCCTTATGGTTCAACACATGGCCCCATGCCCTTTCTGCCACAGACTATTCAAACCCTGAATTATCCCTCTGGAGCTTTTCTAAGGGCGTTGAGAGATATAACAATTGTACTGATATCAAATGATATCAATAAACGCTATAATATTGCCTTCAAGGTTCTGTAGCCTGATTGTGCATGATTCTATAGCAATACAAGGGTAGCCAAACCGTTGCTACTTTAACCCTGCTTGATTCAGATGTAAAGTGTCACTCCAAGGGCCTGCAGACGTAGCAATCACATCATAACAGCTGACGGGTGGCAGTCAAAAGGCACATTTGTCCACACCTTAAGATGCTAGCACCAATTAATTTATTTTCACAGCGAACGGTGAATTGAGGAGAGGTTATATTCCTAATTTGGAAATGGGGAATTGCGGCACAAAGAGATTAGGAAGGCCAAGTACCCAATCTGAGATGCACAGGACCTAATTTTTCTGTAGCGTGGCAGAACAGTAACACGTTTGACCATTGTCCATTCTGACACAACCAGATTCACCTTATCTTTATCCTGTGCTGGGATAAAACAGGAATCACATGGAAAAGAGAGTCTGAGATCATATCATTAAAGACTTTACCACGGGCACAAAGCAGTGCCATGCAGAGACCCCAACTAGCTCAGGTACAAGGTGCAGTGTAGCTGTGTTAATGCAGGATTCTGCCCAGGCTAATTAGTCCCACTGAGAAGCAGGGAGCACCGCAGGAATGCGGCTTCTGGTATTTGAGTTAACTCAGGAATCGCAGCATGGCACAATGTACCCCTAATGCATGCGCACTAGATGGCCAAAGCAAGGCTGCTGCAAAATTTCAGCCCAAACATTTATAGCCTTGCAAAGTTATAACCCAATGGAAACAGAGTCTTATGCTGGAGAAGTGTTGGGCAATGTTAATTATAGCCATACTTACAGTGTGTGTATGCACGTGTTTGAATGTGTGCCTGTGATCCTTTTCAGGACTTTTCCATAAAGGCCGTATCTGCAGTATGCCAGTACCCTTTATGGAGCCATCTAGCTTCATCCCTCATCTCCCTTGTTACTTTATGAAACCCTGATAATCAGCCCAGGGTTATTTTCCCCCCACATGCTTCCCTCGATCTTTCTCTGCCCTTCCCGTTGCCCTCCTTTATCACTTGCAAATCTCTCTCATATGCTTGTGTACGTCTTAGAGGAGTTATTTTTTCCCTTTGCTCTTATCCTATCCTCCTCTTCCCAATTGATCCATTTAATCATTATGGAGACTGTTTACATTGAATTTCTTTCGCCCCCCCCCGCCTCCTTTCTCCTTCATTTTTTAAAACCTCTGGGTCCTCTGATTATAAATCATTACTCGTTTTAACTTGGCTTGGGTCTCTTTAATTAAGTTACTTTCCATTATTTTTTATCTAGTCCATTTGTCTCTGTTCCCCTCATCCTTCCTTGGTTTTTTTTGGTTTTTTTCCCCCCTTCCTCCCCAAGGCAGGCTGGGTGTGAAATCAAACATTTCCATTCGGTTAACAATCGCTTTGAATTTTTAAATGCTATTAAATTGGATCGCGCTGTGGTCACTGGATTGGCGTCGCTGAGCTGTGATATTTACTCACACTAGTCAAAGGGAAATGGAACCGCAAGCAGAGCTGACAGTACAAATGACCTGCGGGGAGGATCTGGGCTGGCGCCGTCCGTGGTGCCGAAAACAAACAGCATTCGCTTCCCATTGTACGCTGAGCCGGTCCGCAGAAGCCTCCTCTTGCTGTTCCACATATCTATCGCAACGGCTTTAATAAATCAATTACTTTTTGGCAGGAAAGTGTCACAGCAGCTCAAATCCTTGTAATCACTTCCGCCTCGCTGTGCCTTAAATGTTGCAAAAACCACAGAAGTGGGAGCAGGGGCTCACGTCACAACAAAGTGGTGATGGAGGGACAACAAAGAGAAACTCCTGCTCCATCTCCCTGGGGCAGCCTCGAGATGCTAGAGAAGGATTGCCATGGTTCTGCACCCACTCTGGCTCAGATGCACTCACCTTTCTTGGCTTGTTTCGGTCACTGTCATCCCAAGAATGAAACCAAGCTGGACACAGAAGGAAGGGATTGTGCTGCTCCTGTATTGCTGGCCAGGCTCAAGAATATCTCTTCTGCCTGACTTCGGACCAACATGGCTAACTACCTCTCCCAACACCCCTTTAGAAAGCCTTGGAAAGTACTTAGGGGGCTCAGCCAGGAATGTAGCATGTGCCCCATGGTGGTGACTGATATGGACAGGATAGGGCACACACATGACTAATGAGCAAAGGCCAGAAGGAAGAACAGTGTACAGTGAATGAGTGAACTGTACCCCCTACTCTGGGCTTAAATCCCACTCAGGCCCTAAGGGGGACTGGCTTGGCCTAGTTCTTTGATGTCGTTTTGCCCTTAGCATGAAATGGTTATTGCAGGGGGCACAGACAAGAGCAAGTTGCACCTGAAGTGCATTGGTGCAAATGTCCTGGGAACTACAAAGGTAGCACTAATAAGGGGCTGCCCCTGAGGATCCAGATGTGCTGGCAGGGGCTTCTCGTACATCCCTTCCAGAGCTCTTCTGGGCTCCACCAGGCAGCACAATCACTCCCATTCTGTCATGTAAAAGGAGTCCACCCTGGGTGTTTAAACAGACCCAGCACACATGCCTGGTGTCTACTCTCAGCACTGAGCCAGGCATTTCCCTTGCAGGCTACTTGCAAAGCAAAATGGTCTTTGCAGTCCCTAAACTTCACCCTCCACTTTGCCTGGCTTTTAATTTGGGCTTTGCTCTCCTGGTTCAGCAGAGCTCTGGCACTTCTGTCCCTTGGAAGAGTCCTGTGGCAGTGGAATATTTACCAAAAAGAAAGAGAGCATGGCTTGATTACAATAGGGTCCTGGGCAAGTGCTATTCAGCTCCCTCTCTCCCTGACAATGTCCTCCTCTTTCCAGAACAACAATAATCTGAACACAAACAGACACAAAGCTTTTCAAAAAGTAATGAACTCCTGTTGGAGCCAAGGCAAGCAAGGGTTTAATGTTCAGCTCGGCAAGCCTGGCGAGGCCATCAATTACACAGCCCTGCTGCTGAAGGAGCAAAAAGGAATATTTCAGAGAGACTTGGCCCAGAAGAAAAGAGGAGAAGGGAAAACACTGCAAAAAAGAGTGCCTCCAATGAAAAGAAGGGTTTGCAATGGAAAAGGAGAGTCAGAGAAGCAGAAAACCCCGACCTGGGGCATGGTGAGGCCATTAAGAATAGGAAACATGGTTTCTAAGACCCCCAACCCTGAGACTGGGAAGGACAAGGCAGACTCCAAGCCTGAAGAAAAGCAGCTGATAGCAAGGATGGTAAGTCAGCACCATGGCAGCAGAGGGCTAGTAGTCACCCCTGGAGGAAATAACCCCTCATCCATCTGCTCTGGCTCCATGCACAGGTACTTTGGAAATAAGGCAGAAGGTGCCCTGAGAGTGCCTCAAGCTGCATTTCCCGAGTGGTCTGGGAGCCCAAGACTTCAGCACCCCTCAGGGCATCTGTACCACCTCATGTCTATGGGAGATGCCATGTAGGGTAGGAGTGAATGGGTGGAAATTATTTCCATGGTAGCATGACTGCACACTTGGCTGCCAAGAGGTAGAGAAGCCCTCCTTCAACTATGATATGAGCTGAGATCCAGCAAACGCATTTCACCCAGGAAAGTAACAGGCTGTTCAACAATCAGGGGATCTGACACTGCCCTGCTGCAGTTTTACACCAGTGGTAAATGGCACTAGTGGGGAAAAGATATGAGAACTGTGCATAAAAGCATTAGGACTATGTTGCCTGGGCTGGAGTGAAAGCAGTAGTCCAGAGGGGAAAAGCAGAGTGGTACCTCCTGTTCCCTTTGAAGGGGCCTGCAGCACTGATTCTCCATGTGCTTTTCCACATCCAGTCTGCTGTGTCTTGGAGCTGGCAGAGATGCTTTGGTTTTCAACAGAAGGCAAATAATGCCCCCTAGACTCAGTGCTTCTGAGCAAGTGTGCACGACTTTGGGTTCCCACGAAAGGGAGGAAGAGACGGGGGGAGGGGGGTGTCACTTCCTTGTCTTCTGCTTTCGTTTTCTTTCCCTTTTGCCGTTTTTCACCTGCTTCCATTATTTTTAGAAGACAAGGTAGGAAAGAGAAGCACCCCTCCCCCACCCGAAACACTGACAAGTGCAAAGTGATGCACTTGGGGAGGAACAATCGGCACCATCCCTACAAGTTGGGGAACTCCCTTCTCGTCAGCAGGGAGGCAGAAAAGGATCTTGGAGTCTTCATTGACTCCAAGATGAACATGGGCCGGCAGTGTGGGGATGTGGTCAGGAAGGCCAACTGCACCTTGTCCTGCATCCACAGATGCATCTCGAGCAGGTCCAGGGAGGTGATCCTCCCCCTCTATGCAGCACTGGTCAGGCCGCAGCTGGAGCACTGCG
>NW_017728936.1:6026069-6057873 GCF_001723895.1 Crocodylus porosus | reverse complement strand
GACCAGGAGGTCGGACTAGATGATCTACTCAGGTCCCTTCCGACCCTAGAAACTATGAAACTATGGGTCTGCTGAGCCAAATGCTCCCGATTGGGTTTTGCATGGACAAAAAATGAAAAACAAATGGAAAAAAAATGTTGAGCTTCCCCCCAAAATAGAATTCTCCCTATTTTGCGGAGTGGCTCCAGCCCAGACCAGGCTTCCCACCGCGAGGGCTTGTCCAAGTGCCTGAAGAGGGATTTAGGGAGCAGCTGGACAGCTCTTTCAAAGCTCGGCAGTGGTGAGAAATAGATGTTGCCTTGGACTCTCCTTTATCTCCAGCACTGTGTTCACATCTGTTTCCCCCTTTGACTCCTTTCTGCTGCTGGGAGCCTTGGTTTAAATCAATTCTGAGTACAGTTTTCCAGATCCAGATTTCAGGCTACCCAGCATGTTAGCCTTGGATGGGTGTCTGAAAGCAGTCTGTAAGTGCCTGGCCTTCATTTAGTTATTTATTTGCCAGTGTTACCACACAGACATCTTCCCCACCACTCTGCGTTGGCCACAGAGTCACTTTGGATCTGGAGACATGTTCAGACACCTGGTTTCTGGCCATGTCCGGCCTTGGCACAAGCTCCCCATGTGCAGCACTCAGATAGGGAAGGGAGGGCGAGCAGAGCCCAGGCTTGGGAGGACAGTGCAATCCACCTTGCACACTGAGTGCTTGCCAATGTCCATGTGCTCTCTCCTGATCCAGCAGCTTCTCAAGCCAGGAGCAGGCAGAGCTCCATGCAGTTGGAGCTCTCTGGCTTGAGCTGATGTTTTGGCAGGTTCAAACTTCTGCTTTATTTGGGACTGGGTTTTTTAAGTCCATGTTCTACACAGAGGAACCCAGAGAGCAGGATTTAAAGGAACAGATGCAGATTGTTTGTGGGTCACCTCTGCTTAGCGACGCAACTCTAGTCCAGGACCACTCCCAAGCTAGTGACTTCATACAAAAGGACATACTTCATACAAAAGGACTTCTGCTCCTAACTTTTCTCTGCTCACAACACAGTATAACGCCAGGCTTGACCCTGGCTACTGAGGTCCCACACACCTCCCCTGCAAGTCCCGTATTGCATACTGGCACACCTTCATTAGCATTCGCAGGCTGGTTTGTACCACATCACAGCAGCAGTGCAGCTCTAAACACATTAAAGAAGGGGGAAGAAGTGCTTTTCTTCATGTAGCAGCTGAAGATTATCTGTGAACCTTCCCACAGTGCTCTGTGAAGTCATCTAGTCCAACGTTTCTCAACCCGTGGGTCACAACCCAAAAGTGGGTCACAAGAACATTTCAAAGGGTTGTGAGGAAGTGCCAGAAAAATGTGTGAAAGTGTGAGTTTCCCCTTGCAGCCTGCAAGGGGGTGCTTGGGGCATGGGCAGCATGCAGCCAGGCAGGGTCAGGGGAGCAACCCCAGCAGCTGTGTGCAAGTAAATGTATGTTGAGCAGGGGTTGGAGGGCCAGGGCTTGGGGAAGGGCAGTGTCTGCAGGTGTGTGTGTATGGGCATGTGTGTGCGGAGGGGATAGTGGGGGAAGGTGGCTGTGGCAGGGTGGGGGGAAGACACCTGCCCCTTCAGGCCAGGCTGGCAGCACCAGAGCTAATGTCCATGCTCCTGGGGGTGGGGCGGCCAGGAGATGCTGCTCGGGTGGCAGGAGGGGTTGTGACCAGGCTGCCTGGCATGGTGCAAGAGCCCCAGTCCAGGGCGGGTTGACACAGACCTCCCCTCCTCCTCCTTCCACCCCGTGCTGGGCTGGACTTGCTCCACTGATGTCCACATGAGCTAGAGCCAGCACAGCCACTCTGCTTTGGCCTGAGTGAGATGGGGGCAGCTGGGGGCCGCCTTCAGGAGGGGGCTGTGGTTTGGGAGTGAGGGGTCTGGCACAATATGGCCTGTGGGGGAGGACAGGGGTCTGTGGGTTGGGTACTGGCAAGGCCAGGGGAGCGTGGATCAGGACAAGCCATCGATCTTGGCAAATGGGTCCCAGTACATAAAAGGTTGAGAACCACTGATCTAGCCTAGCCTCCTGCACTGATGCAGGATAGCACTAAATACAATGGCATCCCTTATGGACTTGGATAAGACCCCATGCAGCTCATTTCACCTGCAACCTGAGCAGGACTGAAGGTCAGGATCCTATGTGGGGCATGCTGGTACCTTAATCCTATCACGGACCTTGTCCCGCATCACTTCTATGGATCGTACACAGCACGATGGCCATTTGTGCACGCTCAAGCCATCAGAACTGCACATGATGCTGTGGGCACAGCAACTGCAAATGCTGACATGCCACAAACACTGCTGCAGATGCGGTTGCCAGATCAGCCTTTTGCAGAGCAAAGGACTCTTCTCGTTGTCATTCCCTCGCACCCCAACCTCTATCACAGGCTCTAGACTCTGGACTTGACTCTGAGATTCCCCAGGAGAGCTGGCCTGAAAATCAGTTCCAAAGGCCAAAAAAGAAGAGCCAGATTAAAGTATCAGCTCAGAATTTATGCTCAGGACTTAAGGTTTAATAATGCAACAGAAAATCAATATTTAATAAAGCAAATGATGGAGAAAAACACTGAGCGGGGGATGAGGCGGCCGCTCCTGTTTTCAAACATGCAACTCCCAGCGGAGACGGGTTTGGCAGGATGATTCTGAGACCAGACTGTCACGAGGAGCCAGCATGCAGGAGGAAGCCAGTCCTGCTGATCCCAACCCTGGTGTCTAGGGACGCACTGGTCTTTTATTAAAGGACAAGCAGAGAATTCCAATGAAGGTGAGAGCCACAGGCCCATGAGAGGGATCAAACACTCGCAGAGAAGAGGGGATTCACAGGCACATCCCAGGAGGAGCCCAGCATTAGACTGGCAGGAGAGGATGAAGGTCAGAACTGAGATTCACTGGTAAACAGGCCAGGAGTGGAAAAGCCAAGGGGCACTGAAGGTCAGGAGTGAGGTGGACTGGAAGGGGATTCGAAAGGGACTGAGGTGTATTGATGGGCTCTGAGCCTGCCCGGGGACTGGAGTAACAGCAGCACTACCCAGGCCCCAAATAAGGACCTGATCAGCACTGGAAGAACAGGAGTAGAGGAAAAAAGTTCACACTGGAGCCAGCCAGGCTCAAAAATGTCAGGAAAAGGCTCTGCAAAGCATCCCTTAGAGGAGAAAGCCCATCACCAGCCTAAGCAAGCTCCACTGGCTAGATCCTTGGCTGGTGTGAGTATGTGAAATCAGTGCAAGCAAGGCCTATGGGCTCTGAGAGCTGGGAAGCCCGTCAAGAGACAGGATTGCTCACACAGCTAAAAGCCCCAGAGGCAATGGCAGGCTGGTGCACCACCAGTTCAGTCCACTCCAGCGCACTGAGAGATGCACAGGAATACTGAACGCAGAAGGAAGGACAGGTCTGACTGCCCACACTCAGCAAGGAAGAACAAGGCAACTCAACACCTGGGAAGCAGATCAGCAGCAAGCACTCCCTCCCCTGGAGCCTGTGGCAAACTGCATTTGGCATTCTCGATGCCTCAGAGCAAGCTGCACAACCATCCTAGATGCACAAGCACATTTATACAGGCAAAGTGCCTTGTGCAAACCTGCAGCAGGGACCATTGAGGCAGCCAACCTCAACTGCCAGGAAGGGGAATTCTCCTGTTCCTCTTTCCCTGGAGGATCAGGGTCCTCTGCCTGCCTGTGCGTGCATATGCCTAAGTGATATCAATGACTTACACAATGTGGCCTCACAATGGCCTTGTGTTTTCTGTAGTTTGCAAATCAACCCCTCGTCCCAGCCTCCAAACACTGCACATACTGTGGCTGGCTGTGCAGCTCCAAACAATTCATGGGATTTATGAGTTGATTTTACTGAAATGAAATTAAGCTAGGGAAACAGGTGTGTGGAGGACGTGGCCTGCACAATGCAGCTAACTCAGCAGCATGATCCTAGGCCTGAACACTGAGCGTGAGACTATTTGCGACAGACCTGGAACACGTCCCTCGAGATCTGACCAGCCCCTGGAGTCTAGGGCTGCTGGAAATCCAGGTGTCTGTGACTCAGTGCTGCTGAGTGGTAGGGAATATTCTGTCTTGCTGCACTGAATGGTACTGCAGCAGCAACAGGCTTTTACAGCTATTCCCCCCTCCCTGCACCTCATTTTTCTAAGCAATAAAAACCATCCATTTCCATCTGGGAAAGAAAACATGCCTCTAACCAGGGAGCTGATGAATTTTGCATGCATCAATACGCATCACGTCAACCGCTGCCTGGCTTGCGGCTGACAGGTGGGTGGAGGTGGCAGCCGCAAGGTGGGGAAGCTCCATGTTGCTCCGAGGTGGACGAGTGCTCTCCGTGTGTAGCGGTGCATGGCTTAACAGTTCTGGTGCTGCTGGCTCCTCAGAGAGGAGCTGGGGGCGGGGGGTGCACCAACCAGTCAGTGATCACAGACCAGGGCTGTGACTCAACCGCTGTTCTCGGCAGCCCCAGGGCAGAGCAAGAGCAACCCTGCTGAGCTGACTGGTGTTACACCAGGCGCAGATTTTGGCCCTTCCGTAAAAGGGATGGTCCTGAAGCACAAATCACCTACTATTGCTGCTGAAAAGTGAGTGACGGAGCTTGGACAGCTGCAAGGATGGGGAAAGGATTTTAATGGAAGAGCAGGCTTGCCCACAGGGAGCTAAGCCTGCAGGAAGGTGCCACCAAGCTTAAGCAGGTAGGAGAGAGAAGTGGGAGTGTATGGTGAAATACATCCCTAGTGGACGGGACCAGAACCTGCCACCTCCACTCACCACATCGCAGAGACAGCCTCACTGAAAACAAAGGCAGGTGCAATTCGGTGTGCCCAAGGGAGGCCGAGGCCCAAGAAGCCCATGGAACGGATGCGTCGTGTCTTACTGCTCTCAGTGGCAGGCTCACAAACACACAACTCCCAGGCTCAAGCCACCATGCCATCCATTTCATCCTCCTGACATACCTCTTCAGCCCCACTCGGTTTACCCTCAAGGGCTTTTTGGGAGGAAAACCCAACTTCCAGGGGACCGTCTGCCTGCCCAGGCATCTGTAAGACCACAACCTTGCATGGAAGATGTGCCATTGCGCCAGTGTCCTTGGATAAAATGCCTCTGCCAGCACAAGAGTGCTTTGGGGCACCTGTCTGCCATCCCAGGGCTGCAGAATGCCAGTAATTTGTGGCTTGTTTTGGGATCCTTCATGATGAAAGATGATATGTAACTATAAAACGTTATCGCTATACAACAGCCACATGCTATAAAACACCAGGCAGAAGAACCTGGAATGAGAAGGAGGTAGGGTTTTAAATCCTTCTCTGCAGCTAACCCTGGTAAAACAGCAAGCCCACTCCTGCTGGTTTTAGCATACGCTGGAAATAAGACTGATAAAAGACTCCAGTATTGCCTGTAAACCACTGCAGTGACCTTACGTTACTGCAGTGACATTACACCCTGGGGACCTGGCTACATTATCATTACTACAGTAGCAACAACAGCACTCCAGTGACATTACACTAATGTGCCCAACTGTACTCCATTATTTTTGCTGTAACATTACTCTAGGACTATTACGTTATTGTGACTTTGCTGAGTCACCATTAATGTTACTATAGTGACAATAATGTTACTGTGGGAACATCATACTATAATAGACATGGTGCACTACAGTAAATATAGCAACATTAACATAACTCCTAAAACATTACACCACTGTTTTTCAACTCTCCTTCATTTTACTATAACATTACTACAGGAATATTACAGTGGGAGAACTTTATTGTGCTCCTATCAATGTGATGGTAGAGTAATACTACTGTGGCAATACTGCATCTTAGTCAGCTTGCTGCCTGAATATAAATGTGACTGCAGTGACCTTACCATACTATAGTGATAACAATAATACTAACGCAGTAACACAGAAGCCTTTATTAGACTGCTGTCAATATTACTGTGGCAATGTAGCCAAACACTGTTGTTAATGTAGTAACACAATACTGCAGTAACACATCCACAATCTTTCTGAAGCAGGCAGTGGGGAAGGTGTACTATCTGGTTTATCACACCCTGTGACAGAGGAAAGTTCACGTGGCCAGTCACCGTGCCAGCTCAGCCCCTATCTAGAGCAATCCACCGTGTCTCCTCTGCCACGACTAGTTGGGGATAAGCCAGATGTAATAACTGGGCGGCTGACCATTTTAATAACCCAATGCCAAGAGGGTTTACACATGGCTCCAACCTTCCCTTACCGTGTACCATGCCTGGCAGATGGCATCCAAAATTATAGTCGCTCTGGCCAGAAGCTGGGTCAAACTCTGCCCTTTGCTGAGCCTCTCACAGTTTTCTCATGCATGCTATCACCTCTCACAGGGCCATCAGACTTGCCTACTTACACTCTGGGCAATTGGCCTGCAGCCCTTCAGGTGCTTCATGCAGCCTACTGTATGGCTGATGGTCTTTATGCCCAATACTAGGTTAACTTTAGCCACAAGCCCCTCTCTGGGCACGTAGCTCTTCGTGCCCCCTTCCTGCTCAACAACTCCCTCCAATCATATGGCCATGTGGCCCCCTCATTAGGGCTGGCTTGCACCTGCCAGTTGCCCTGCTGTCACTCCAAGCCCTTAAAATGGCAGGTACCACAGGTGCTCTGTCACACACCCTTGCTCCCTTCCCCCATGCAGGTTTATCACCCCTTTTCCCCCCATGCAGAGGGTTAACTCAAGACCGACACACTAGGTAAATCCCACTTCAGCCATACTTTGAGAGTTTAAGTGGGCAGCCTAGCATGCTGCACATTTCACCCTGTCTGAAAGAGGGGAGATTAAGGAGGGATCTCCCTGGAGCCTACACAGCTCCAAAGAAAAGAGGAAGGAGAGTTACAATAAGGCCATGCTGAAATGGCAAAACCACAAGCAGTTCAAGCTATGACCTTGTCTCTGGGTGGCGATATCATCAGCAGGCAAATGTGCAAAGAGATGGAAAAGGGTGGACGTGTCACAGAAATCTCTGCCCCCTCCTCCTGCCAAGGCCCTATTCTTTATGGATCTCTCCTGTGGAGCAGTACGCATTGTAAACCCCATGCCTGTCTTCAGTTTCATATTCTGGCAAGATGTGTCTTCACTACAGAGTTTGCACACTCCCTAGTTTGATGGCCCCTTAAGCCAGGCCCAGCTAACACAGCTGTATGTCAGCTAGATCATGCAGCCTGCTTTCAAAAGCTTGTACCCCTCCCACTTTGCAGGGAGGATGCAGGCTAAATAACTCAAGCCCTGATAGTCCTCTGTTGTTTTTCCGTAAGTCCCTCCACTTGTCCAAGGGACACACAAGTTTTCCCACAAATCGCTGAGAAAGAATCAGAGCAGCTCCACTTACTGAAGTACAGAGAACCACAGAGTGTGGCACATGGGGATGAATGCAGCTGTGCCCCATGTGAGACATGGGGGCGAATGCAGCTGCTGCAGCAGCCCTGGGGTGGAGCCACTCACATCTGGGCTAGGTTGTGCCCCGTGCCCAGCTGTGGATGCAAAAGCCTAGCTACCTCTGCAGTGCAGACACACCTGCAGTGTTGGAGCAAGTGTTTTCGGAGGCAGGGTGGACACTCCAGTATGAAATAATGATCATCTGTTTCCTCCACCCACCCCAATGTACAATTACTAATTAATAATAACACTTCTAGCACACGGATAGCACATTCCATCTTCAAAGCACTTTGCAGATGTTAACTAATTAATCCTCATCACCCCCCTGTGAAGTAGGTGAAGATTATTATCTCCATCTCACAGATGTTAAATTGATTTGCAGAGAGGTCAAGTGACTTGGCCAATACCACAGAGGGAGTCAAAGCAGGAATGTAGAGCAGAACTCCAGGGGGTCTGGCTAACCAGGCCACACTCAGGCCAAACTTCTCCTGAATGAACATTAGTGAGCACGGGCAATTATATCTGCAGGATCAAACTGCCCACCCTCCCAGCACAGCAAAAATGCAGCGTATTCATCACCCTAGACAAAGCTGTCACAACTTGTTGCCATGGAAATGATGGCGCTGTGGCGCATTTTATCCTGTTGGGCCAAGTCAGTGGTAATGAGCAAATTATACATCAATGAGTGCAAAGGAGTCCAGGTGAATGTAAGGCAGATAAGGTGCCGCTTCTCAATATGCACTGATGCAATTACATCCATGTAGTGCTGTAAGTGCCCGGGGCTTTCACTAGGCTGCTTTTAAAGGCATACGCATGGTTTGCAAACTCTCTGGGACAGGAAACAGCTGTCTTTGTTCAGTGCCTTGTATAAGAGGATGCCAGGCCGTGGCTGGGACACAGGCTCTATTGCAATACAAATGATGAACACGAAGACTGAGAACAAAAGTGGTAGCTAAGACACTGTAACCCTTTAAAGATCTAGTACGATCAGGCAGGAGCTACTTTACCAAGCCTCACAGCCTATATTTCTCCATAATGGTCAGTGTTGCCAATTTCTTATTTATGCTCGAGTTTGAACAACAGGATTTAAATCCTCATCTATATAAGCTAGATGTGTCACAAAGTGAGGTCCAGTCATATTTACTAGCTGGTTCTGATCAATGCCAGGGTCCTGCAAGGATCATCACGATCAGCTAGCACTAATCTCACAGTCTTCATCTGCACTAACACCCCACAGAGAGGTAAGAAATATTTTGGACTCATCCCTGTATTCATTCTTTTTTTCCTGCTTCACCCAAAGGTCAGATCTGGGGGGCAAAATAAAGCTGACGTATTAGCCCAGGCTCTAACCATTGAGGAGCTGCCCTTCCAAGCAGTCGGAGGGAATCATAACATTATTGCCTTTAACTTATGAAATGATCAACAGTGATGACTTTTCAGCTGTCATCAGTAGAGGGAAGAGTTCATCCTGCATTGAAATGAAAGGGCAGACTGGGCTTCTCTCTCTGGAGCTCTTGGTCCAGAATATCTGTAGACTCTAGCTCTGCCTATGTCAGATGGGTTTGCTGGCAGAACGACGTCAGCCAGAGGTGTGGAAAGATTGTGCGCCACAGCCAATGTATGGAAAAAAAAAACAAACCCAACCCTTGTGTTGAGGCAGCTCTGCTGGCAGTACATAAAAACAAAGGGTTAGATTTTGCAATGCAAGATGGAGGTCACTACCGAAAAGCACTGACTCACAAAATCCTGCCTTAAATGAACCCAAGCCTGGGAGGAGGGAATGGCAAAGACATCTGAGTGATTCATGCCTAGTAATGAGCCTTTAACTACCAGCCCTTCTCACGGGGAGAATTAGCTGAGGTTAATTAGACATCCGCATCAGTACAGGAGAGACAGCCATTTTGACCGACTCCCAGTCTGTACCCGCCTGGTAGGTCACGAGGCCTGTTGTTGAACCCCTAGCCTCGCAGCGTTCCTCACCTTTCTGGGGACAGCCCGAGCCCTGACATTCATTACAAACCCATTAAACCCATCTAACGAGCGTGCGGGTGGCCTCTCTCGCTCTCCCTGTGCTGAGTGACGTTGAAAGTAAGCTGGTCCGACACTAGTGAAAGCGATGCAAGTCACGCGTGCATTCGTCCTGCTCCACCCCTATGCCCCAGCACCATAGGAAAAGGCTGTGTGAAGAATCCCAAGTGCAAAGCCAGGGCCCTGTTCTGTCGCATACTAAACAGCTCTGTTGCAGGAATTGCTTATTCGGGGAGAAAGCTAAAAGCTGCTTTCGATGGTCTCGTTTACCTGCGTGCAGGTTCACCATGAAGCTACGTCAGGCAGTTAGCATACAAGGGAGCAAGCCCGGCGTTCCTCCCACCACATAGGAAGGAATAAAACTAGGCGGAGAGGCAAGGTCTCCTAACCTTGTGGAAGAGATGCAACAAAAGATCAGCAAGAGGGAGAGGGAAAGAGAGAAAGACAGGAGGAAAGAGCAAGAGGGCAACAAAGAAAAGGAGACAGCAACAAAGGGGACAGATAACAAACAGAGAGGAGCGAAGACAGCAGCAGAGAAAGTGTGACGCAGACAGAGGCACAAATGCCATAGGGTTGACCACGATACGCAAATGATAGACAGACAGAGATAAAGCAAAGAAAAGAGCAACAAAGAAAGAGCCAGCAAAAGAGGCCTACAGTTTGTTTGAAGAAAAGGATGGTTTAACTTCTCAGCTGTGAGTTCTTATCTCAAAAGCACTCTCCTTGAATCAATCTGATTCAATCTCTCCCACCTGTCCATACCTCGGTGCTGCATGAGTACAAGATACAATCTGAATTCATCCTCTCCCTCTTGCCTTTGGAAAGGATGCAGTCTGCCTCAGATGTGAAGGATTCACATATGCTGGACCAAATTCATCCCTGGTATAGCTCCATCACTGCCAAAGGAGTTAAAGCTGCAATGCGTTTTGCTTTGCGTGGCTCTGAATCATTTCCGCACCAGAACCGAATCTGGCGTGGCCTGGAAGGAAGGCAGAAAAGGCCAGGGCTTGGGTGCTGTTACTTCATAAGGTCCATTTGGTCTCTTTATTATGCAAGCTTCTTGACGCTGGGCTGTGTCTTCTACTCCTCATGTTTTCAGAGTCTGGAATGACCGAAGCCTGGTTGCCACCAAAGCCTCTTGATGCTGCTTTAACCTGTTCACAATTATGATAAACAGTGATGTGCACTGCCCCTAATGATATGGGTCCTAATTTGCACCTCAGGGCACAACAAACCTTATGGGATGCACAGTCTTGGATATGGGCCTTTCCCCCAACTCATCCTCTGCTGCTGAATGAAGCACAGGCACCCCATGAATAGTTTAACGTTCTTGGCTTTTATCATCTTCTCAGGTAGTTCATTACACAAGCTCATTGTTCTTTGAGTGGCAAGTCTTTCCTCATGGTTATGGTTACATGGCAGGAGGGAGTTCCCTGAATACGAGCTGCTCTAGCAGGCACTAACAACACGGGAGTTGCAGTCAGCTACAGGCAGCAAGCCAGGGATGATTTAGGCAAGTCAAAGCTTGGGAAGAATGTCAGAGAAGTTGCTACTCAGTGTCTATGTGAAGCTAGCTGAAGAGGTAAAGACAAGTGCATTTATAATACCTGCATCTAGGCATTTAGATACTCCAGTGACAAACCTGGTATAAAGACACAGAGGGAAAGTTGATAGATGGGGGTGACTCCCTCATATCTCCATCCCTGAGCCCGACCAAGACTGCAGCATATGATGTGAAAGAGCAGTTCAAAGCTTGGTGCAGATAAGGTACTTCTTGGGCATGCACGTGGGTATCTGGAGAGTGTCCCTGGGTTCAGGAGATGCCCAAGGGGTGCGCTCGGTCACCCCTGCTCCACAAAGCTCTGCCTTAGTTCCCACATGGATGAGATGTATACTCCTGAGCTAAAAAAAACCCCAAGGGCTGGGGCTGTGATGTGGGATGTGAAAACCACTTCACCTGCAGCAACTGCAACAGAGTGAAGGCTTTCCTGGGAAGCCCCCAGTGCCATCCCTTCCCTGACAGCTGCTTCTTATAGTAGGTGAGTCTCAAAGTCTTGCAATCACTAGTGTCATCAGTGCAATAGGGCTCATTCCCCGCCATGGAAGCATGTGCGATTCAGGGAGCAGGGCTCCCCAATTGCCTCCCGTCTCAGCCTGGGGAGGTGAGGTCTTCTCCACAACACAAGGTGTTGACTACAGGATTCTCGCCCCCACTGCACATATGCCAGTGCTAAGGTAAGGGTCCATCAGGACACCTGTCCTTGAAGTGGCATATACGGCCTGTGCTGTACATCAGGGTGGTCAGGGAAGTGGTGGGGATCTTGGGCTCTGCTCCAGCTTAGGCAGGATGCCAGGAGCAACCGATGTGTTCAGTTCTTTTCCATTTCTCTTCATAAGCAGCCCTGAGACCTTGGAGCCTGAGCAGCTAGACAGGCAGGGCTTGGCTCTTCCCCTGCTTTCAAAACTACTCTCACAATATGGGCTCCACCGGGGCTGCCTCAGATTGAAATCAGGGCAAGTGAGAGGGGAAGAAGGCCTGAAAGGGGACAATTATTCTTATTCCCAGGTGAACCAAAAGGGCTTCCACCATCAAAAGGAAATTAATTGGGCAGAGTTCAGAGCTTGGAACAGAACTGACACAGCGAAGAAATGAAAGGGGAAGTGAAGGTGCCCTGGGCCAGCGGGCTCCATTATCTGCACGGCGCACACCTTGCTGGAGCCACTCGTGGGCCGTGTGCCTCCGCCCTCGGGCCTGTGCCAGGGCCGCGTGCTGAGTGAGGCGCTCCGCCTTGGCACCGCTCGGTCTCCTACCGCTGGGTGAGATCTCGACACTTCCCCTTTCCACCTGAGCCGCACAGGCAGGCAACTTCAGCAAGCAGGTAATTAACCATCAAACAATGGTAGGGATTTGCAGATTAGCAGGGGAAGGAGTGGGGAAACTCATTTACACCAGACAAAGGGGGAGAGGGTGATTACTTGCTGTGGCGGCAATAGGAGAAATCAAACCTGGCCAGGACAACTGAGAAAGGGATGCGGATGCGCGAATAACCCCCAGGTTTCTTTTCAAGCACTAAAACTTCATTTTCTATCATCCTAATTCTCAGGTCTATGTGAGATTAAACTCTAGCCGACGTGATGCTGCCTTCACCCAGTTCATTTCCAGTGCAGAGATAAGGCCAACTTTCCTTAATGCATTTTAGGAGACGGTGGGAATGTTTTGCAAACATGCAGTGGAGCCGGCTTATTACAAATACAAATACAGCTTTCCAGGCGCAGCCCTTCTCCCTCCCCTCGCTCTTTTAAACCTGAGAACGCAGAGAACAGTTGTGCTTCTAAGGCTTTTCAAGCAGCCTCTGAGGAGCGGGGCAACGATGTGGCTGCAGCTGGGCTGCAAGGCGGGCCCGAGGTGGGTTTGAGCTCCTCAGGCCAAGCTGCTGCATTTCAAGGGACACAGCAAGCAAAGGAGCAGGCAGGACACAGACACACTTGTTAATTAGGCCAGAGCCGGGAACCTGAAGATGAAAGGAAGGAAAGCTGTTGTGTTCCAGAGGCTAATGGGCTCTGTGTGAAGCGTTCTTCAGAGCTCAGACTGCCACGCAGGGGTGCCTTTCCTTTGTAGATGGGAGCTCGTGCTTTTGCAAATGAGGCAATCCCTACATTTCGGTGGGGAATTACTTTCAAGGCATGTGTGGCAGCTTGGTATTCACCTTCCTCACCCGGAAATCCCTCTCTACCCAGAGTCTGACTCAGACTCTCTAAAGCATTGACTGGAGACCAGGAGGTGAAGCCTCTTGCTTTGCTGCTACTTCAGTTGTTTGATATGGCCTCTCTCTACATGGCAGAACTTGCCCCACCAGAAACCAGCATGGGACAAGGGCACGCTGTAGGAGACCTGTCCCAAACATGACAGGTCAGCTGCGGATGAAGCAGCCTCTCCCTGAATAGCCTGTTTCAGGGCTGGCTGTGAAAAGTCAATACCGATCCTGTGGTTTTGTCACAGTGGAGCTCCACTGGGAGAAGTGACAGACCCGATGAGCCAAGGGAACGGGAATGGAGCAGGGCTAACCTCAATTCCTGCACTCCTGCTGAAGCTGCTGAGAGCTGCCAGTGCTGGACACCCCTAAAATCAGACTCACAACCTTCAGCACTGGCCTTGCAGGCAGACTCCAGCCCTGCCCAGTGACAATGATGGCCACCCTTTCTTCACATGGTCACTTATTTTGTTTTACGTTTTGGATGCCTAGTATGAGACATACTGGGCCAGAGTATTAAAACTGCTGAGCAACTAGGGTTACCAAGCCCTCTAGGATTGCCCTGGAGTCTCCAAAAATGAGATATAAATTTCCAGGAGACTGCTAAGAGTCACCAGGGAGATAAATGATAGAGCATTTGTTAAAATAAATATTGCATGCTGAACCTGATTTATACAGTAGTCCTGTGCATTTTTAAAATGTAATAGTAATGTGCATTTGCCATCTAGACATGAAGTCTACGCACCGTCATCCATAACGGGTAGATGCCATCATGTGGGCACGTTCGCTTTGTGTGTCGTGGGCACGCTGACGTTGTGAAAACTCCTGGAATAGGTTCAAACAGTTGGCAACCCGACGAGCAACACCCGCAACTTCAGCTGAGCCAGTCAGAATGGCACATGCCCAAACACCAACAATTAGGCACGGGCTGTGCCATGCTGAGCGCACCATAACAGAGGCACTACAACCAAAGCCACTTTTGGGAATGGGGCCATAAGAGATAGACTAGTCTGGGTGACAGGGCTTTGGTCACTCAACTCCCCAGGTGCTAATGAGAACCTCGCTGGCTTTCCCAGCAGAGGTCAAGGACTCAAAGGCTAGGGAGACTGAACTATCATTTCCTACTCGGAGCCACTCCCTCTAGGCAAAGGTGGTGGGCAAAGGAAGGCTTGCACAGCTGCTGCTCCTGGAGAAGAAGCAGTGTGTCCCTTCTGTGTCCCTGCAAGGAGATTTCAAGGATAAGAGTTTAAAAAACTGACCTCTAATGGATGGCCAAGGGAACTGGGTTTCTTTACCAAAAATGATGATGAAGGGATGAATAACAGTCTTCCCGAGTACAAAACAGTGACCCACTCCTCTCCCTGGCCACTGGGGAGAGGAGAAGGAAAAAAACACCAACATCTTCATTGTGACAAGAAAGGTTTAGGTTAGATGATCTGGAGTGCTCTCTTTAATGGGAAGGGAGCTGGCTGCATCAGGAACTGGTGGGGTCTCCTCCTCCACTGGAGGTTTTCAAGAACAGGTTGGACAAACAGCTGTCAGGGCTGGCCTCATTGCACTTGCTCCTGACTCAACGCTGGGGATGGATGGGCTGAGGTCCCCTGAGGTCCCTTCTGGTGCTGCGATTCTAGGAGTCTACCGGCAAGTCAAACAGTATGCGCCTGTCACCCCCCAAACTTTTGTCTTCCTTGACTCTTTGTAGCAGGCTCCACTTCTGGACGCACTGGGGAACATCCCCTAGCTTCCATCTTCCCCTTTCTCCCCACTGTCTTTCCTTCCACCTGAATCCTTTCAAAGCTTTTCTTCCCTGTGCCAGCTGTCAGCAAATACAGGCAAAAGCCCTGCCTCATATCCCTTCCCATTGCAATACCCCAGAGGTCTCCCAGCAAGCAAGATGCTCTGCGTTGGGTTATCCAGCTTGAGTAACTCAGTCATAGGGCGACAAGACATATCAACCCTAGAGAACGCAAGGCCAGGGAGCATAGTGGCAGCTTCCTGTTTTCTGCTCTGAATCGCTGGCCCCTTGACCGCACGTGTCTGTCACAAAGGCCCCATACAGGAGGATGAGGAGGAGCAGGAGGAGGAGGAAGGAAGCTAGCATCTGTGTGGAAAGAGGAAGGGACCTGTCCCCTTGAAGGCTGTCCCTTTGGAGAACATAGCCTGCCCCAGGGCAGAATTTAATTGCTTCTTGAGTGGTGCTGGCTCTTTTGCCTCCAGAATTTTGCCCAAAGGCCGTTTCTTTCCAGGGGGAGGAAGGGGAACACGCAATCTGTTCTGAATTCTGCTTTTTTGTTTCTTCCCGCCTTTGACCTTCTCTCAGGGCCTCCTGGCCCCATTATTTACTGCAGGCTGCTACCTTAACTGGCGCTGTTTAAAACAGGAGTCATTTCCACGTGGTTCCCATCAGCAATGGCACACTGTTCACTCCCAGAGATGAGGCTCCCTTGGTTTGGAAACACATCACACAGAGAGCAGCAGAGTCTGAAGAAGAACTGAGAACAAGGGCTGGAAGGGACAGTCAGCCACTGCTGGCAGATGGGGAGGTTTTCAGGGCCTGATGCTACAGGGAGTCAGGCAGGTTGAAACGGAGGAAGGTTACAGATGGAGAAAGTGGCTCGGATGTTATAAGCAGTCGCTGGAATCGCCCTCCTGAGCCCATAATGAGCCGTGCTGGAAGCAGCTTAAGCAACTGTTCCTTAGGATGATTTGCTTTGTTTCCAGAAGCACCCACCAGAAACTACAGTGACAAAACAACATGATGGGAAGGGAGCCTGGGGCACAACGGAGCCCCAGCCCCACTCTTGCTTCCTGTCCGACCCTGCCAGGAAAACCACAGAGAAAGACACGAGACACATGTTCTGCAGCTGGAGCAGCACTGCCTCTTCCCTGGGCCATGCGGTCACCTGCTCACCAGGACAGTTTTCATGCTGGGGCCTGTTTGCTATTAGTGGTGAAACAATTCTCACCTCCCTCTTCCCATTTCACTTTCATGCAAACCCTTGGCTTGGGGGTAAGCTGCCTGGGTCACACAGGTGAACTATGGCACCTTCATCGGGGCTGACATTTGGACCACAGAGACATGGCTTTGCAGGGGAGAGAGGGTGGCCTTTTAGGGGCACTCTTTGTCTTCATTTTCTTTAGAGAAGGAGCTTACACTGGTTTATAGGTTCAGAGAAGAGACTTTCCCAAAGCAGGTGTGTTTCTCCTGGCATCCTGGCCACATCCCAGTCTAGCTCAGTATGGTTTGCCTCCCTTTAGGAGGATGCAGTACTCTTCACTTCCTGCTCTAAACAACTATATAGCATCACTACAAGCAAGGGCCTTGTTACATGCTGCCCTGTGACCTGCACAAGTGTTGCTGGGTGCTAGTGATGGGTGCTAGCGTTAGCTGGAGCTTGGAGCCATCCCACATTCAGGCCAGCAGAGATCTGGAGGACTGACAGGTCAGAATCTGCTCCCTCCCGTTCCAGCGCAGCAGCTGCAGTGGTGATGGTGGGGCAGCTGGGCAGGCAGGTTAACCCTTCCTTGCCTGCTTCCCCAGGACAGACAGTGCAGCAGCCACAAAAAAGCGTGTGTGTGTGTTTTGGGGACTGAGGCAGGGACAGTAAGTAGGGATGTGGGAGGGTGGGCAGGGGGCCCAATCTGGGTCAGCAAGGGATGGGGGGTAGGTGGGGTATATTTACACTAACCTGTAGCTTAGGAGAGCAGCACCCTAGTTTAACAAGAGCTGGTGGACCAGAGATAACCGTGCTCTGGGCTGGTCTCACTTGGATCTGCCAAATGAGTTCCTAAAACTAGTTTCAGGTGCTAATGTGCAGACAATCCAGGGGTTAAGACCTCCAAGAACCACCCAAAATTACCGTGTAACAAGACCCTTAAACTGCTGCCCCTTTCCACCCTAAACATGGTTGTATTTTGATGGTGAGGTGGAAAATACAAGGTCCTGCCCTGCAAGGTACTAGAAACCCTTGTCTCCAACCCACTTCACTGAGACCTGAGGATGGTCAGCATCTTACGGGGCTGCGCCCAGCACTTGCAAAGCATTTTAGGATCGGCTAGAGTGTTGTCACAAGGCTACAGAGGATGTACGCAGTTCTTTAATGCTACAGCAAGAGAGAGAGAGGGAGGAGGGTCCTGGGGCTCTGATGTTACAGGAAATTTAGGTCAGGAAACTTGGCAGCTGAGCGAGAAGGGAGCCAATATAATGGTGCTGTGTCACTTTGGTGCCTGATAGCAACTCCAGAACTTTTGGGCGATCAACTTCATCTTAAGAAACTCAGGAAGGTAATAGCAGATTGCAAGATAAACAGCAAGGAGCTAGGATGGCAATGAATCCACTTTCCGTTTCACAGTTAATGGAGATGGAGAAAGTCCAGCTCTCTTTAGTCTGCTTGATTGCTATAAGAGGAAGAAGGGGTGGGAGAGAAAGGGTCCAGGGTTTTTTTTCTCCCTCCCTTCCATTCATTAGGCTGTCAATAATGCTCAGTCCTGGCATATCGACAGCGGATTAGCTCACCCCGACTCTGTGTACAAGACCAATGCCTTTTTAACTCAGCTTGTTTCCAAATCAATACACCCATCAGCATTCGAAAATTAGCCCGAGATGAGATTCCAATACTCAGCCTGGTGTGTCATGCTAAGAGGGCTCTTGGCCAACTTGGAGAAAAAAGCTTGCTAGCAAGGGATTAGAAATTTTCCATTTATCCTCACCTAGGCTGTTTCAGCTAAGCCTGCAATGTCTCAGAGACATCTCCCTATGCATACGCCCTCTGCCCAGCACACACCCCCACAGCCAACTCCAGCACACACCCCACATGCCATCTCATCTGAAAGTATGCAAGTACTAATGAAGATGTGTTACCACAGAGTGCAGAGGCTAGTTAGGCCACGCAACCTGAGGGGTGGATGGGCAAGTGCTAGTGAGTACATATTGCTTAAAGAGCGTGCAGGCACCTGCTACTGGGCACACTTTGCCAACCCAACTAACTTTTCAACCTGCTCGAGCCCCTCAAGACCTTGCATGCATCCAGTTTCAACACACAAGCAAATATGAGTTGCTGCCATAACTACGAGCCTTCCTGCAAGTACCCCCAGCACACATAAGGGTAGGCAGTCTATACATACCCTATGGGCATGCTTGCTTCTGCACTTTCCCCCACGCATCATTTGCTTCTTGATTCCCCTCCAGAGGGTCAGCATCTCAGTGTTAACAATGCTGGTGTCACAATCAGGAGCTGTCTGATGACTGGTAAGAGCAAGCCGGAGGCATGCCCCAGTGGAGGCCTGGACTTTGTCCAGCTCTGCTTGTCCTGCCCGCCCCTGGAGATCCTGCTCCATGTTGGGGGGTGTTAACAACTCTCGGTGCAACACCTGCAGCAGGAATTAGCCAGATGGGCAGGAGTAGGGGGAGGCCAGTAAAGAGCGAGCGGTCCGTAGATGTAGGTGGGACAATGCTGCTAATGGGGAAAATGGAGATTGAGATGGAGCTAAGTGCAGACAGGAACAAGGGGGTTGAGAACAAAGGACCTGAAGGCCACTGAGAGGAGGAGTTGTAAAGGGAAGATGAGAGGAGGACACACAGGAGACGGCAGTAGGGAGGTACGGTACCAGGGCCCAATGAGCCAGTGGAAGGCCTAGAAGGACGGTCTAGGCTGGGCCTTACCTTGCACGATGAGATGCACCCGCGATGTCTTGGGGTGGTTGTCCGTCTGCACGGAGCAGGTGTAGGGGCCCTCGTCGAAGACATCCACGTCTTGTATCTGGATGCTGTACTGAGTCTTGGTGTTGGCCAGCAGCAGCACCCGGGAATCCAGGCACCACTTGTCATTGCCAGCATACAGGATGCTGCTGCGATTCAGCCAGGCCACGCGGGTGACCCTGTTATCCACCACGCACCTGGGGAGACAGCGAGAAGCAATTCATCAGCCCATGCCCACCAGCAGCTCGGCTCTGCTCCCTCCCCTCACCCCCATTTTTTCTGACTATTTTTAGCTTTGTTGCGAGCGGCAGCTACGGAGCCCCTGCGATGCGAGTCTCTCTGGAGATCGTCAGCACTTTGCCTGCTGTGCTCTCTCCATCTGAAACTCTGTCTGAGCCTCAGATCAGTCCTGCAGAAACTCTCCGTCCCCTCCAAGTCGCAGGGCCCAGGCCTTCTGCCAGATGCCTGCTTACCATTCCCAGCACCTCTGCTCACCCTGGATCTGCCACTCACTGCTTGCCTGCAATCCAGCTCAAGACTGCTGGGGACAGCCTGAAACCACTGCCCAACCCTCAGCAAAAACCCCTGTCTTTTGGGAAAGTTCAGATCTTATTTTTGGCTTCCCCAGCACCAAGTCATTCTGGTTTATCCCCATCGACTCCCCATGTTCCTGCATGGAGAAGGGCGGAGGGCAGCAGGGAGAACAGTTCTCACGCTGCTTTTGGAGATGGGGAAGAAGTGCGAGATGGTCTGGTCTCCCCAGCTAACCCACCCAATGGCCTGAGAAACATTTCAACCCACCTCCAACGAGAATCTCCAGCCCTGCCCTGTGAGCACCTCTCCCTCTCCCTCAGCCCAACACCATCATCCAGGCTGTGTCATTTCCTGCTCCACCTCACTTCCACACTAATATTAGTACATTTATTCAATGCTTTAATGCACACAGGCTGGAAGATGCTTAAGGAACTTTTCAAGAGGAGTATTATGAGGGGAGAAAATGGAGACCTGCATTTACGAGTGGGGTTATACAATATTGTGGCCCGTGATAGCAGGGCCCTGGTCCTAGTGACCCTGGAAGTCCCTTCTATTCCAGCCTCAGGTTCCTGGCCACAAAGCCCAAGTCCTCCTTTTCATGCGGATGCCCAAGTTGAAGCCCAAAGGGACCAGGAGTGTTAATAAGGACACCTCTGACCCCCAGGTGTTCACTTGAGAGTCCAAAATGCAAGCCACCGAGCTAAACCTGTGCTTCTTACAGTGCACATCCAACATCACACCCCCAGAGCAGCTCAGCAAAGCCACGAGAGATGCCAGAGATGGAGGATAATGTCCAAACATAAAGCTGCTCTGCCTAATATCCATTGTTTATGTTCTCTCCCCAGTTGTGATGCAAATGAACTGCTGAGCCGCCCAGCGAGAGAGCACCGGCTTCGCAATCACCTCGCTGAACGCGGTGGACTTTATGGGCCATATGTCAGACCACCATGGCACTGGTGTTACAGCAATGACGGGTTTGTCTCCCAGGTGTGGTCTGTCAATGAGATCTCACCACCCTCTAAGTCCTTCGAGGGCTGTGCCCTTCCTTGGTGTCAGCATATTGTGGGCACTGCCACTATTTGAGCAATAATAAACCAAAATGACTTGGAAGCCAGCTTAAATCATGAATAAAAACCACACTTCTACCTACAGCCACTCCTGTTCCATCTGTCTTCTCTCTTTTTTTTTTTTCTTTCTATCTCCATTGCGCTCGTTCATCCATCACAGAGCCCACTCCCAGGCTACATAAGGAATGAATTAATTCTGTTGTAAGGCAGCATGTGAATGAAGCCACTTCAAAAAGGTGAGGGAAGCTCATCGCCACTCTAAATGGCACCAACTTTCTAGTGTATTTGGAGAGAGCAAAACACGATTGATAGTGAAGAAAACAAAAGATCCCAAATGGCTTCAATGAGCAAACTGCAATTTTCAGTCAGTGTTGCTCGGGCTGTCGTCTCTCCAGGGGGCCTGGATCTGAGATGCGGGACTCCTGGGCTCCATTTCTGACTCTGCCGCTGGCTGTGATGCTGGGCACAGCGCTGCCCTGTGCACTGGTTTCCTCCTCCATAAATACATTATTATTTCCACTATAAATGCATTCCTTATCACAGCACTTTACCCATAATACGTGCTTTCCCAGGGCATCTTCAGTGCATTTACCCCCACAGCCTCCATGGGAGGTGGAAAATACTATTATCGCTTTCTTACAAGTCAAGAACTGAGCCGCAGAGATGAAGCGGCCTGAGGTTTCACAAGAAGGCATGCAAAGGGCAGAATTGAAACCAGATCTCCTACATCCTGGGCTAGTACCCGGCTACTGAACCATGCGTCCTCTTTGCTTTGAACATACTTAGATAAAGAAAGCAACCAAAATAAGCACGTGTTATTATTGATGTTAAAAAAAAAAAAAAAATGGCTTCAGGAAGGCCAGCGTCAGGTGTGCTTGATCAATGGTAAGGCACTGTAAGAGGCGTTCAGGAGTCACTCAAGATGGCTTTATGATATCACTCTTTCCTTTTAATGACTAATGATTCATTGAAGCTTTTACTACCAGGGCATGAAAGCCCTGCCTTGTATCCATGCCAAAGACTGCCCTCGGTGCATTCAGTTGTAAATGGGTGCCTGGCCACTTTGGCTGTGGAAGGCAAAGGTATCAGGACAGGGTGATAGTTGCATCCTTGTGTGCTGCTGGCTTTAGGCACTGCAGGCACCATTCTGACTGTATCAACCATTAGACCCTGGAGGACCTTTAACTTTCTCAACCATCATGCAGCTGCTGAGAGCCACAGCATGAAGATGCAGTGTAGGAGCGGGGCTGGTTCTAGGGGTGCAGTTTGGGGTTTCACAGCCAAGAAAAGAGGTGCCCGTACTCCTTATTTGTTGTCCTGGAGTGATAATTCAGATAGGAACCAGGGGATGAGGATGAAGATGTGGCCTGAGCTTCCTGCCTGCAGCCTTCTGCAGTGCTTTGCTCCTTGGACCAATGAGCAGGTTTAGATAGTAATTAAAGCATCTCCTCCCCAACCCAGATCTTTGTGAAAAGCATCAGCTTGGAGATCCATGGAGAATAACAGAGCCAGACAGTGTGTAATCCAAGCATCCCCTCCATCAAATGGGCACTAAAGTGCTTTTGAAAAGCAGCGGGGCTCAGGCAATGCATGAAGCTACAGCGAAATAAGCGTTTTTGCCCTTCACAGCACCTGGTCACAATCTCCCCTTATCACATCGACATGCTCCTGTGTCCCCAGGATCGGCATTCTTACAGGCTGTTATTTTTGTGTATTTTATTTAACTTCCTTCTTAAAGCTCCAGAGGCAGAAAAAAAAACCCTGGAGGACAAGCAGCAGCTCGTTACCTGTCTGGGGAAGGGGCGTGCGAGACTCAGGGCATCACAGAGCCATTCCCTTCCACACTGAAGTCCCAAGCAAGAACAGCCCCAAGATGCAGATGGGAAAATGGTTCAAGGCAAGCAGGAACAGGAGCTGGGTCCTGACCACAACATTGGGAAGGACCCAGCCTATATATGCACCTCATCCCCTGCCCAAATCTTGAACAAAAGATGATGGTACCAAGAAGCTTGCAGATGTTAGGTTAGTGTTGCTCCCAGTTCCCTTCACTGTTCCCTCTGCACTGTCAATTAGCACAAAAGGATAAGGGTAACACTAACATGGCTTGAGGGTAACCAGCAAACTTGCCCATCCCTCTGTCCATCTGATGGCACATAACCATTGAGCAAGGCCTAAGGTACGTTGCGTCCAACCTTGGCTAAGTGATTGCTCTCATGGTGCAACAGTGGCCACATATGCAGCAGGCAGGCCCAGTGCCAGGCAGGATGCTCAGGAAGGGCATGCAAGGACTCTGCAGATAGACCTGCTGGGGGCATTGCTCCCAGCTGAGACCTAATGCCAGCTGGAGCCCCAGAGCCCAGAGGGACCTGCCCAGGATCCCAGCCCAGCACTGCTGGATAGTTTTAGGGACAGGAGTCAGTTTTCCCCATGGCCAGGGCTCAGTTCCCTCTCCTGGCACAGGCTGCAGCTCACGATAGCCGAACGATCCAGTACTCTCCCTTCCCCTTCCCATCTGGTTCTTTTCCTTCTTCCAGCTGTTCCTGTTTTTATCGAGCCCATAGATGGGAACCCCTTCTCCCCACCGTGAAGGAAACGCTGATGGTCAGAGCAAGCTACATGCCTTGCATGCCTTTGGCTGCAGCAGCAAAAGCAGGCGGAGGATAAAAACCCAGCAAAGTCTGGAAACTTCCCCCTTCCTCTGGCAACATTCAAAACCCAGAGATGCTCCCCCCTTGCTCACTTGTGCTCTCTTTGAAGCATCTCTCTCTCTCTCGCTCTGTGATGTGCCAGGGAGGGAGGGGAGGGGATCCCCAGGGGGACAGGAAACAGCACTTGCCTCAGAAAAGATGTAAAAATAATTAAGCACATACGAGGTAATTTTGTCTCTCAAGATCCTTAATCCCCATTACATGGCAGCTCAGGAGGCAGGGCCTTCTCCTCCAGGAAGATGAAAAGCTTCCGCCTTCCAGCAAGGGGAGGCGATGCTTTTGGTCTCTCTCTGTCTTCCTTCAGATCCCGAGTCTCGGGTCTCAAGGCTTCCCTCGGAGAGGTGGGAGGTTGCTCACATGCTGCTGTCACAGCATCCTCCCTGCTCAGCAGCAGTGGTGTACCACAGGCTGGCTCCTTTGCAACACCCCTCTGCCACGGCGCATGGAGGGGAGCTCCATCTGACTTCCTCCTCTGTGCCTCCGTTTCCCCTCACCACTCCCTGGGAGAGCTGGAAATCATAACTCATTAGGTTATGGGCAGTTTACTGAGGCAGCTGCCCACCTGGTAGGGCATGTAGCTGTCCACGGGGGAAGGAGAGGCGCTGTGGAAATGGAGAGACTGCAGCAGACCCTGGGTCTCCAGTCACTCCATGTTCAGCCTCTCCCAGGCCCCACGGGGATTTCAGAAAGTGCTGCTCAGAGAGAAGTTCCCTCTCATGGAGCCATTTGCTCTTTTGAAATCTGGATTCAGTCTGTTTCCAAATAACCCCAAATATCCCCAAACTCTCTGGGCTCCTCTGCCAGAGAGCTGGGTGGTGGGTGGGTCAGATGGCTTGGCCAAGGCCACAAAGGGAGTCAGTGGCAAGGGAGAGAACAGGACTGCGGAGTGCTGCCCTGTCATCCTGGCTGCTGTCGGTCCACACAGCACGTAGTTACCCCTTGACATGTCTGGCATGCCGTGAAAAACCCAGGATGGTACCGGCCAGCACAGGCATGGCCCGGTGCCATGGGTGATAAGAGGTGAGGGGCTTGTCACCAGGGGGAGGGAGGCACTGGGCCGTAGCTGGTCCATGCCACTCTTGTTGCCTCTCATGCAAACCGCTGGGGTTCCAGAGGGCCGAGCCGAGGCAGGCAGATTGCTGCAACTCAGCAGGACACAGAAGAAATGAATAATATTAATTAGAACTAGAAAGAGCTGAGTGCAATTAGCTACCTGATTGCTGCTTTCATTGCAGTTATTGGGGGGGATCCCAGTGTTGTACAATCTAGGGGGGAAGCTGGGCCTGGCTCCGTGCTCCCCACAGCTAACATAAGGGTGCACCCTGTCTTCCCTGGCGAGTGGCTGGGCTAGTGGGGCCTTTGGCTGTGAAAGTGTCTCTCTCTGTGTTTCACCCACAGCCTTTAGCCACCTCCTCTGACGGCCAAGATGGCAAGGTCCTGGCATCTACACAGAGGAAATCCACTCCCCAACAGCCTGAACAGTTTTTAAACCAACTAATGGAAATGGGAGTTCAAATAAACTGGAGCCATAGCACTGTCCAGGCTCCACGCAGCCCTGGACAGTTTGAGCACTTCCCAAGCCTCTGCAGATTCTCAAACCAGTTCCTTAAAACTGATCCAGGACATGAGAGGCCTGGTATGGGCTCTGGATCCTGCTCACCTTAAAATCAACTTAGATAAATTAGCTGAGAAGGCAGCCAGCACTTCAGGGTGGGGGACTGAACAGACCAGGCTAGATCCTGCATGGAGAGAGTTGGCCCCATGTGCCCTGCTAAGCTGTGGAAGAGAGGAGAGTTTCCAAGAGTAGGCTGGCAAGTCAGCTCCACCTTCCCAGGACAGCACAGACCATCACGCTATGAATAATCAGCTAAACTAGCCCACTGCTGGCGGCAGAAGTGTCGCGGCTCGGATTTATTTCTGTGATTATCACGCTGTATTGTTATTTACTAGGATTAATTAAAGGCCGGGATGGGAGCTACTCTTTCCCATTCAGGCACAGCCCTATTGACTTCACAGACTCCCCAGCTGTTGCTGTGCACTGGGAGTGTGATGTTCACGATCGATCCCTGCCGAGTGCTGGGGACACGGGCCAGACTGGCACCTTGAGAGACTGAACACTCCTCTGTGTACCCACGGAGCATGAGCAGGGACGTGACAAGCTTCCCACGTACGTGGCTCTGCCAGTGCCCAGATGCCTCTTCCTATCTGAAATAGCAATGCTACAGCTCCCTGCTGGCTTCAGCCTCAGAGCTACCAAGAAAAAGAGCCTGGGAGGGAGAGCACGAGGGAGAGACAGACAGACAGATGACCACCCACATTACAATCCTCAAAGCTTCCCTCTTTTTGCAGTGCTGTACCAGCCAGGATGGGGTATCCGGTGGATATATAATGCACCATCAGTAATCTGTGGCAGGACAGCAATGCGCCAGCAGGTTTATGCAGGCATCTACAAAGCATGTTTAAGATGCCAGAGGTTATTTCATTAACTAGTCTGGCGAGACTCTGTTCATCATCATAATTTCCCTTGAAGGAGCTGAGCTAGAAGCCACCACAGCCCATATATCTACCAGAAACATATGGGGGGGAGAAAAGGAGCAGAGCCCTAGACACAAATTAAATTGAATTAGACGTGTATATAGTTCACAGACCACAGAAGATGGGAACAGACCAAGGACAGAGGTCTCATCCAGACCCATGGACTCCTGCTTCCTGCCCCGACATCACCTGCATCCTTGTTTCACCCTGCACCGGCCCCTCTCTCCAGATCTCTCGTCACTACTGGGGAGCGAGGCTGGGGAGTGGTGACAGCCAGCGCACGGGGCTGCAAAGCCAAGGGGTCTCCTGCAGAGCTGCATGCAGTAATTTTCAGCCTTAATGGCTCAGTTGGCTTAGAAATGGACACCCCAGAAACCCTTGGCTGCCTTTAGCCTAACAGGAGGAGCTTGACAGTGGAGGTAAGTCTTCTCCACTAATAAATAACAAGCCTGGCCATCACAGTCTGGGTTGTAGCTTCCCCTTGCTGTGTCAGGTACATACAACACTTGCTGCCACCCCCCCCCCAGCTCACACACAGGCAACTGCAATCAGTCAGAAGAGGGGCTGTAGATGGCTTGCTGTTTCCACTCTACCTGTACTCTATAATCTCCATCTATAATGCAATTTGTGATGTACAGCCCTACTGGACACGTGTGCACACACGCCATACACACACAGAATCTGCATACCTAAACCCATGGTACGTGATTACTTCAGACATGCACACGTGCACACAGTATACCTCTTGTTGTTGTGGGCACCTAGATGTTTAGGATTGTGAATCCAAAAAGATGACAAAGCCGGTAGGGAAACACAAATACCCCGAATGAGGGACTAACCTTAGAGGGATGGGGTGAGAAGGGGAATGCCAATAGGTTACAGGAAATACACACTGCACATACATATAAACCCGCACTGCATATGCTGTGCACACGTACATACAACAAACATCACTGCTTCATGCAAGCATACACAGAGTGTGGGTATAGTATACACAGAAGGAGCTTGCACACTCGCTGTACAAATGTTCAGCACTCAATACAGGCTTTGTTCACATCCACATGTACACAAAACACAAGTGGTGCACACATTTCTAACAATTATCCTGACACACTTTTAGCTTCTCTCATTCCTTGGAGTTTCAGACCAGCACTCCCCGTGCCTGAAGAAGGCTGACTGCATTCAAAAGCTTGCTAAGAACTTTTTTCCAACTACTCAGCTGGTCTAATAAAAGATATCACATCCACTCAAAGAAACTTGCCTGCCTATGTCCTAAAACGAACATGGCTACAACCAAAAACCCAGTAACAATTATCCTGCTGCTTGTCTAAGTACATTTGCAGCATATTCTGCTGCTCCTGGGAACAGGCAGGGACATAGCCCATGAAAAGGAAATCCCAAGATACTTCCTAGCCAGCAATAGCTGGGAAGCACAGCAGAAGCCCATGAAAACCCCTGATCTTGAAAGATCTCCAGACCACAGAGATTTGGAAAAATCCTCCTCTCCAGCTCCTCAGTCCTTTTCTCTGCCCCTCAGGATCCCCACATGCTTGCATTTCACACCTTGCTAATTAATACAGCGGCTGAGAACCATTTATTTGATTGTTCAGACTATAATGTGTGGGCTTGGATGGACAAGGCCTGAGACCTCAACCACACGAGTCAAGCAAAAGTTAGCGGACTGAGGAAGGGGGTGAAATTCAATGGTGTGTGTTATGCAGGTCGGACAGGATGATCTACTGGCCACTTCTGGCATTAAAATCTATCATTCTAGGCACAGAGAAAGCCCTGATGGATGAACAATAAATCAAAGGCGGGAGACTCACAAGATATCCCAGAGGGAAAGATGCAGTGAGCAACAGAATGAAGTATTGGGGAAAAAGTAGTGATAAGACAGAGCTGGTTCCTTTTTCCCTCTCCATTTCCCACTGCCACCTTGCCCCAAAATCCCCGGGTCACTGTTGATGTACACCCACGTACAGGAAGGACGATCAGGCTCAGCACACGTGTCCTGCGTTCAAGGAGACATGAGTCACAGCGGAGGAAGAACGGGGGCTGTGCCTCCGCACTACTGTCTGAAGCAGCAGGCTATCAGCCCTCTCTGGATGGCACATGACGGAGGCAGCTCGCTTACTACCTGGCACCTCTGATAAGCTTTGACTTTGGCTCTGTCACCGAGCAGTTTGGAGACCTGCTCCTGCTAATGGGAGCGAGGAGGAACTGATGCATCCCATGGGCGTGGGGCACCGGGGAGTCTTGTTACAGGGTGGAAGCAATCTCGGGTTTGGCCCCTTTGGTAGCAAACCCACAGGATGCTTGGCACACCCTGACTGGGTCTGCACCTGCCGTCCTGTATCTCAACCCCCAGCCACTGCAGCCCCCCCAACCTCCTTCGTCCTTGTCACAGACACAGAATTTGAGATGAAGCTGTAAAATTTGCTGACGGCCAGACTTGCCTGTGCAGCCCTCAAACAGACCCTGGCGTGATATATGATGCTGACCCTCAGGAGCTGGCACTGCCTCCGTGCAAAGGTAGAAAGAGACAGCCCAGCAGAGGTAAGAGGGGAAAAATGAAGAAAAGACAATCTAGAGAAGAATGAAAAATGGGGCAAAAGGAGGAGATGGACAGAGAGCATTGGGGGTACAAGACTGCATGGCGGGGGGGGACCTGCCTCCTCTGTGCTGGAGCTGCTGGAACTCCAGCTGGAGCAGCAGGAGACCTGGCAGGTAGGGAGGGCACCCTGCAGACACAGCATCCACCTCAGACCTCCTCTTCTCTGCACTCGGAGGGTTTCCAACACCGGCAGGGCTGGCGCGGCACACTCAGATCAGCCAGTTCCCAGTTCTGGTCAAATTCATACCGAGATACTCAAGCACCGAGAATAAAAGGCCTGCATAGCTCCCCCCAGAATATCCTCACCCCCATTCCTGCCCATGAGTCTGGAAGATGTGACCATATTTAACGAGTTTCACTCAAATGGGCCACTGCGGGCGGCATCAGCTGCCATTCAAGCCTGCTCTTTCTTCTGCTTCCCCCTTCCTCCTCCTCTGCCAGCCGGATGGCTCTCCCTTTGCCCTTCCCTCCAGGCTGGAGGAGCAGAGAAGCGACATCCAGGAGGAGACGCTTCCCTGATTGTTATTAATTGCATTGTGGCAGTGAGAAGGGAGAGAGTGGGAGTTGGGGCTCCTGGGTTTCATTCCTCACCCGGGATGGGAGCTAGGACCAAAAATAAGGAGCAGATTTCTGGGCCTTGTCCCCAGTCCTGAGAAAGCAGTGTGGCCTGGTGGCTACTGCCAATGGGTCTGCGAGGCAGAACCCTGAGACCTGATTCCTGACTTCGCCACTGACTTGTGAGATGCCCTTGGGCAAATCACTTCATCTTCCCACCCCTCCCATTCCCCCTGGTAAAACACAGCTAAAATACTGTGAGCTTTCATTCTACAGGGTGTTGGGAGGGCATGTCAATGCCTGTTTGTAAAGTACCAGCGTTGCTCGGGTGAGAGTTTATCCACACAAATGATATGCATGAACTGCATTCATAATCTGGATCCAGCTCTCCAAGCCCCACCCTGCTCCGAGGGGTCCATTGCCTGGGAATCGCGGAGCTGCAAACAACTCCTGGCACACAGCTCGTGACATGCCACGGAAACAAGGACAGAGGAGCCAAGAGAAAAAGGAGGAGGGAAAAAAACATGAGTTAAGAGCGTCAATGTTTCTTTCCAGCGTCGCCCTCCCAAGAGCCCCTCCGGATCCCAGAGCAGGGGGAGGTTACATGGGAGGCGTGGAGCCTTCAAACACCTCCCACCACTTCCTGAGCAGCAATGTTTGGGGGGTGGCCCAAGAGACAGACACCCAGAGAGCTGAGTGGCTTGGAGTCCAGCCTGCAGCCTGGGAAGCATCAGCCTGTTTTGGGAATAGGTAGGAGGCGAGCTGCGGGCTCAGGGATGCTAAATGCCTCTTTCATGGGCACCCAGCAAGCCAGTGGCAGAGCCCAGGCCTCCTTCTCATCTGTAGGCCCAGGCTCTAACCTCTAGGCAATGCTCCATCCTGCACAGCAAGTGGATGAATGGAACTGGCAGCTCTAGGGCAGGCTAAAGGAGCAGGCCGAGAGCATTGTGAAGGGGAGGCTCTCCCAGTGCCTTTAGTGGTGCCGGTGGTTGGTGCTTTCCTTCCACAAAGGCTTGTGAGCTGCTGCCCCCTGCATTCAGCTCCGGCACGTGCTGCAGAGGCCGGCAGATGTGCAGATGTGGCAGTGAAGGCTGAGCCAGGCGGCTCGCAGGACCGCTTGCCCGCAGCGCTCGTCTCCTTCCAGCAGCAAGCGCGTGTGGGTGCGTGCACGTCACCAGGCATTAGGAGGCTAATTCCGGGTAGCTGTGTGACAGGCTCTGAAATTGGAGAATTTCTGAGCGGTGGGAGATTAAGTCCCTTCAAAAGGAGCCCTGGCTAAGGAGCTCACGCTTGCTAAACCCTCACGTCTGAGTCACGGGAAGCAAACGGCAAAGACGACAGGTTCGGATGCAGCGGTTGGGGACTGCGAGGCTGGGCGGGTCTTTATCGCTCTGCAAGCGGCAGACTTGCAGCCCTTCCCCAAGTCCCTGGGCCACATCCCGGCTTCTCCTTTCCCTTCCACTTTCACTCATAGAGCCTTTAATAACAGCAATGCTTTGGGCATTGACTGCATCTTCCTCCTGGGGATCTCAAAAGAGTTTTACAGAATATGACTCGATCTTCCATCAAGTACGGCATTATCTAAGCTGCACTGGAGCAGACCTGTTGGTGCATCTCATCCAGGATCCTGTCCCTGCAGGTGGCCATGGCCTGGATGACTGCAGGGGATCCCAGACTTTGCTCTAGGGTGTCCTCGTGAGGTGACCGACTGCGAGGCTTTCCAGAGAGGCTGCAGCTGTGCATGGATACCTCCACTCAGCCCTGGGAGAGCTCCAGCTAGAGATGAGCTCCTGCTTTGAAGCATGAGGGTGAAAGGAACTTGTGCATGTTCTTCTTATTTCTGCTTAAATCATTTCTATTTCTGTAGTGCATGTAGGATCCTCTCAGGATCCAGGCTCCATTGTGCTGCAGGCAAAGCACCCGTCCAACAGAAGTCAGTGCCTGCCCCAGGGCACAGCTAATGCAAATAAGAGTCTTAATCAGAGAGCGCTAGAGCCACACTCCAGGCCAGACCCATACTTGGCTGGCCCAGAACCCTGCCCCTGCTCGGTACTAGCAGCAGAGGCTTCAAGAGGAGGTTTGAGAAACCCTCCAAGTGCAAGTAAGGGGCAATGCAGCTCCAGGAAGTGTTTGGTCAAATCTCTAATAATCAGTCAGGTTTAAGCCAAGGGACATGAAGGGTATTCTCCCTTCCAGAAGCTTTATCCACCACAGTCCATGGCATTGTTGAAATGCAAATGTCCTTTCTGGCCTTGGCTTCCTCCCATGGCAGTGATTGCTGAAGTCTAACTATGCGCTAGCCTAGCAGTGGTGGTATATGCCCCCGTCTGGCCCAAGCCTCCGGGATGACACAGTGAAGAATAGAAGCTCCTTATCTCCCTTCCTTGGACCATCCCTAACATTTCTCCTTTGGTTTGGGATTGTTTGCATTTGTATGCTAGAAATAGAAACAACCCCCTGTCCTCTCCTGCCTGCAGGGGTAGCAACCATGCCCTGTTTGGAGGAAGAAGCAAAGGAAGAAGAAAGAGACCTTAAGTACCTCCACTTCACTTACAGGGCCCAGGGCTGGGCCACTTGCTGCCAAACCTTCTCTGAGAGAGCCAAAGCAATTGATATTGAAATATTAGGAGCCAGCAAACTGGCTTAGGGAAACTGGGAACTGTTAGCACTTGCTCTCCATGCCCTAGAGCGGTGCCATTAGGCAGGCAGCATCAGGAGCTGGTCTGAGCTCTGCCAAGAGTCTGAGCTATTATGAAAGGGTATCTTAGTGTTCAACAGATATTAATCCAAAATCCTGGAGTCCCAAAGGTCTGAGCTATAGAAAGGTTTCTCAGTGCTATGTGGTGGGTGCAGAGATTCCACCTCAGTAAAACAGCCGGGTATTCATA